>NC_085138.1:278001525-278329527 GCF_035046485.1 Aedes albopictus
GCATTTCTGCATAGCAGACCTGAACATCTCGAGAGCCACTGCAATAGCTACTTTTAAGACCAGGTTCGGAACTCCGTCCGGACCTGGGGCCTTACCTACGCTAAGGGACTTAGCTATCCCCGCAAGTTCCACATCGGTGACCCTCTCCTCATCGCCAGCCCCAGTCCCCGGTTGTCCCACGAAAGGAGGCCAAGGACTAGGATCATCACGCGGAAAAAGCCCCTCGATGATCACCTCCAACATCTCTGGAGATTGCTCTGTAGGAGCTATCACACCTCTCGTCTTGGCCATAACGATCCTGTAGGCGTCACCCCACGGGTTTGCATTGGCACTCTGACAAAGTCCCTCGAAGCAGGTCTTTTTGCTTGCTTTTATCTCGGTCTTCAGCGCGGCTTTTGCAGCGGCGAACACCACCCGCCGTTCGTTTCGCTCTTCCTCTGATCGTGCTCACTGCATCCGCCGCCTAGCCCGCAATCGCGTCGGTCCACCAGTAAGCCGGTGGCCTCCCATTTCTAGGTTGGACTCGCCTAGGCATGGTCGCATGGTGCATGGTGAGGTAATGTCTGTGTATGAATGTGTGTGTAACACTATGCTGGAATTAGCTAGGGGAACGAACACTTGAAAACTCACATTAGCCTAGAATTTAATATTTTTTTCCGATAGGAATATTTTATTCATATAAAATATTTGTAAACTCAATTATAACTTCAATTATCACGGTGGTACTTTTCCCGGGGTAACTTTGTTACAATCACCATGCAAAACCAAATTAATCCGTTCAACAAATCCCGCCTACCAGACATCAAACATATTGGGACAAAGAGTTCAAGCTTTTTCAAGAGGCTTAAAAAATTAAGCTCAGTCAACCGAAAGTTTTTCTAGATTTGGCAGCACCGTTATTTTTAAATTTGCCATTATTGCGGAACCCCGCTCCGGAATGCTGCTATGATATGAAAGTTTCCATTCGTCCAGCAGCGACAGCAGCAGTAGCAGGAAATTCATTCGCTTTTCCACTGCAATTAACTTTTTACGAACCAATTACCCCGGTAGAAAGATCAAACAGCCCTCTCCCAACTTACGGGGAAGGAGCATGCAGAAGTTCAAACAATCAAAAGTGAAGCTCATTCATCGTCGGTTGAGTGAATAGTGAATTTCTGCGCTTGTGCTTTTTTATCCCATTGGCATTGCAGTGAGCCACTGACTGCCGTTCTACTTCATTCCGCCTTGTGCCGGAGAGCCCGGAGGAGGGTTCAGGCCTTTGAGGTTTTCTTTTACGATTTGCTCAGTGGAAAAACTGCTGGGAAATAGTGGTAGCCTTTTTTCCAGAAACGGTTTGCTGGCTACATACGGCTTTGTGCCGGAACACCAAAGAGAAGGCCGCTGTGCCCGCAAGCGCCTGTGGTACTCTCTGAGGTTTGTAATTCACAGCGAATTCCAGCGGAAATTTGCCCCATGCGACAAGTTACATACGTGTGGATGCTCTGTGTTAATTAGTTTGGCATGGGAAGCTTTGGACAAAAAAAAAACTGTGCTGGTTTGGAACGCATATGAAGGGTGTTCAGTACAAGGCAATTTGATTGTAAGAGGAAAAAACTGAAATTTTGTAAGTCGCGAAAGGAAGCTTCAGTTTTTAAAATTCAATGAAATCACAACCCTGCGCTTCATGTCAATTTCTTGATTTTACATAAGCTAACCAAGCCAAATGTAAATTATAATGTTGATAAGCTTTGTCATCCATGTGTACATCAAAAGCGTGTGCTCGACAAATAAAGATTTAAATTACGAAAAGAAATACACATACTCTGCTCGAAGTAAAGCCATGACTCCCAATTGCGGTGAGCCAACTCCAGTTTCCTGGACCTCAACAACACCCCCACAATAGGGTGTCCCAGAATAGAAAGAGTGTCAAAAAGTTAACTTGCTCACCCCTAGAATAATAGATTAGGGTCTTAAGACTAGGGGTGAGCAAGCTAAGTAGCAACAATACCTCCATACACTAAAACTCTATAAAAATGTAGAGGTTGCCCACATCGATTTTATGAAAAAATGGACGATTTTTTGGTACTTTTTCCCAAAAATATGCTCATATGACTTAGAACTGTGTCCGATACGTTTCGTCTTCGACTCATCAGTACAGAGCAGTGCCACTTGCACCGCTAAGCAGACGAAATGTCTAGCAGAGCCTAGTACTCACGTAGTACTCTCTTGGCTCAAGTAAACGACTGTGAGGAAGATGGGTTGGCTTCCAAAATGCACTATGTATGTCGTTCTGAAGAGATCAAACTAGATCGAAACTTGAGGCGGCTTTCTGGCCTACCAAAGCTCTGCTAGACATTACGTTTGCTTAGCGGTGCAAGTGGCACTGCTCTGTACTGATGAGTCGAAGACGAAACCTATCGGACACAGTCCTGAGTAAAATTGGTCATGTGCACTTGGCACATTTGGTTTAATCGTTTTCTGTTGACCACAATGTTGAAAAAAATGATACAAATTATGTTTTGTCAAGTAAGCTGTGTATCAGAAAAAAATACTTCTTCTTCATTATGGCTCTACGTCCACACTGGGAGGACTTGGCCTGCCTCGCTTCAACTTAGTGTTCTTTTGAGCACTTCCACAGTTATCAATTGAAGGGCTTTTTTTGCGTGCATGAATTTATATATTGTTAGGCAAGTACAATGATACTCTGTGCCAAGGGTGTCGAGAAAATGTGCCCGACTGGAACGGGAATTGAACCCGCCGTCTCCGGATTGGCGATCCATAGCCTTAACCACTAGGCTAACATAAGGGAGATTCACTTAACAGCGTAAACTGATTGAACTGATTAAACGTCGCAATCACCAAGGCAATTTTTGATTATTTCATTCGCAAAATCATGAAAAATTTCAAATAAGCAGAAAAGCATGGCCCCCGGAGCAATTTAATCTGTTTAGTGAGTACCGTAAACCGGGGTCAAATTGATCTCCGGGTTGAAATTGATCAGACGTTTTTCCGTTAGATAAAGTATGCTGTGAATAGTTTTCTTACATGTATCGTTTAGTATTGGATTTCTACATCACGATACTTGGAAGGAAATTATGTAAAGTATCCTTAATCTAACTGAAAAACGTATGATCAACTTCAACCCGGAGATCAATTTGACCCCGGTTTACGGTACCCCTTTTGACATTTCATATGTTATCAGCTATTGTAACAAATTTGGTCAGGCACTACCCGACTAGGCGATCATAACAAAATTATATCATAATATGTTATTATGTTACACAGATTTTTTCTAACATAGGCAGTTATAATTTAGATGCAGGATGTTGTTAAAATAACAAAAATTCTAACTGAAAATCATAAGGGTTCTAACAAAAGTGTATCAGAGTTTGTTACAAATACATCAAAAATATATCAAGCCCTGTTCTAAGTTTTTGATAAAATACATCATTATAATACAGTTTGATATTTTCAATTAGGGTAAAAATCAAATAGGGTAAAAACTAAATTTTTATACTCATTTTTGGTTAAGTGTGTTATTCTATTTTTAGAAAATAACAGGTCACATAAAAAAAAAACTTTCGATTTCATTATAAAACTTACAAACCCGGACGGGATTTGAACCAATAATCCTGCCATCGTTAATTTTCAGTCGCCTTTACCAATGAGGCTATCACAGCACCTGAAGTGAGTGGCGAAAGAAGCTTTACTGATTCTACGTATTGCCAGTTTCCCTATTCCCCCATCTCTTGTTTGTCAGTCGCAGAACAAAAATAGACAGAGATTTGAATGCAAGATCAAACAATGAACCTATCTCCCTTACCAACAGCGCTATCGCGGTGCGCAGACATGCGCACTGAATTACTAATATCAGTGGTGGCGTGCGCATGGCCCGTCGTCGTTTGTTGAACGAAGAGAACGACGAAAAAATAGCCAGACTATTTATGATTGAACTTCGTCATGGGGTGCCTTCTGGCGGCGTCAAAGTTGCTGTAGTCGTGATTCTTTACGGACGGAGATGATTTAATTTGTTTTTTTTTTTCTTCGCGATGTGAGACCGACGATCATACACGTACCTACATGAGCGAAGGTAAAATGTGGCTTTGTTTTAATTGATCACAATTATATCATAGGCTGATATGATAACTTTTGCAGATGCTATTTAGTTTTATTCTAAGATTTAGATTATTTTTAGCAATGAAAAAGTTGACATAATGTCAAAGCATATATGGTCGAATGATAATAGGTCGTAATAAAAAAAAAGTTTCAATAGAGAAATGCAGTGATCAATTGAGCAGAATTATCATTCACATTTGTATGGTTTAGGATTATTTAGTACCGTATTTGCTATCTCCACGCTCAATAACATCCATTACTTCTTAATACATAGTCTGTTCGGTACTTTTTGACGTTATAATTAGAAGTTAGAATATCAGTACTGTTAATATGACATACAAATACAACTATCTTTACTCAATTTTGAGATTTAAAGAAACTCATGTTTAGGTTTCTTCTTTTTTCCGTCTAGATGTTTCACGCTTTGAAGCTACAAATTCTAGTTAATCTAAAAGCTTAAAAGTTAGTCTAAAAGAATTGGGAATCGTTATCTTTTTTTTATGACATTTTACGTGTCAAAATTGAGAATCGTGGAAAAGTGTTAGGAATTCGCACCGTAACGGGACTGGGATATTAAATGAAGGAAAAACTTAGATTAAACATATCAGCAGCTATGATACTATATCCACCCAAAAAATGAATTTGAAGCATTGAGTAAAATAATAAATACGAAAGAGTCTGATCAAATTTGTAGAAGGTGCAATGCCTTTATTTTTTACTCAATATGATGCAGCAGTCAATAAAGTTAAGAAGATCAATTAAGTAATAGTTATTGCTGTGGGCATTCGAAATGCAAATATCAAATACGGGAACACCAAAAGATGTGAAAACTTGAACAAACTTAATAGGAGTTCCCATTAACGAAACAGCTGCTACTATATAGTAAAATTCGTAATACTAACAAACTCACAAACCATCTTATTGTTTTGTCCGACACTGTAGATACTACACAAATACTGTAAAATTGATTGGGTTGCTTTTATAGCACTTAAATCTAACTCCGGAAGATTTGCCGGAAGATGCGCAAATCGAATAAGAGTCCCAGCCAATAAACCTTTGCTACTATACAGTACGTGTTCATTGATTTTAAGAACAGACTTGTTAGAATCCCAAAATGGCCGCGCGATGGCCGACTTTTGCACCTACTCACGATTTCGAGGGCACAAATCTCTTCGTAAACAAAACCAGCGCACCTGATCTTCTTATTTTAAGCTTATTAGAAGTGAGCAAGAACAGAATAATAAAATGCTTTGTTGTGTGAAGCTTGCTTCTTGGGATTTGTGCGTTTGAAGTTTTGATGCACTGTTAAAGCGGGATGTCAAGACGTTTGTCCTTAAAGTAATCATTACGGAACATGTTTCCCGAGAGACCATGTCTTTTCAATACGCTAACTCCAACTCCGATATTAGAATAGAGGGGGTTAGAAACAAAGGGATGTAAGTGACAAAAACCCACTTTTGAGTAAATGAGGTTTGAAGTTTTTCATTATTTTTTTCATCCCATACAAAATGTATGGAGTTTCAAAAATAAACCTAAATTTCTCTGATATATTGTAATTTTTCAAATCATCATAAAAATAATCTTAAAAAAGTTCCTGAGAGCTTGAAATCTGAAGTTTTTTTTATATGCTCAGCTCAAAATGGTCACTTACACCCCTTTGCATCTGGGCCGCTCAATAGTATAAGGATTTGTACTATTGGTAATACCGCATGACTCAACCGTTCTATTCGCATTATCAATATTAAAAATAGTTTCTTATTTTAACGAGTGGAAGTTCACTTAAATCGATTCAAAGTTGGAAAAAAAGTACCTTTTAGTTTTGAGAGTACTCGGATACGCTTCCTGCATTTAGCGCAGTAAAAAAAACAAACAAAAAACGAATACATAATATTTTTATTTTTATTTTTTGTAATGCATTTAAAATTTAAAACTATTTCATATTCTGATATAATTGTGTTATTTTTCCAACGAATCATTTTATTCAGTTGTAAAAATAACAAAGTTTTAACAGAGTTTGTTTTAAATTATTTATAACAAAATTAGTTACAAAAGATTATAATATATTTTGTTATAATTTAGTTCGAAAAAGTAATAAACAGCCCATGTCATAACAAAATTATAACATAATTTGTAAGTCATATCACAATGAGATATAATTATGATATATTCTTGTTATGATCCTCTAGTCGGGTAAGCTATATTTTTTTGTATTATTAGTGGACTCCGGACTTCTTGATGCCTCCTGAAATCCAAGCCCAACAGCAAATATGTGTGCTAAAGGTTTGCTATCTAACGCAAACCATATAATAGATTGCGGCATTAAATAAAAATTCTTGCATACATATTTTAAATTTTTTGTCGCTTGGTAGGAACAGATGTATTAAACCACATGTTTCAATCTAACAATTTTTAACACTCAAACGCCGATGCCTCAAAAAAAGTTGGAACGCTAATTTCAACCTTCTATATCTCGGCCGTTACAAGTCCGATTTCAAATTTTTTTTTAGCAATGGATTTTTTAGGATCTCTGGATGAGTATACATGTTTTGAAAATTTTCTCTGATCAAAATTCTAATTTCTAGTACTAAAAAACCCGGAGCAAGTCGTTATAAATTTCGTAAGATTTTTATGTTCGAGCAGAACTTTAAATTTATCGCGATGACCACATGATTTTTTGATGGTGAATAGCCCACACGAGTGTAATAAGGCTATCAATGTGATTATAGTGATTATTTATCACTCAAAGCACTGCAATATATTCACAAAACTACGTATAATACAGAGAAAATCATATTATCTTTTGTAACTTTAAATTTGTCGCGATGACCAATGTATTTTTTTATTTTAAAATGTGCGTATATACTTAAGGAAGAAATTCTCAGAACATTGTTGATATTTTTCTCTTTAAAGAACTACAAAAAATTCAGAAAACTACGAATTTTTCAGGAAAAATATACAATTTCGTTATAACTTCAAACTAATCTCGAATTCCCATACATTTTATGATTTTAAAATATTTGGGTATTAATCCAGAACAAGTTTGCAAAACATTATTGATACAAATTTGGCCAAAAAACTACAAAAAAATCAGAAAATACGATTTTTTTCGGGAAAAATATACAATTTTGTTATAACTTCAAACTAATCTTGAATTCCCATACATTTTATGATTTTAAAATATTTGCGTATTTATCCAGAACAAGTTTGCAGAACATTATTGATGTAAATCTAGCAGAAGAACTACAAATATTCAGAAAACTACGAATTTTTCAGGAAAAAAATACAATTTTGTTATTATTTCAAACTAATCTCGAATTTCCATACATTTTATGATTTTAAAATGTTTGCATATTTATCCAAAACAAATTTGCAGAACACTGTTGATGTAAATCTAGCAGAAGAACTACAAAAATTCAGGAAACTACGAAATTTTCAGGAAAAATATACAATTTCGTTATAACTTCAAACTAATCTCGAATTCCCATACATTTAATGATTTTAAAATATTTGTGTATTTATCCAAAACCAGTTTGCAGAACATTATTGATATAAATTTGGCCAAAGAACTACAAAAAATTCAGAAATTTACGATTTTTTCAGGAAAAATATACAATTTTGTTATAACTTCAAACTAATCTTGAATTCCCATACATTTTATGGTTTTAAAATATTTGCGTATTTATCCAGAACAAGTTTGCAGAGCATTATTGATGAAAATCAGGCAGAAGAACTACAAAAAATCTGAAAACTACGAATTTTTCAGGAAAAATATACAATTTTTTTATAATTTCAAACTAATCTCGAATTTCTATACATTTTATGATCTTAAAATGTTTGCATATTTACCCAAAATAAGTTTGCAGAACACTATTGATGTAAATCTGGCAGAAGAACTACAAAAATTCAGGAAACTACGAATTTTCAGGAAAAATATACAATTTCGTTATAACTTCAAACTAATCTTGAATTCCCATACATTTTATGATTTTAAAATATTTGCGTATTTATCCAGAACAAGTTTGCAGAACATTATTGATGTAAATCTGGCAAAAGAACTACAAGAAATCATAAATTTGCGATTTTTTCAGGAAAAATATACAATTTCGTTATAACTTCAAACTAATCTCGAATTCCCATACATTTTATGATTTTAAAATATTTGCGTATTTATCCAGAACAAGTTTGCAGAACATTATTGATGAAAATCAAGCAGAAGAACTACAAAAATTCAGAAAACTACGAATTTTTCAGGCAAAATATACAATTTTGTTATAACATCTTATTGGTCTCAAAATCTTAGACATTTTATGATTTTAAAATATTTGCGTAATTATCCAGAAAAAGTTTTCAAGGCATTATTGATGTAAATCTGGCAAAAGAACTACAAAAATTAAGAAATTTGCGATTTTTTCAGGAAAAATATACAATTTTGTTATAACTTCAAACTAATCTTGAATTCCCATACATTTTATGGTTTTAAAATATTTGCGTATTTATCCAGAACAAGTTTTCAGAACATTATTGATGAAAATCAGGCAAAAGAACTACAAAAATTCAGAAAACTACGAATTTTTCAGGAAAAATATACAATTTTGTTATAATTTCAAACTAATCTCGAATTTCCATACATTTTATGATCTTAAAATAATTGCGTATTTACCCAAAATAAGTTTGCAGAACACTATTGATGTAAATCTGGCAGAAGAACTACAAAAATTCAGAAAACTACGAATTATTCAGGAAAAATATACAATATCGTTATAACTTCAAACTAATCTCGAATTCCCATACATTTTATGATTTTAAAATATTTGCGTATTTATCCAGAAAAAGTTTACAAGGCATTATTGATGTAAATCTGGCAAAAGAACTACAAAAATTCAGATATTTACGATTTTTTCAGGAAAAATATACAATTTTGTTATAACTTCAAACTAATCTTGAACTCCCATACATTTTATGGTTTTAAAATATTTGCGTATTTATCCAGAACAAGTTTGCAGAACATTATTGATGAAAATCAGGCAAAAGAACTACAAAAATTCAGAAAACTACGAATTTTTCAGGAAAAATATACAATTTTGTTATAATTTCAAGCTAATCTCGAATTTCCATACATTTTATGATCTTAAAATGTTTGCATATTTACCCAAAATAAGTTTGCAGAACACTATTGATGTAAATCTGGCAGAAGAACTACAAAAATTCAGAAAACTACGAATTATTCAGGAAAAATATACAATATCGTTATAACTTCAAACTAATCTCGAATTTCCATACATTTAATGATTTTAAAATATATGCGTATTCATTCAGAACCATGCTGATATAAATCTGGCCAAAAAACTACACAAAATTCAGAAAACTACGATTTTTTTTCAAGAAAAATATACAATTTTGTTATAATTTCAAATTAATCTCGAAATCCCATAAATTTTATGATTTTACAATTTTTGCGTATTTATCCAGAACAAGTTTGCAGAACATTATTGATGTAAATCTGACAGAAGAATTACAAAAATTCAGAAAACTACGAATTATTCAGGAAAAATATACCTCCTCTCCTCTTTTTCTTGGCGTTACGTCCTCACTGGGACAAAGCCTGCTTCTCAGCCACAGTTTTTAACTGATAGCTTCCTCTGCCAATGACCATTTTGCATGCGTATATCGTGTGGCAGGCACGAAGATACTCTATGCCCAAGGAAGTCAAGGAAATTTCCTTTACGAAAAGATCCTGGACCGACCGGGAATCGAACCCGTCACCCTCAGCATGGTCATGCTGAATACCCGTGCGTTTACCGCCTCGGCTATATGGGCCCCAGGAAAAATATACAATATCGTTATAATTTCAAACTATTCTCGAATTCCCATACATTTTATGATTTTAAAATTTTTGTGTTTTTATCCAGAATAAGTTTGCAGAACATTATTGATGTAAATCTGGCAGAAGAACTACAAAAAATCAAAAAACTACGAATTTTTCAGGAAATATATACAATTTCGTTATAAATTCAGAAAACTACTATTTTTATTAGCAGAAATATACATTTTCGATATAACCTCAAATTGATTTCAATTTCTCATATATTTTATGATTTCGAAATATTTGCGTATTTATCCAAAACAAGTTTGAAGAACATTATTGATGTAAATCTGCCAGAAAAACTACAGAAAATTCAGAAAACTACGAAATTTTCAGGAAAAATATACAATTTTGTTATACTTCAAACCAATCTCGGAATCCAATCCATATTATGATTATAAAATATTTGAGTATTTATCCAGAACATGCTTGCAGACCGTTATTGGTATTAATCTGGTCAAAGAACTACAAAAAATTTAGAAACCTACGATTTTTTCAGCAGATATGTACAATTTCGATATAACATCAAATTGAGTTCAATTTCTCATACATTTTATGATTCTAAAATATTTGCGTATTTAGCCATAACAAGTTTGCAGAACATTGTCGATAGTTTTCTCTTTAAAAAATAACAAAATATTTTCCAGGAAAAATATACAATTTTCATATAACTTCAAATTGATCTCCAAAACGCATACATTTTATGATTTTAAATATTTGCGTATTTATCCAAAACAAGTTGGCGTTACACTGTTGATAGTTTTCTCTCCAAAGAACTACAAAAAAAAATCAAAAAACTACGAATTTTTAAAATACTTGTTCTGTATAAATATGCAACTTTTTCAAATCATTATATGTATGGGATGTTGAAATCTTAAAATTGTTTATAATTGATTATAATTAAAATGTACGTCATCAGAAAAAAATGTATTTTTCTGTATTTTTGTAGTGCTCTTGCCAGCATAATATCAACAGAGGTTTGCTTCGGAAAAATGGGCATTTTTTAATCATAAATTTTGGATGCATCAAATGAATTAAGAATTGAGATCAGCTTGAAGTAATAATAAAATTGTTTTTTTTTTGAAAAATTCATAGTTTCTGATTTTTTTTGTAGCTCTTTGACCAGAATTATATCAATCTTATGTTATAAGAAAATTTTAAATTATCCGGAATTATTCATGGTTTCCTGATTGTTTGTAGTGTTTTTGTCCGAATAATATCAACAATGTTCTGCATATATATTTTAGATAAATACGCAAATATATGAAATATTGAAAACAATTTGAAAGTATAACGAAACTGTATATTTTTCCTGAAAAAATCGTAGTGTTCTGTATTTTTTTTAGTTTGTTGGGCAGAATTATATCAGCAATGTTGTGCAACTTGTTTTGCCTAAGTACACAATTACTTAAAAATCATAAAACGTATGGGATTTTGACATCAATTTGAAGTAATAACAAAATTGAATATTTTTTTTGAACAATTCCTAGTTTTCTTACTAGTTCTTTTAGGAGAAAGCTATGATCGATGTTCTACAAACTTGTTTTGAATAAATACGCAAATATTTTAAAATCATAAAATATATAGTTAATCGAGATCATTTTTAAGTTATAACGAAATTGTATATTTTTCCTGAAAAATTCGTAGATTTTTGAATTTTTCGTAGTTTTTAGCAGCTTAACTATCAACAATGTTCTGCAAATTTGTTTTGAATAAATACGCAAAAAATCTAAAATCATAAAATGTATAATAACTTACTTGATACTTGATGGGTTACAATTCGTAGCGGAGATTCTACTCCGAATGAAGTATCCGCCTCCACTGGCCTTGGTCCTGGGCCAATCGCTTCCAGTCGCCCTGAACGTTTAGAGTCCTTAGGTCCTCCTCAACTGCAAAAAGCCAACGTGTGCGCGGCCTCCCACGAAGCCGACGCCCCTTCCTGGTTGTATAATAATTCGAGATCAATTTGAAGTCACAATAAAATTATATATTTTTCCCGAAAAACTCGACGTTTTCTGATTTTTGTTGAAGTTTTTTAGTCATATTTATATCAACAATGCTCTGCAAACTTGTTCTGGATACAAACGAAAATATTTAAAATCATTAAATGTCCAAGATTTTGTGATCAAGAAGATGTTATGAAATTCGTAGTTTTCTGATTTTTTGTAGTTCTTTGGCAAGATTTATATCAATGATGATCTGCAAACTTGTTCTGGATAAATACGCAAATATTTTAATCATAAAATGTATGGGAATTCGAGATTACTTTGAAATTACAACAAAATTGTATATTTTTCCTGAAAAAAAATCGTAGATTTATATCAATAATGTCTGCAAACTTGTTCTTGATAAATTCGCAAACATTTTAAAATCATAAAATGTATGAGAATTTGATATTTATTTGAAGTTATAACAAAATTGTATATTTTTTCTGAAAAAAAACATAGTTTTCTGAATTTTCTGTAGTTCTTTGGCCACATTCATATCAATAATATTCTGCAAACTTGTTCTGAATACAAACGAAAATATTTTAAATTCATAAAATGTCTAAGATTTTGAGACCAATAAGATGTTATAACAAAATTGTATATATTTCCTGATAAAATCGTAAATTTCTGAATTTTTTGGAGTTCCTTGGCCAAATTTATATCAATAATGTTCTGGAAATTTGTTCTGAATAAATACACAAATATTTTAAAATCATAAAATGTATGGGAATTCGAGATTAGTTTGAAGTTATAACAAAATTGTATATTTTTCCTGAAAAAAATCGTGGTTTTCTGAATTTTTTGTAGTTCTTTGGCCAGATTTGTATCAATGATGTTCTGCAAACTTGTTCCGGATAAATACACAAATATTGTAAAATCATAAAATGTATGGGAATTCGAGATTAGTTTGAAGTTATAACAAAATTGTATGTTTTTCCTGAAAAATTCGTAGTTTCCTGAATTTTTGTAGCTCTTTTGCCAGATTTACATCAATAATATTCTGCAAACTTGTTCTGGATAAATACGCAAATATTTTAAAATCATAAAATGTATGGGAATTCGAGATAAG
Organism: Aedes albopictus; assembly: GCF_035046485.1. NCBI lineage: Eukaryota > Metazoa > Arthropoda > Insecta > Diptera > Culicidae > Aedes > Aedes albopictus. The sequence goes on from NC_085138.1 coordinate 278,014,541, forward strand.
TTTAAAGTTATAACAAAATTGTATATTTTTCCTGATAAAGTTGTAAATTTCTGATTTTTTGTAGTTCTTTGGCCAAATTTATATCAATAATGTTCTGCAAATTTGTTCTGGATAAATACACAAAAATATTTTAAAATCATAAAATGTATGAGAATTCAAGATTAGATTGAAGTTATTACAAAATTAAATATTTTTCCTGAAAAAAATCGTAGTTTTCTGAATTTTTGTAGCTCTTCTGCAGATTTACATCAATAATATTCTGCAAACTTGTTCTGGGTAAATACGCAAATATTTTAAAATCATAAAATGTATAAGAATTCAAGATTAGTTTGAAGTTATAACAAAATTGTATATTTTTCCTGAAAAATTCGTAGTTTTCTGAATTTTTGTAGTTTTTTTTGCCAGATTTACATCAATAATGTTCTGCAAACTTGTTCTGGATAAATACGCAAATATTTTAATATCATAAAATGTATGGGAATTCAAGATTAGTTTGAAGTTATAACAAAAATGTATATTTTTCCTGAAAAAATCGTAAATTTGGGATTTTTTTGAAGTTCTTTGGCCAAATTTATATCAATAATGTTCTGCAAACTTGTTCTGGATAAATACGCAAATATTTTAAAATAATAAAATGTATAAGAATTCGAGATTAGTTTGAAGTTATAACAAAATTGTATATTTTTCCTGAAAAAATCGTAGTTTTCTGAATTTTTTGTAGTTGTTTGGCCAGATTTGTATCAATAATGTTCTGCAAACTTGTTCTGGATAAATGCACAAATATTTTAAAATCATAAAATGTATGGGAATTCGAGATTAGTTTGAAGTTATAACGAAATTGTATATTTTTCCTGAAAAATTCGTAGTTTTCTGAATTTTTTGTAGTTCTTTGAAGAGAAAAATATCAACAATGTTCTGAGAAGTTCTTCCTTAAGTATATGCGCACATTTTAAAATAAAAAAAATACATTGGTCATCGCGACAAATTTGAAGTTACAAAAGATAATATGGTTTTCTCTGTATTATACGTAGTTTTGTGAATATATTGCAGTGCTTTGAGTGATAAATAATCACTATAATCACATTGATAGCCTTATTACACTCGTGTGGGCTATTCACCATCAAAAAATCATGTGGTCATCGCGATAAATTTAAAGTTCTGCTCGAACATAAAAATCTTACGAAATTTATAACGACTTGCTCCGGGTTTTTTAGTACTAGAAATTAGAATTTTGATCAGAGAAAATTTTCAAAACATGTATACTTATCCAGAGATCCTAAAAAATTCATTGCTAAAAAAATTTTTGAAATCGGACTTGTAACGGCCGAGATATAGAAGGTTGAAATTAGCGTTCCAACTTTTTTCGAGGCATAGACGTTCGTGTAAGTGAAAAATAGCATCGACGCAGGAGTGTTAATAGAAATTTTATTTATTTTTATCTCTTTTTTACTTTTAGTTGTTTTTTGTAACAGCATAAGTTTCAGTATAACTAGTGAGGTAAATCCGATGTTGCCTTACTGGAGTGGCTCCTTCCAGCTCCAGCGTATGAAGGATGTGATATGTGGAGGAGAGTATCGACACGATGCCGTCTACCTTATCTCTTTCATTAAAATATGTTTTAAATTATTTTTATTTATTTCATGTAGTCAACCATAAGTACATAGATCGTTCTAATACAATTTGAACTTAAAAATAGAACTGTTTGCATATTTTATTTATAATTTCGATTTGATGTAAATATTTTTAGTCGTGATTTTGTCATAGTAAAATCTATAGTTATTGTAAGTTGTCATTATATGTTTGATGGGACCAAATTTAACATTACTAGTACGGTGATGGTTTGTATAAAAAAAACTACGATTTCGTAGTTGTCGAGAGGGAGCATAAAAGTTTTGAAAGAAGCTCTATCGAATCAATATGACCCACGCAAAATGTGATAAAATTAAAACTCACGACGATGGTACTTATCCGGGTCGAAGTAGGAGGTAACCACCACACGATCACTGAACTTGCGGCCGGTAAGGGCCTGCTGGGCTTTCTGACAGTCGACAATGGAGTTGAACTCGATGAACACCTTACCGCAGCCGGGCACGTCAACACCCTCGATGGGTCGGGGAATCTCTACGCTTCGGACCACGCCGTACTTGTTGCACTCCTCCTTAATATCCTCGAGAATATCTTCGTATTCTTCCTCGTCCTTCAGCTCGTCCGGAGTGACCATGTTCAGCAGACAGAGCACCTCCGTCGGTGGTCCCGATGATCCGACCAACGACAGACCAGGCACCTGAATCTGCACCGGAGCGACAGCAGCAACGTTCGCATTCTTGGCTCCAACGCTAGCCCTTTGTACAATGAGTTTCTTATCGCCCAGCTGCATACCGTTCAATCCTGCAGTAGCCTGATCGGTAATGCTGTAGTCCACATATTCGGCGAAAGCGTAGCCTTTGCTTAAACCAGTTGCAGCATCCTTGACCAAGTTGAAGGCCTTCAGCTGTCCGAAGGAGAGTAGCAGTTCCTTGACCTGGTCTTCGTTCAAATAGTTCGGCAAACCACCGATAAAGATCTTATGCGGGGAGTCAGGCACGACCGTGCTGATCACGCCGGAGAATTTTTCTGGAACAGAAACTACGGCCGAATCGGTCATACCAGGCATGGGCTGGTAATCGTGAGGTCGCCTTATCTTCAAGCTCTGCCCCTTGAAATTGATGCCATCGAAGGCTATCGCTTGGGTCGTTTCATCAATCGATCGGAACTCCAGGAAGGCGAAATTCTTATCCAAATTGATCTGACATGCCAGCACCGGATTGCCGGCGGCCTGGGCCAAACCGGACAGATGCATCTGCTGGTTGAAAAACTCCATCATCTCCTCTTCGGTGACGCCAAACGGAATGTTTCCGACGTACAGCCGCCGAGCCTGTCGCGTTATGGTCGAACCAACCACCGGTACGGCCGCTTGAGGCGTATCCGCGACGATATTGGCCGGAATTTGCCCGGTCGCCTGCATGGCCTTATACTGTAGCGGGGTGATGTGTTCGAAGCCTGGCGGTGGAACATCCCAGTACAGAGAAGGCTTCCTGCGTCGGCATCGGCCCTTGCGATACGGAGACCTGGAACGTGAGCGTTTCCGGTCGCCACGGCTGCGACTGCGACGACGCTCGCGGGACCGCGACCTATCGCGCCTTCGGTTGCGATCTCGATCCATTTTCAGGAAAAACTGCACAAACTATACACCAAAATGGAGCACTTCGCGAGCCGAACAAAATAGCGATGTTTTCGTTTATTATAATTGTGATTAAGTCGATGCCGGATTAACTTAACTCTAGTTGATTTATAATATCTTACAGCCATTTATACAGAACATGGGTACATATCGAGAGGTCAACGGGTACATATCCGTCAACAACTACCTCTCGATTAGAAACTCTTTACCCTCAAATTGATTACCTAAGTAGGTAACATTTTGAGGATGATGGTGGTACATCACCACACTAGAAATAACCATTAGTTTGCTTAACAAGCTCACCTAAACATATTTAGAAAAGATAAGCATTATTGAACGATCATCCCATCGCTCAAGAGATATCCAGAACATTTCACATAGAATTTGATTGTCTGACTTGCGATCTCTTATATAGACTGTTCCAGAAATTATAAGTACAGCGAGAAAATAACAATTTTCATAACATACAACTCTAGACGAACATTTGAAAAGGGCCTATCTGCTTTGCGTAAACAAACATGTTTTTGTCTCTGTAGGGGCCATCTGCATCCACCCACGCACATCAACACCCTTATCAGAAAGAATGTTCTTCAAGCTATCTGCAGATAGGCCCTTATCAAATGTTCGTCTAGAACTACGTTTATATTTTTATTTCAAGTTTTTTCTATATACAGGGTGTTGGGTTCCTTACCCAGAATATTTTAGGGGGTGATTAAGGATGATATTTGATATAATATATTGTAAATTATATGGTTTGGGTGTTCTCCTTTTATATGCCATGGAGCTCTTCTGTCGCGTTGCGGTTGCTAACAACGTTGTTTAACCGGGCTGCCGTTGTTCCATTAGTAACTGTGATGAATTCTTTGGGAAGCGCTAGGCGCGAACAAATCCCTTCAGGAATATCTCCAAGAAATCCTTCAGGAATTCCCCCAGGGATTCCTCCAGAAGGTTTTTCTGGGATTCTTCCTGGTTTCCTTCCAGGATTCCTTGGTTAATACCTTCAGGGGTTCCTCCAGTAATTTCTCAAGAGATTCCTCCACGAGTTCTTCGATTAATTTCTCCAGGAGCTCCTCCAGGTATACTTCCAGAACTTCTCCTGGGATTCCTCCAGAGATGCATTCAGGGATTCCTCCAAGATATCTTCTACGAATTCCTCCATGAATTAATTCATGAAATCCTGCAGAGATTCTTCCAGGGATTCCTTTTGAAACTCCTCCAAGTATTCTTTTAGAGAGTGCTCGCGGTATTACTTCAGGATTCCTCTAGGAATTCCTTCAAGGATTCGTCTAGGAATTTCTTTAGAGATAACTTCAGGCATTCATCCTGTGATTACACTAGAAATTTATCCGTGGATTCCTCCAGGGATTCTTCCTAGGTTTCCTCCAAGGTTGTCCTCACAAATTCCTCCAGGAATTTAAACAAAAAATCCTTCTGAAATCCCTCCAGGGATTTCTATAAGAATACTTCCATGGATTACTTCTAGGATTCCTCCAGGGATGTCTCTAGAATTCCTTCAAGGATTCTGTCAGGGATTATTCCAGGAATTTTTCCAGAGACTCCTCCAGAGTTGTGTCCAAGAATTGCTCCAGGAAACGTTCGTTCCAAACGTTCTTCGACGCATTCTTCCAAGGATTCTTATAAAAAACCTCAAGCAATTGTGCTATCAATTTCTCCAGAGGCTCTTCCAGGAATTTCATCAAAAATTCCTTCAGGGATTCCTCCAAAAAATTCTCCAGAGATTCATCCAGCGATAACTTCTAAGATTTCTTCAAGGAAATCTTCAGGAATTCCTTCTGGGGTTTCTTCAGGAGTTTTTCCAGGGAAATGCTCCAGAGATTACTAGATTACTTCGGTTATTCCTCCAGAAGAAATTCTTCCAGAAATTCCTTCAGAGATTCTTCAAGGAATTCCTCCAGAGTTTCCTCCAGGGATACCTCGAAGAACTTCTCTTGGGATTTCCTCAAGAATTCCTTCAGAGATAACTATGGCAAAAAGAAACTGGAGGAATTCTTCAGTGAATCTCTGGAGGAATTCCTGGAGGATTTCTTTGGGGGATCCATGGAAAAACTAGTAAAATAATCTCTGGAGGAATCATTGAAGAAATTCCTGATAGAATCCCTGTAGGACGATTTTTAATTGACATCCCTGGAGAAATTTCTGGAGGAAACTCTGAAGGAACTCCTGGAGCAATTCTTGGTAGAAATCCTGAAGGAATTCTCGGAGAAATTCCTATAGAAATCGCCAGAGGAATTCCTGAGGGAACTTCTTAAGTAATCCCTGGAAGAGTTCCTGGAGGAATCTTTAAAGAAATTTCTTGAAAAATGCCTGCAGGAATTACTAACAAAATCTGTGAAGGCATCACTGGAGAAATTAATGAAGGGATTGTTGAGAAATCACTGAAGAATTTCCGGAGCAATCTTTGCGGGAGCCCTTAGAGAAATTTCTGAAGAATTCCTGGAAATAGAATTTCCTGAAGAATTCATGCAGGTATTCGTGGAGGAATCTCTTACGAAATTTTTGAAGGTATTCCTGGAAAAGTCCCTGGATGAATTTCTGGAGGATTCCCTAAAAGCATTCCTGGAGGAACTGTAAGGGGAATTCTAGAGGAATTTCTGCAGGATATACTACCGGAACTCATGTTGAAATCTCTAAAGAATTTACTGGAGGAATCCTTGGAGGAATTCCTAGAGGTATTCCTGGAGGAGCTTTTAGAGGAATTGTGGAGGAACCCCTAGACGTATTCCTGGAGGAAATTCTATAATTCCTGTAATAATCCCTGGACAAATGGCTGGTCCTTTGGAGTTCTTTGAGAAATTCTTAGAGGAATCCCTAGAGGAATCTCTGGAGGAGTTCTTGGAGGAATCTTTGGAAGAAGTCTAGAAGAATCTCCGAAGTAATTTTGAATGAATCGATGGAAAAATTCTTATGGAAATCTCTGGCGGAATTACTCTCAAAATCTTAATTTCATTCAGAAATCCTAGTTCAGTATGGCGTTGTTGCTTTCGAAACTTTACAAAACTACAAGCTTTCGAGTGGAGACAGAGACAGAGCACAAAGTGCTGCGAATATTAGTCATGTTCGATGAGATAGATTTAACATACCGGAAGTTGCTTGCTAAATCCTGCTCTTTCCTATTTGTTGGCGAATGAGTAAGAGCAGGAAGCAGCAAACTTCGATCAAGGTCAACCTACTTCGTCAAAAAGCACTATTTTGAAACGAATAAATTACGGCAGCCTTCAGTGGGCTGGGCACGTAGTGCGAATATCAAAAGAAAGTATAATAACGAAAACAATATTCAGCATGGAACCAGGTTTAATGGTCGGTGACTTCATGGACGTCCGCGAACGCGCTGGCTACACGTGGTTGAAAAAGACATGAGAATATGAATTGTTTGGAGAACCAGGAGGAACAGCGTTCAAACCCGACGAAGATTGTGCTGTACTATACGCTCAGGGCCGGATCTAAGGGGGGGGCCCCCACAAAAATTGTTTTGGTTACTAACATTAGCTTCATTTATCATATTGCTCAAGTACAGTTCGAAAATAAAGAAAAACATTTTTGGTCATCACTCCGAGGGGCCTCCACATCAGCTCGGGCCCCGGGCCCCCACAATCCTTAATCCGGGCCTGTATACGCTCAAAGCTTTTTTAGTTACTTTATAGCCAACAAGGTTACTTCCGGGATCACCAACTCATTATTAAAATCATCGCGAACCTCCAGATATCGACAACAACAGTTTCATTCTGGTGTTTCCCATCCCCCAAGGCGATGCCGGAATAATAAAACACCCTAACCAAGCCTCTCAGGCTGATAGCCCCAGTTGCTGTCTACCAAAAACCAACCCTCTTCCCGGGATTATCATGAGCTTCCCAGAATCATTGGGATTACAAAAAGCATTCAACTGAACACCTTGCCGAACACGCAGCGGCGTCGTTCTTTTCACTTCATGCGCCAACGCGCCATTCTGTTGTTGTTCGGCGCGGGAAATCAAGTAGCCTTGTGCGCGAAGTAAACATGACGCTAGTTTCGCAGTCACAGTGGGGTCAAGAGAGCTAATATCTGATGCACTTGCTGAAGCAAATTCATGATACAAAACAGTGCATTCAAATCAAAATTGCGGGAAAATGACAAGAGTTAGGAGTTTGGTACCAAAGAACGAATTGTAGAGCATTTCAAGGCGCTAAACTTTGTCTAAGAAAAAAATAAGTTAATTACGCCTTTTTTCGAGTAAATCGTCAAGAACTGATAAAAAACCACTTACTTTTCACTTATTTGCTCTTAAAAAGTGAGTAAGTAACAAAAATTTGCATGTTCGAAGATGACGTTCAATAGCAAATTTTATAATCTTTCGAACGGTGCTGAGAGATCCTAAATAAGTTGACCGTTTTCATGTTATAGCCATTTTATTGAAAGCATTGTCAAAATCATGAACAGTTCAATAACTCCGTAATGGTTGAGATTTGACCATATGCGTAGAACAATTTTTTTCATCAAATATCATCCTTAATCACCCCCTAAAATATTCTGGGGAGGGGACCCAACACCCTGTATATAACGAATGTATACATAAAAATGTGTTTTTATATCCATAATGTACATTACAAAAAATCAACTTTTTAACTCTTTGCACAATTCACTTTCTATATTTATGCTGATTTCATGTACTATAAAATCATTTTTTCCAACTTTTTTCACAGGATCATTTCAATAACATGTTTCTTAAGATACTTGATTGACGTGTTTTTTGGAAAATAACATTTGGCTTGTGCTTACGAGCACTCAAAATTTTGAGAAAACTTGAAAATTCAGTTCTTCTCATTTTTTAAGGAACGTGTTCACAGATTTTGGAATTTTTACACATGTTCCTACGACAATAAAAATATTTCACTCTACACACAATAAAGTTTAGGCATTGGTTTAGCTCATAATTAAATTTAATTGTAGTTTTTTTTCTTTGTTGGTAATGATACGGCTAAGACCAGGGTTGGTCCATCTCGCCGTTAAATTGTAGTTTTACACATGCTCTAGAAAAAATTTCAGTCTTCAAAGATCATCATTGATAGGCTGAGTTTTGAAAAAGCATGCGTTGAAAAACTCCATGCTTTACAACAATTTTGAACACTTGCATTTTATTACTCCTGTGCTCACTTGATCTGAAATACTACATCATTGATTCAAATCATTTCAATGAAGTAAGTTTTTTATGTTTGATGGTTGCATCATTTCGTAATGAAGAATGCAGATCTGGAACTGTATAATGGGCAAAGTGTTCAATTCAAACCACATTAAGGGTATCATGGCACAGTTTTCGAAATCGAAGATTTTGCGATCAAAACTAAATAACTTTTTGGCAATTTCTCATCGTAATAGGCTATTTTACCTCACGTAAATCTGACAGGAAAAGGCCTACTTTCCCACACCAAATAAGCAGTGCTGTAATGGTTCATTACAGCACTGATTTGCGTTGCGTAATGAACCATTACAGCACTGTTTTCAGTTTTGTTCAACTTCTTGATGCTTTCTGGACGCAGTTTTGAAAAATTGTGATAACTGCACAGTATAACCTGCTATGATCAGACTTTCTTAAACATGGTTATGAATATCAGTGTGCAGTTGGATAGAAACAAATTGTTAAAAACTATCCTCAAGCGGTGATTTATGAAATTGCAAAAAACGTTATATGCAACTCGATGCAGAACTCGATTTTTACAGCACTCGTCATAATTATCCAACTCGGCAAGCCTCGTTGAATAAATGTACGACTCGTGCTGTAAAAATCTTCATTCTGTACCTTGTTGCGTAAACTACTATTTTAGTATGAATTTTAAAAAAAAACTCAACGTACATATGTACAGATGGGTAAATTATTGGTTAAATTGGGAAAAAAACACAGCTCAGGTGAGATTTGAACTCACGACCCTTATTCGCTAGACAAGTGCTATACCAACTAAGCTACCGAGCCAATTAATGACCCGGCATCTTAGTTGGCATAAGGTTCAATTCTAATCTCATCGATCTATATCATCTTCCCCCAAACCGCAAATATAACCATCTCCGTTGTACATATGTACTAAGAGCGAAAGCGATTTGTTTATTGTTTGAAACTGTTTGCCTATCGTACAGGCACCGCTTCCCCAACCACTTGTAGAGGAAGAACAATTGCTAAGGACTGTATCGTTAATTATGAGTACACCTTAAAATTGCTGTATTTCAAAATGTTTTATTTATTTTGTAAATTGAATTCAATTACATTGTTCATTGACCATCAGAAAAGCCCATGACATTGTGTGGCTTATATTAGCAAATTGAGTATATTTATTATACTAGTGTAGATTGCGTAGCAAAGCAACGCTTTGCACAGAGTCGATATACATGGGCGACGCTATCGATATTCAAATATAGCATAGCACAAGTAGGCTGTGATCCAACTTCTTCAGTTCCTCTTACGACAACGCGGCAACTGGTAAGCCATTGTTACGTCGCAGCTAATAGGCCATTGCGCCGGGTGATTTTTTGTAACAATCTAAGATGTGCACATTGGCTATCCTGCCAGGTTTTTCAGAAAAGCTATGAACCTGATAAGAAAAGATTATTCATTGTTTTATTACTAGAAATCACCCGAGCACTGGTTAACGCAAGTGATCAAATAAAGTTTAACCTACGAAGTGTTGAAATTGTGTGCCTCATCACGCGTGTGCATGCGCAGAAAGTGAAAAAAGTTCTACTCCAGCAAATACATTTCCAACCAGCAAACGCACCTCATCACCTCCACGTGTACGGCGTGCCAGCGCATTATTGAAGTGAAAACTTTTCGGTAAGAATTCTTTAATATTCACTTAATCTCTTAAAACTGATACTGTGATAGTCAAGATTCTACACAACGCGTGTGCAAGCGCGTTCCAAAGTGAAAAAAGAGGATTGTGATACCGAAATTTTCATCTATTCCATTAAACATCTTTGTCGTGACACGTGAGTGAAAGCACGATCGGAAATATTAATGTAAGTAGCCCTAACAGGAGAAGGCGAAAATTTAAAAAAAAAGTCCCATTTGGGTTGCAAACACATACCCTTTAAACACAGGCACGTTGCGCATAAAAGCATTTTTTTCTTTGTGCTAATTGCAAGCAAAAAAAATGCTCTACGTTACCATGGGTACCGTAATATGGCATGTCTACTGAGATCTTATTTCATTCTTCAAATTCAAATGTGCTATAAAAATTATGGATGGTGGTTGCATTCGCTAAACATTATGGAATGCTAAAGGCAATTCAAGCATAAGAATAATCATACAGTGCCTTCCCGATTTTAAACCCATCCTCTGAATGTAGAAAAAAAAATTAAAATAAGGAAAATGCAAGTTATTAATTTTCAGTTTTGTTTGATGATTGATAACATTTGAATAAGTGAACACATACGTAGTGAATGAAAAAAAAATAAATTTTACAAAACACGTTTGATTTCGAAAGCAATTTGGCTTAATATCATTAAACGTGTCCGTGTCTTAACTACCAATTTAAAAATAAATGATTTTTTATGAAAAATTTGTGCTATGGTGACAAATTGACAAAATATTTTTCAAAACGTGACCGGATGCCCGAAATTTTGATTCAACGCAACCGGAAGTCCTTTGAATTATTAACTCATTTGATCATTCTGCGCTATGGCTGCAAATATGACATTTTATCTAAAGCGAAACTGGATGTCTGCAATATTTAAACAACGCGACCGGAAGTCCGTTGAATTGTTGACTACTTTGAATATTTTGTGCTGTGGTCACAAATATGAAATATTGTCCAATGCGTGACCGGATGTCCGCAATATTGATCCACCGTGACCGCAAGTCCGTTAAATTATTGACTCATTTGAATATTCTGCGCTATGACCGCAAATATGAAATATTGTCCAATGCGTGACCGGATGTCCGCAATATTGATCCAACGTGACCGGAAGTCCGTTAAATTGTTGACACATTTGAATATTTGCGCTATGGCCGCAAATATGAAATATTGTCCAATGCGTGACCGGATGTCCGCAATATTGATCCAACGTGACCGGAAGTCCGTTAAATTGTTGACTCATTTGAATATTCTGCGCTATGGCCGCAAATATGAAATATTGTCCAATGCGTGACCGGATGTCCGCAATATTGATCAAACGTGACCGAAAGTCCGTTAAACTGTTGACTCTTTTGAATATTCTGCGCTATGGCCGCAAATATGAAATATTGTCCAATGCGTGACCGGATGTCCGCAATATTGATCCAACGTGACCGAAAGTCCGTTAAACTGTTGACTCATTTGAATATTCTGCGCTATGGCCGCAAATATGAAATATTGTCCAATGCGTGACCGGATGTCCGCAATATTGATCCAACGTGACCGGAAGTCCGTTAAATTGATGACTCATTTGAATATTTTGCACTATGGCCGCAAATATGGAATATTGTCCAAAGCTTGACCGGATGTCCGCCATTTAGATCTGAGCATGACCAGAAGCATGTAAATTGTCATTTTGTTCAAACATTTTGTGCTATGGCCAAAATTCCTAACCGGATGTCCACTGTTTTGACTGTATCATGAAAAAACAATGACTTGTTGAATATTCTGTGCAATCGAATTGCCGAATATAACTAATTTTGAAAAACACATGTTTCAGAACGTGGAACAACACGAAATGGCGAACGAAGGCAAATATGTTCGAGCTCCGAAGGACTCCGACCCAGAGTGGCTGGTTCAGTCGGACTCCGCGTCCTTGGAGGCATCAGGATCGTCAGCTAGCATTCCTGATTCGAAAATCGATGAATTCGATGACAGAAGTGAAAAAAAGTTTCAGTTCAAACATTACGAGTGACTCCCTTCCGCTAACGAGTGGACTGAACTATAGTGATCATCCTACGCCAACCCAAACTGACGGTGGTAACAAAAGCGACCAGAATACTAACGAGCGTCTTGATAGAATGGAGAATGTGCTCTCAGGCATAACGAAAGCATTGAATTCCATGCAAACAATGCGGCCCATCCGGTATGATCCCGATGAGGATTGGTCTGTCGCTGTCGCACCTAGAAATCCTCCCGAGAGCAGTTTTTCGAGCGTACGTTGGGAGAATATCAGGCCTTTTCCGGCAGGAGTAGCGGCTAACCAGATGTGGGAGGAGTGGAATCGCTACATTGAAAACTTTGAAATGGCAGCGACCCTCAGCAATGCAAACGATCCTGTGAGACGGTCACAATTGTTGTTCCTTTCGATGGGAACCGAATTACAAGGCATCGTGAGAGCCGCCAAGCTAAGGCCGAGCCTGACCGATGCAAACTGCTACCAAAAGTTTGTGGCCAACATCGGTAACTATTTCCAATCCATGACTGACGCATCTGCAGAGCACGAAGCATTTTCTAACATGAAACAGTTGAAGACGGAGAATGCTGTGGCGTTTCATGCCCGCCTGATGGCAAAAGTTCGGCTGTGTGGATACAGCCCCACCGACCACGACAGATTTGTGCGATCGCAGCTTTTAAAGGGATTGAGAAACAAGGACTTGGTGAGGGCCGCAAGGACCTACGGACACGACACCAATTACATTGTACAGGCAGCAACTCGGGACGAGGCCTACGAAGCGGAGACAACGACCCCTGATAACAAGGAACCGCTGGCAGTTAACCGTGTACACCGAACCACCTCAGTACAAGATTCGATAAAGAAACGTTCGAGAGCAGACAACGGAGGGCCACAACCAAAACGGTCACGGACCAATCAGTACGCGGAACGACGATCCACTCAGGACCGAGGACGTCGTAGTCGTTGTCGACGATGCAATGGTCGAACGCATTCCAATTTGCCATGTCCAGCTTTGAGCCGAAACTGCAATTTTTGTGGTGAACAAGGTCACTACGCAATCTACACTAGTATAATAAATATACTCAATTTGCTAATATAAGCCACACAGACATGATTGTATATTAAATTTTTCGTGGACCTCTCGCACTTTCTTCTTGGCGTGCTTCATAAGGTTTTGGACAACCGTTCCGACGATGGTTTTGCATACGTTGACCCAGTTTTTCTTGAATTTTGTGACGTCCTCTGCAATTTAGAGGATGCATTGCCTTTTCCACAAATTGAACATTGTTTACTTCATACCTGTCAAAGGTGTCACGCGCATAGTGGCAGGATGCAAAATCCGGCCAAAGTAATGTAGGACCTTTGTGCTTTCAGATGAGTGGCAGAATATGTTTCTGGAGACATTCCTTCCGGTATATTTCGACGTTCATACCTTGGACGGTGAAGAAAGATGATGATTTCATACCACATTGACAAATTGCTTGCCTAACCAACACATTTTCCCATTTTTTTCGCAAAAAATCGATTTCTCCTAATTCGTAACAACCGTGCCATGCTTAACAGTGAAAATCCGTGCCCCTGGAAATACCTTGTGGTCCAATTTGACATACGTTTCATCATCCATGAATACCCAAGCAACCAAAAGTTCGGATTCCACTTGAAGAACGAACTCAGAAGTTCAAGTTTGGTTCAATTCCGGTTTCGGTGAACTTAATTCTCCAAAATGTTACTCTTGTATTGTTTATGAACTTGGAAGTACATGTACAAGCTTTTGACTTCTCTTCAAAACGACATTCAAGTCGAAAAAAGGTTCAAAAAGAACTTATGTTGAACTTTAAAGCAGAGTTCAATCAAATATTAACCGAACTCATGTTGAACTTTTGCGTGCCTTTAAAATTCAAATATAGTTCATTTGGACATATTCCAACAACTTGAAATCATCCGTTCCGAACTTGTTTCGAACTTGTTTTGAACTTACTACTCAAAGTTCGGATAAATATTAACCGTACCAAAAGTGAACTTCACTTGAACTTCGGCGACAGCGCGGCCGGGGAGAAGTTCTCATTCAATTAAATCACTCGGAAATCGAGCCCAGCAGCCACAGCTTATGTTAATTCCACAAGTACACTTTGTTCCACTATAATATTTCAACGTACTTACTTGTAATCAACGCAAAGCTTCCGTATTGTGTGGCTCAAAGGCTGCCCCCGCAGCGGACAGCTGTTCCCCCAGGATTCCGCCGGGGTTTTTTCGGCTGCGCACAAAATTTTTCCAGCTTTGCTGGATGTTTTCACACCCGTCTCACTTTCGCTGCAACGCGCCGGTAATCGACGCAATCGTAGTCACTGGAATCCATGTCGAAAACTTATAATCTTTTCTTAAAGTCGATACACTGGTCCTAATTTATTGCTCTGCACTGCGAACCACAACAAATTGAAAATGTCAAACTGTGTAAGTTCACAAGAAGTTCCACGTGAACTTCTTTCGAACTTTCGACTTGAAAAAGTATTCCAAGTTCAGGGAAAGTTCACACGCGAACCTGATTGAGCTCTACTATATGATATCAGCACATTGAGTAAAATCCCACGGTGCCTAACAACACATACATGGAGTAGTGGTTAGGCACCGGCTTTCAACGAGGAGAACCCGAGTTCAAATCTCAGTAAGTATAAAACATCAAAAATTATTTCTAGGTATTAGTCAATTTGGATTGCACATGAACTAATGTTTCCTAATAATAAATTACTTTTGAGGACTAAACACATTTTTTTTTTCATTTTTTCGAAGCTTATTTTTAAGCTGAATAGCGTTCCTTTCAGCGACACAAGTGTACTTTTTGTGAACTCAAGTTCGGTTAATTACTTAAAAAGTGAGCTGAATAGAATGCTCTTCATCTTCCTTCGAATAGCTGATTAAGCCCAAACATGCTATTTTATCCGAATTTTTGGTTGCTTGGGTATGCACATGCAAATTTTGCTCAAAACATCGTCGTACAGCTTCCAAGCCTGAGTTTTCACATAATCCGCCAGAATTTGGCCGCGTTTTGGACATTTCTGTTTTGGGTAGGTCTTCGGGGAATTACGCTCTTTGGCGCTTTGAACCATACCAACAGTCGTTTCACACTTTTTTGCTTAATATCTAATGGATATATGGAACGACTTTTCGGACACTCGGAAGATAAACAGCGTGTTCTAATTCTAGATAAAACTAATCTATTGCATTTGGGCATCTAACTTATATAGGTCATCAAACAATACTTTCTTGACTTCAATAGTTCAATAGAGTCAATTATATGTGGTACAAACAATTCGTTTGAATACATTTTTGCGATCGGGCTGTTTAATGTGACATGAATTGCGAGCACACCGTAAAGTGTCGCAACGAAGATGTAGCGAGAGAGATGCGACATTGCTGGTTGGCAGCTGTGATGCTACAGTACCCTCCTTCTAGAGAAGCCGACGATCAATGGAAACGCCGAGGTATCCTCACTTGTCTCCCAGAACGAGTTGTTGTAGTCGTGTGATTCCTCGAAGTATTTGACACCGAACTATCACAAGTTGGATGTAGCTGCTGCTGTTCCTCGATAGTGTACGCCGGTTTCAATCTATCGATCGAAATACTCACGGGTCTCCCATTAACGTTAATCTTGAAGTGCTTCCAGGTTCGCTGAAGCACTGGATACGGTCCATCATAAGGTGGTGATAGTGACGGCCTTATCGAGTCGTTACGGACGAACACATTCTTGCATGAGCTCAGATCGGGATGTACGAATACTCTACCTGTATCATGCCAAGCCGTTTCGGGGGGATGTAACTTTCTCATTGAGTTCCGGAGATTGTTAGCAAATTCAGATGTTGTAGTATTGCGAGAGTTTTCACCGAAGAACTCACAAGGAATCCGAATCGTCGTTCCATAAACCATTTCAGCAGGCGAAGCTCGGATGTCGTCTTTATGGATGGTTCTCAAGCCGAGTAGAATCATCGGGAGATGATCGGCCCATCTATCGGGGTTGTGGCAGAGAATGGCAGCCTTCAGTGTTCGGTGCCATCTCTCGATGATGCCGTTAGATTGAGGATGATATGGTGTTGTACGAAGATGAGTGATCCCAAACGTCCGAAGCAACTCTGCGAAAAGCGTCGACTCGAATTGGCGTCCTTGATCGGATGTGATTTGCTTCGGTACACCAAAACGCGAGATCCATCCAGTTACCAAAGCAGTAGCGATCGTTGATGCGGTCATGTCAGGAACAGGTATCGCTTCTGGCCAGCGGGAGAACCTATCGATGACGGTGAGGCAATATCGGTTGCCATTGCACGGTGGAAAAGGCCCAACGATGTCTATATTGATGTGACAGAACCTCTCATCAGGCGTAGGATATCGACCAAAAGGTGAATGTGTGTGGCGAGTCACCTTAGAACGCTGACATTTTTCGCAATGCTTTGCGAAATTAATGCTATCCTTTCGAATATTCGGCCAAACGAATCGCTGGGTCATCAGCTTGGCCGTCGCGCGTGTACCTGGATGCGAAAGGTTGTGGGTTGCTTCAAGGAATTGATTTCGGAACCTTTTCGTGATGAAAGGTCTGATGCGATTCGTGGAGCAGTCACAAAATAGTTGTTTCACGGTGCCCGGCATAGTGAACTGTTTGAGATTCAACGATGTTTTCAATTTACCTTCTAGTATCATTGTCAACTCGTCGTCGGTCTCTTGATCGGTAGCGAGGTCATCGAAGTTAACCGTCGGGACAACATGGACAGCACAAATGCGAGAGAGCAAATCTGCTGCGAAATTCTCTTTACCAGCTACATGACGAATGTCGGTAGTGAGTTGGCCGATGTAATCCAATTGCCGTGCTTGACGATCTGATGCTTTATCGAGGTTTTGTTGAAACGCAAATACAATCGGCTTGTGATCGGTGTATATGTGGAAGTTTCGCCCCTCTAGCATGTATTTGAAGTGTCGTACTGCTAGATATATCGCTGTAAGCTCTCGGTCATACGTGCTGTACCTCAGTTGTGCCTTGTCGAACCTTTTGGAGAAGAATCCTAGTGGTTGTACATGACCGTTGACAACTTGATGTAGCACAGCTCCGGCTGCTGTATTGGATGCATCTACCCACAAAGACAGTTCTGCATCCCTTGCTGGATGAGCAAGTAGAGCAGCATTTGCCAGCTGTTGTTTGCACTGTTCGAATGCAGACACCGTCGAATCTGTCCATTCTAGTAGAGATCGATCGTTCCGCTTATTTCCAGAAGACATGTCGAGTAGTGGTATTTGTGCGACTACGGCATTCGGGATGAACCTTCGGTAAAAATTGATCACAGCGAGAAAACTTTTGAGTTCCTTCACTGTTGTCGGCCGTTGATAATTGCGCACTGCTTCGACACGTTCGGGCAACGGGCTTATTCCATCGGGAGAAACTGAGTGTCCAACGAAGGTTAGCTCACTTTTTCCAAACTCACATTTGGCTACGTTGATCGCTAGGTTGTGCTCTTCCAGCCGTTTAAACAATTGTCGGAGATGGTCTCGATGCTCTTCTGGTGACGACGAAGCAATAAAGATGTCATCGATGTATGGGTATACGAAATCCAATTCACGTACCACCTCGTGGATAAGCCGCTGGAAGGTTTGAGCAGCATTCCGTAAGCCGAACGTCATGTAGGTGAACTCAAAAAGTCCAAACGGGGAAGTGATCGCAGTCTTCGGAACGTCGTCAGGATGGATGGGCACTTGATGGAATGCCTTTTGCAGATCAATTTTCGAAAAAATGGACTTTCCATGCAGAATGGTGGTGAAATCCTGCAGGTAAGGTAGAGGATAGCGATCAGGAATTGTTTGAGCGTTGAGTGCACGGTAATCTCCACAGGGTCGCCACGTTCCATCCGCTTTCTTCACCATGTGGAGTGGACTGGCCCAACTACTTGACGATGGCCGGCAGATTCCCAACTTCATCAGGTTTTCGAACTCCGTACGTGCAGCTATGAGTTTGTCCGGAGCAAGCCGTCTGGGCCGGGCAAAGGACGGTTGGCCAGTCGTTTCTATGCGATGAACAATAGAAGATTTACTTACTGTGCCAGGTGGAGCCAGCTGTGTGATTGACGAGAATTCTTCAAGCACTTCAGCAAATGGGGATGTCTTGCTAAAAGTCTTGATGGCGTGATCACTCGTTTGCGCCAACACTGCCATTGTTTCGAGCTTTGTTGAATTGTCGATAAGACGATGACGCTTGAGGTCAATCAGCAAGTCGTAATGGCAAACAAAATCTGCTCCGATGATTCCCGTTGACACATCTGCTATCAGGAAATTCCACAAAAATTCGCGGCGAAGGCCAAGGCTAACTTTTAGCAGTGCTTCTCCATAGACTTTGATGGGTGTTCCGTTTGCGGCAAACAGTTTTATCGTGGTGGGTTTGACTCGAGTTAAACTCGAATCTTTTGGAATTACAGACACGTCGGCCCCTGTGTCGATGAGGAAACTTCTGTTTGTAATTGTGTCTGCAATTTTCAGGCGGAAAATCGTTGCTGCGTCGGAAAGTTCGCCAGGTTCCAACGCAGTATCAGCCGTATGGCGTCATTGTTGATTGGGTTTTGATGGATGATCGAAGGAGCACGGCTTTCGGCAGCGGCGTGCATCTCCTCCGAAAGTACGATGGTACCAACACAAATCGTCCGACGATTCTGACCCATACCGTGAATCCATCCTGTTTCTGCTACGGGAACGTGAACGATCCCGTGTGCCTCTTTGAGACCGGAACATTTGTTCGAACTTCCTGGACAATTGCGCAATCTCTCGGTGAAGATCTTCAATTGCACTCGTAGATGGTATCTCCGATTCGGTTGATGGCGCTGTAGAACCAGAAGTACCGATGGCGTGGATGTTACGAAAGCCCATCGCGTCGACGATTGCGTCAGCGATGGTCGCCTTTTCCAATGCATCGCCTTTGGAGGCAATTACAGCTGCTTGAGCATGCGGTGGAAGTCTAGAGGCCCACAGGTCGAGAAGCACAGGTTCACTTAACGAGCTACCAGCCACACGTGTCATTTCGTTGTAAAGCTGGCTGGGTTTCATGTCACCAAGTGGCATGTCAGAAAGCACTCGTTGAAGACGTTTTTGCTGACTATCGGCGAAATGTTCGATAAGCTTTTTCTTCACATACGGATATTTATCGGAAGCTGGTGTGGCTTCTATGATGGATCGTAATTCCGTCAGCTTCTCCGGTGGTACCTGTGCCATGACAATATTGTACTTCTTGCTATCGTGTTGGTTTCCCAGTCCAGAAGCAGCAAACCAGAACTCCAGGGACAAGAAGTAAGACTCGATGTTCGAAGCTGTCATCACTGGCGGATTGAGACGAGGCATGTTGATCGTATCCACGTTGGCGGATTCAAGCTGCTGCATGCCACTCGCTCCGGTAACAGGTAACGTCTTATCGTCTTCCATTTCACACACGCGAGATCACGTCGGGGTCACCAACTATAGAACGACTTTTCGGACACTCGGAAGATAAACAGCGTGTTCTAATTCTAGATAAAACTAATCTATTGCATTTGGGCATCTAACTTATATAGGTCATCAAACAATACTTTCTTGACTTCAATAGTTCAATAGAGTCAATTATATGTGGTACAAACAATTCGTTTGAATACATTTTTGCGATCGGGCTGTTTAATGTGACATGAATTGCGAGCACACCGTAAAGTGTCGCAACGAAGATGTAGCGAGAGAGATGCGACATTGCTGGTTGGCAGCTGTGATGCTACAGATACCTCCTATTTTCCTTCAACGATTTTGCAAGTTTTGCTGTCCAAACTTGGACGCACCTGTTTTTTGCCGCGTCCGGGTAAGTCTTTCAGTGTGTTATGCATACCGAATCGTTTGATAGCATTTTGGACAACAAAAACCCTAAGGGTCGATTTCTTCACCCTGGCTTAAGCGTTAAGCCAGGTTTAACTGTATGGGTAAGCCTGGCTTACCGGTTAAGCCGAGGTGAAGAAATCGGCCCTAACACATTCAATTTTTGCTAATTTTCTTAGCGATGATCATTTTTCCTTGCAGTGCCTGGTCACAATCGATTTTCGCTTCTCCTCCGTAAACCCTCGCATTGTTCCACTTGAAGAAAAACTTTAACTTTTAATGAAGGTTATCGTTTGTTTACAACGTTAGCAACACATAGACACAAAGCAGTTAACAAAATAAGGCACAGTCTTTTTAATACAGTGCCTCAAAGGTGTACTCATAATTAACGATACAGTCCTTACCTGGAAGGCGATCAAACGCGTCGTTCGCATTCTGTTTGATACGACGGATAAACAAGGTTTTTCAAAAATAGTGCAATTTGTGCAAACCGTTTTAGAGGTACAACTAAGGAATACTCTGCAACTTACAAACCAAAAACCAAATGTAACTTTCATAGCCGGTATATGATGTTAATATATTAGAGCAGGATATGTGGGAAATGGGGCCCATATAGCCGAGGCGGTAAACGCACGGGTATTCAGCATGACCATGCTGAGGGTGACGGGTTCGATTCCCGGTCGGTCCAGGATCTTTTCGTAAAGGAAATTTCCCTGACTTCCTTGGGCATAGAGTATCTTCGTGCCTGCCACACGATATACGCATGCAAAATGGTCATTGGCAGAGGAAGCTAATAACTGTGGAAGTGCTCATAGCTGATAAGCAGGCTTTGTCCTAATGAGGACGTTACGCCAAGAAGAGAGAGAGAGATGTGGGAAAATGAAGTAAAAATTAATGACAAGTTTGATTTCATGTTAAAAAGTACTTAGAAATAATACCGACGTATTTTGTAGAGTTATTGAATCAGTGTTCTATCCAGATACAAAATTTTATTTCAGAAAACAAATGTCTGACATTTTGGTTTTGTTAAACAAATCCCAAAATATTCCAAATCGCACTGTTTAATTTCAACAGTATTGCAAACCCTTATTGCCCGATCAAATGTAACCTCTTCAAGCTTGCATTCATTGCTAAAGCTACCTTTACTGCCACCACATGGTTGCGGGGAATAGTTCCACCAAAAAACCAGCATGAATTATGTAGGCACGAATTCCTTTGAAGCATTGCACATGTAATTACGAATGCGAGGAGACCCATTTACATAATCACCATGTTACAAAGTTGTCTACTGAGAGTTGGTAACGAATGTTCAATTCAAGATCCTTATGTTAGCTGATTGCATATAACTATCAGCCATCACATATGTTTGATGAGCTCCAAAAATCTCTATGACCTCCAAGAATTTTTTCTTCTCATGGAAACTTTATCATCAATGCAGTTTTTTTTTTTATATCTTTATTATCGAGACTTTCAGCCCAAGGCTGGTTCGTCTCCGATCAATGCAGTGTTTGTTATAATATATTTTCCCGATTGTATAGCCTATACTGAAACAATGTTTGTTGAAGCCGTAAATAACTTATTTCGTGTGATTATTTTCTATTTATTCGTTTCACACCTCACCATCTCTACTATCACCAACCTTGACAGTCAGATCACAATGTCTACCCGTTGTAAAAAGAAGCTCAAACGTGTTTCGCTTAGCTTTAGCGTCATTCGCCTGCCACTCTAATGGTCCTGATTAAAATATTTCGCTCCGAACCACGCTTGGTCATCCACTCAACAGTCCAACATCCTGTGTTGGTTGGCAGATCCGAACACCCGACGAAAAAGGGCATAAAATTTCAAATACGGGAAAAGAACTTGGCCAACTTCCCGCTCCCGCTTAATTACAGAGCCCGAGCCCAGAGTCAAAATCCATCCGAAATTGTCCTCATTGCTGTCACCTCCTTTCCCTCCGGTTCCGCTGGGATGTGACTTGTCGTCTTCCGAGCATAATGAGGAAAAGGAAGAAAAACAACGCTCAAACTAGATAGCGACACTAAATTCTTATGACCACCCCCTGAAGCCCGCAAGTCGCAGTCCGCAATCGCCAAAAGGAGAAAGTTTAAGTGTAATTTGCACTAAAACTTTGCAGGCAAAATCGTCCCAAAGTGTCTGCTTTGGTCGCTTTGCTGAATATCCCGGCCTGGCTACGGTTGTACCCGCTGCGCTGGTTGCTGCAGCCGATCGTTGAATGCTCCTGCCCTGCCCCTTCGTAGCGTCGGTGCGGTGGTGAGCCTGGCGTGGACATGGCAGCTAGATGGCTTTTGATGCGCTAATTATTATCATCACGTCGTCGTCGCCCTAGCCGTCGTCGTTGCCGACGACAGTTGTCCTTCGAGACCACGGGCTGGCTTTTAGTTCCTGCAGACGGAAAGCTTGGGGACGTCCGTCGAGCGAGAATATGTGTTTGCGAAACAGAAGTGCATGGCTATAAGCAGTAAAAGCGGACCATTTGGACCGGGCAGGCTGGCTGGTATTCAGGGAAGCAGCCGGCAGATAGTGCAACGCGATAAGACTTTTAATGGGTGTTGAATTCCGTTTAGAAGGCTCCGATGTGAGCGGGTAATTACGGTAGTTTTTCGGTACTTGTGAGTCATTAGACAAAGATATGTGGAATCCGTAATGTAAGTTGCGTATGCTTATTGACGGTGTTTGGCAATGGTCCATATATGTCAATTTAAACTGGCGACTCGTGAAATTGTGTAAACATCTAGAATGTAATCTAAATAATACTATCGATCATCCAGATTTAGAAAAATAACGGAACAGGCACTCATTTATAAAGACACAGCCTTTGAGCGTTCTCACCGTATACGCATTGGGTTCCAATGTTGTACAATCAGCGTACCTAGCAGGCCCGTGCACAGGTGGCAAGGGAGGGGTTTTTCCAAATTTCGGCAAATGGCGGAGGGGCGCCTGGTGTAAGGAGCGTCGGAAATGTGAGGGGGAGGGGGGATCAATCTCTCAGCATATGCTGAACTATTAGAGGTACGATAGATAAAAAAGAGGCATAAAAGTCAATACTGGAAGCGTTTCTTGTTAAGTTTTCGTTTATAACATTGAATATCAATTATATTATGTTTTGAAAACTCTTTTAAATAGAAATATTGTGAATAACTTCGCGAAATTTCAATTAAATCAGATGGCAAAAGCTGGTACTTGAATTAAGACCTGGGTGAATCTTCATATACATAAATACTGTACAATCCGCAGAACCAGTTTTCGACCCTCTTGGGAGAATAGTATCGAAAAGCTGTTATTTTGGTAAAAGCAGTGAGAATGCCTAGAATTGCTTTATTTCTAGTCAAAAATCGTTCATATATCTCGTAGGTATTATGACAAGAGGGTGAACCGGTCAAAAATCTAAGAAAAGAGGGGGTATATTGGTAAAGCAGTACTGGCTTAGGCTAAGGTACCTGTAATTTATACCTGTTCCTTGAAAAAATCACGATGTTTTTGAAAATAAATAATGAAATAGCAGGAACTCGGTCAGATTCAAGAAACGAATTCGAACCTTTTGGATTGTTTTTCAAAGATTAAAGTCAGAATAAGCAGAAGGATAGGTTTTTAACAATACATTTCCCCGCAGAAGGCAGACAGAGCAAAGCGTTAATCATATTGGCAATATTGGTACCGTGATTTCGGGTGAAATTGATCACTTTTCGCAGTTTTGGGGAATATTTTTTGAATACTCAACGATATGGTAAAATTCAATGCTTTAAAACAAGCCCAAGAAACACAAGTAGCTGTATAACAGTTTATTAATCTAAAGTTTGCTTAAGAGTGGTTTGTTCCACTTTTTTACAGCAAAATTGTTTGTTGGGAGTACGACAATGGTTTTCATCAGTCAAAGAGGTTGAGAATTCTACTGCAAATCATTTAATTACAAAAAATATCATTTGAAATAAAAAATCAAAAATTTTACTTTCTGGGTGGAATTGATCAGTCAGTGAAATGTTGTTGTAATTGTTATTGCTCAGTCCACACCCAGGCCGACAACTGTCAGCCCACCTGCTTGTAGGCAGATGTGACCCAAGTAACACAACTTGTTATAATAATGTAAATAATACATGGTTCATACAAACGCCAATGTTTTGTTCCAAATATCGGAAACATATTTTAGTACACTTATATCACCGAAAAAGTGCAAAAAATGGCGGCTTATTAAACATCTTCGATGTTACTAAAGATAATTATGAAATTCAAATAACTCAACGTACATATGTACAGATGGGTAAATTATTGGTTAAATTGGGAAAAAATCCACAGCTCAGGTGAGATTTGAACTCACGACCCTTATTCAAACCCTTATTCAAATCTCACCTGAGCTGTGGATTTTTTCCCAATTTAACCAATAATTTACCCATCTGTACATATGTACGTTGAGTTATTTGAATTTCATAATTTGACCACACGGATTGGTATTACCGAAAATTTGCACTTCAAGTGAGTCGTTACTAAAGATGTTTTTCAATACACTATTATAACATAAAATTAAGTATTGAATATGTTCATTGCAAACATCGTAAAAACTAATTTTTTACTCGCAGAGAAATCATAATTTATCAAATACATATTGTGTAAATAAATATGGCAACTATTATGATTATTGGTCAACATCATTATTAATCCTCACATTTCTCGATGTGACCTAATTTCATGTGCCATTAAAAATTTATGGTGAAATAAGCACATCCACTCTTCATGAATTCATGCGCTTTCTATTGGATTGGAAACAAGAAGGGAGGCTTTTGGGATTTTTGTCATTTCTCAGGTTTGGTTGGGTTTTTCGAACACATTTTCAGACATGCAACATGGTGGCTTCTTGACACAGTACCGTCAGGAAGTTTTGGAAGGCTATTATCATTCATTTTGCTTTAATGATGTGTTTTAGAATGTGCAATAAGGATAAGGAAAATACATTATGTCAATCAATGTTTTAACTCTCCCAGATTAATAATTATTTTGGGAAAAAATGTAGATAAATCAACGGCTGAAGTGTTACAGTGTGAAACTTTTTTTACAGGTACTGTAATTCATCTGGTCTGATATAGAAAATTTCAAAATATTAGATATACGTTCAAATTACATTTTATGGACATCTCAATAACATGTTTCTCGAATACCTTCAATAATACATTGAAAAAAAAACATCATTTCAACGTATTTCCAACAACCATCTGCAAATAGCATACACGGATGGGATTTTTGTTTTGGATACCTATTTTGAACATAAATATAACAATAACAATCTCAGTGTGCAGTTTACGAAGCCAATATCAATAAATTATTTTTAAAGGTTTCGCGGGATCATTTATAGTGTTCAAACTGGGCTTTCCAGTGGGATTAAGACACCACGTAAGTATCTGAAGTGATTATAGGATATTTAGGTGAAGTTAGTAGTGGTGGATTCCTTCTTCGGATATATTCAGGCACACAGTCCACAGCCATTTCCACAGTCGCCAATCATTGTAAATAGTATTTATGTACCTGTGTTTACCTTTAAACAAATGACAAAGCAATAAATATGAGTGTGGATGCTATTATGGATTAATTTCCGTGTTTACAAAAATCTTGTTCACTCTCTTTCTCTTCTTGGCGTAACGTCCTCATTGAGACAAAGCCTGCATCTCAGCTTAGTGTTCTATGAGCACTTCCACAGTTATTAACTGAGAGCTTCCTCTGCCAATGACCATTTTGCATGCGTATATCGTGTGGCAGGCACGAAGATACTTAATGCCCAAGAAAGTCAAGGAAATTTCCTTTACGAAAAGATCCTGGACCGACCGGGAATCGAACCCGTCACCCTCAACATGGTCATGCTGAATACCCGTGCGTTTACCGCCTCGGCTACATGGGCCCTATAAAATCTTGTTCAATCAATGTTAAATTTATGTTATTCTAACTTGTGGTGATGTTGACAAGATTTTTATGAAACTTGTTTTTGTCAAACATAGATAAAACATGATTTTATCACAAGATGTGTTCAGATACGATTATAGAACTACATTATAACATCTTTCACAAATTTCATTTTCAAAGATGTTTTCTGTGTTACTTGGGGAACCTACTAAGCCTCCCCCGTTAACATGTCCTACACCGAATTAGCACACCGGGATCTTCCACAGGCAGGCGCTGGCGTTACCAGTCAAAACAAGTGTCAGATACATTAAATAGATGGGGTAGAGAATATAGGAAGATGTGGGAATAGGATGGGAAGAGGCAGAAAATAAAGAGATAAAGGGGATGGCCAAAATGTTTGGGATAGGCAACTTTTTTACTCCCACAAAATATTCAACATGCTGTAACTTTTCACAGAGTGCATCAAAAAATCTCAAATTTTGACTGTTTGTCAACCTATTATATGTACAAATTTGGGCTCCATCGGTTAATCTTTCGCGAAGTTAGAACTGTTTTCGTAAAACACTATTTTTCAGACAACAAATTTTTGAACTGTCATATCTCCGAAACCAGTGAACCGAATTGGATGAAATTTTTAACGTTTATCAACAATATATTGATACCTTATACGACGTTATAAAATGTTATATTTTCTCACGGCGAATTAAGTTATACCGGGTTGAAATTTTTACCCATATAGAGGAAAATAAGTCAAATTTACAATACCACACAAACATTACTAAATGTGTTCTTTCTTCAATCTAAATAGGCTCTAATATATCGGATTAGAGATAACTTGAGAACACAATTGGAAAATCTTTGAATATCAACACTAAAATTTATTGACATTGATGTAAAAAAATATACATTTTTTCGAGAAAAATCCAAAAAGTGTCAATCCATGCTAACTTTTTTCAACGTTTAAAAAGTACCTATTTTTAATAGTTTGTGAAGCTTTCACTTATTGTTGGTGTACATTCAAAATTTCATTCAATTCGGTTCACTGGTTTCCGAGATATCACAGCTCAAAACTGAGTTGTCTAAAAAATAGTGTTTTACCCGAACAGTTCTAACTTTGCTAAACATTAATCAATCGAGCCCAAAATTGTACCAATGATGCACATATAATAGGTTGACAAACAGTCAAAATTTGAGATTTTTTGCTGCACTCTATGAAAAGTTATAGCATGTTGAACTTTTTTGTGAGAGAAAAAAAAGTTGCCTATCCCAAACATTTTGGCCACCCCCTGTAGTAGAGAGGTTTCGATTTTGTTGCTGAAACGAGAGAAAGAAAGAAAGAATGATAAACAACATTAGCGATATGTTTATAGATTATGATTTGGTCGATAATTTCTCATCTATTTTGTTTCCATATCGTTGCATCGGTGACCATTTTCATCGCCTTTCTAGTTTTTGTTAGGGCCATCTCGCGTTTTTTTCGTCATGTCCTCTTTGCCGGTTGGCGACGTTCGGGATGTAAGTAGAAAAGCATGCATTTAATATGATTAGTACGACAGTAATTGTGATTGCTCAGTACTTCCAGCCCATTTGTCCACAGTACATATCAGACATCCTGTTTTAACAAGTCCTACACAGAATTAGAAACCCGGATCTTCCACAGACAGTCCTAACTAGTGTCAGATAAGTTCAATTGAGGATAGGAAGCGGCAAAATGAGAAGACAGTATAGAGAAGGTTTGGTTCATTGGTAGCTGTGTTCATGTGATGTTTGTTTGACATTGAAAAACTATTTTCCGTAAGTGTTTAACTCTCCACCCCAAATTTAATACCGGAAAAATATCTGATCAGATTCGGTTAACGGACAGCTAATGTATTGTAATCCAGAATAAACCTACAGAAAATGTCTCAATAAAAGTTAACTCTAGTTCAACTAACTACACAAACTAAAAAGTGTTATTATATTTTACCAATGATTTCATCGTAATCTTGACCCTAACATAGTTATGCGCTTAGTGTAAGTGGACGCCGCTTATGATTTGGTTGGACAACGACCAAAAATAGTGTTGTTTTGACAATAGTCACATACTATGCCCTACGACAGGGGTTCTCAAACTTTTTCAGCTTGCGACCCACTTTTGATTTTCACAAAATTTGGCGACCCACCAGCATGGAAATTTATAAAATAGGTAATTTCTTTTTGCAAATGCCTTTAAAATGAACACAGATTCCCCCTTTCATCGGTTGTGATAAAATTACGCTACGTTAGAAGGCTAGACAATATTTTTCTTTTAATTTCTAGTGTTCTTCTAGTTTTTAAGAAAAGTCTAAGAAAGGTTAATGTTCTCAAGCTTGCAGCATCAGTTAACTCTTAGTCTGAAAATTTTGAGATAAGTTTCCAAGTTTCTAATATATTTTACCAGTCTGGCTCTAGATAATGGACTAATTTTATGTTTCTGCAGAACTATAAATAACGGTTGAAAATTTTCATTTTTTTTTATTCTTAATCACTTAACCTAGTTTTTACAGCTCTTTTGTCCACTTGGGCACTACGTGAGCGATTCCAATTGGACGCTGCACATACACTTTTTGTACAGCGCCTACATGTATTCTATTCTAATTCAACTGTATCGAACTGGTGCCTTGTGCTGCTTCAACTTTTCTACCCTGTCCACGGTAGAATGATGAGCACGATGATGCTGGTGGTGGTTGGCTGCTGTTCCTTCTCCAGTCCAATTGGGGGTCGTCCATTATGAGTTGCGGTTCGCCGATATCCAAATTCCGGGTCCGTTAGAGCTATATGCTCCGAAGAGGGTCAGGTGCCAGCTGCTCTCGGGGGGAAGAGCAGCTGACGAAAAATTGCAAGTGCCGGGGCTGGGTTCGAACCCATGGCCATCCGCTTATGAAGCGAACGTGTGGACCACTGCGCCACGGGCCCCGACAACGGTTGAAAATGTTATACTTGTTTATTCACAACGAGTGGTTGAGCATCAAGTAGTTTTTAGAAATTTCATATTTCTGGATGGTCAGATGAGTTCTCTTGAAATTTTTAATGATATCCATTATATACATTTTAATTTTTGTTGAAATCACTTTTCATTTGTTCCATTAAAATTCATATTATCGACATTCATCTGAATTTCACAGAAATTTAGCTTAACTGAAGTTCGGTAAATGCAAGGTATCTTGTCAAAATTTGGTATTTTTTGCAGATTTGGGTATTTCTATTGTTGTTGATATTTTAACTGCTGAAACTGGCGTGTAAGTCCAACAGAAAATGCTAACTGTAAGCAACAGCTTGAACTCCTTTTTTTTTTTCAACACATAAGTAAAATCTAAAATTTTACCCTATTCTTAAAACTTTCGCTTAAAACACATAGTTTCAGAATCGATTTCAGAACGCAGACAGTAGTTTCATTATTCAATATACTCCATACAAGACTTATAATACAAAATTTTGAATAAATTAAGGAGAATACGAAATTCTAGAAATAACTCTTCTAGACATTCGACATGAGTTGATAAGGACTTCGCGACCCACCAAAAATCAGCCCGCGACCCACCAGTGGGTCGCGACCCATAGTTTGAGAAACGCTGCCCTACGACATTGACGATTCTATTGTCTTGGCTCATCTATTTCGCGCCACCCAGCAGGGACTTGGTCTGGTACCCAATTCAGCATCTCCATTCCACGTAATGTATCACACCTCTTTCGATTTGTGATATATTACGCGGAATATTGTTCTCTTCATTCGGATAGCGACTGTGTAACCCCATTGGATTGAAAGCCTCCATCAAACATGAAGCGACTAATCGGAGACTGAAGACTCTATACCATATTTGGCTCAGAGACAGGTAATCAGTGAAGTCAGTTTTTCTCGTTTGTCAGAGACGATTGATACGTATTAAGACAAATTTTCCACTGCATCTGCCAGCAGTAATCGGTAGTCGATCAACATTCCGAGTCCCCTAATTTCACAAGGATGCCAAGGATCACCGCTCATGCTTTACAATACAGCTGGAAAGAAGAACACCTGGCCACAATGATGCATAAAGCACTACGGGGTCGTCCATATACCACGTGGACAGCTAGGAGGGGGAGGGGGTTAGCGAAAAGTCCACGCTTGTCCACGGTGAGGGGGGTGGGGGCTCGTCAAATGTCCACGTGGACAACACTGACATATAAATTAGGAAACAAGAATCTACCAACGAAACAAATTATGTCGCATTATTGATGAGATTCTCTTCAACAGTTCTTTCATACATTTTATTTTATTATACATTGTCTTTAAGTTGTAAGTTACTTCTTTAAGAAAAAAAATCATGGTATTGACTCACAGATTAATTTGCTTTGAATTATCAGAATTTCTAATTACTTAGTTTTCTTCATCGAGGAATATTCTGGAGATTTAAAATGGAGTGTAGACCATGCTAATATTGGTGTTTCAGACAGAAAATTTTCATCGAAGTTTTGTGTAGATTTTTTCGAAGTTTCATATCAATTTTTTAAATTACTTCAAAGTTTCAAAATACATGTAGGGGTTTGCAGGCTTATCTTAATAAACTTTTTGTTGTAGGTTCCTTTAAAATGTAAGGTGTTTCTAATGGATGTTTAAGTCCAAACCTCAACAATGCAATTAAGTTGTTGTAAATCTTGATTTTTGTAAGAATCTAAGAAATATAATCTGTGGAGCGGACCTGGTGTGGTGGTTAGAACACAAGACTATCACGCCGAGGACCTGAGATCAAATCCCACTCCCGACAAACTCACAAAATGTGGGTTCTTCCTTCGGAAGGGAAGTAAAGCGTGGCTCCCGAGATGCACTAGCCCAGGGCTAAAAATCTCGTTAATACAGACAAAAAAAAAATATAATCTTATCTCAACAAAAAACTAAGATTAAAAATTACTTTATCTCAACAAAACAATCAGACAATCATAGATTGAACAAATATTCTAAGAAACACCGTCTTCAACCAAAAGCTGTACAGACTAAAAATTGAACAATCACTAACATTAGGCGATGGACATTACACGAAAAACACCCAATGAGGAATTTTCCATTTGATGAATTTTTTTTTACCAACTGGAGCAAGAATCGAACCCACACTTTCACAAACATTAAGCTGAATTAAATACAATGCTGAAAACTTGTAGCTTGTAGGTACCTATTTTGTGCTACTTGTTTGTATTATATGTAAAGCTATAGAATTTTTGTATTTCATTAAGTTTTCAATCATATTTAAGACATTTTTTACGAAAAAAACAATATTAAAAAACAACCTTTTCAAAACCACTTTTTCATTTATTTTAGAAATATAAAAAAAAACCTTTTTTCGGATGTCCACGTGGATATTGGGGGAGGGGGGTAGGGGTCAACGAACAGTCCACGCTTGTCCACGGGGAGGGGGGAGGGGGTCAAAAACCATTAATTTTCTGTCCACGTGGTATATGGACGGCCCCTAAAGCGGACCGGAAGATTCGATGAGCCAGCCCCAGTGAAATGTTGTTGTAAGTGCTGAACATATTGTTTTCCACCTAAATTAACCACCCCGGAATACGAAAAGCTTTGCAAAACTTTTGCAAGTTTACTAAATTATTAATTATTTAAGTTTAAAGTTTAATAAATCGTAAGAAAACGCCTAGGAGTATGCTATTTCTATACTAAATAAATTATAACTTCCAGAAAAGTACAATTTTATGCATAAATTTCAATATTTATAGAACTTTTGATGATAAAATCGGGTTGAGCGAATACTTGGCAGCTAGAAACATTCATTCAAATATTCATTACATGTGCGATACGGTAACAAAAGTTTGAAAGTACATACATAAATATGCGACTAACTGGATGTAAAACATGTAAACTGATCATTCAATAACTCTTTAGCCAGATGATGGTAATTTTCTACAAATTGTTTATGTTTAAAGCATTATTTCGAACATTTAAAAATGACTAAATGATCCTTACATCGATCTATTTCACCCTACTGAACAATTTCACCCGAAATCACGGTATTCAATAAAATTATGGTGAGGGTGACGGGTCCAATTCCCGGTCAGTATATGCACTTTTCGTAATAGAGATTTTCCTTGACATCCTTTAGCATATAGTACCTTTGTTCCGGACACACGATTCAAAAATGCAAAATGATTTTTGTCAGAGAAAACTCTCAGTTAATAACTGTTGAAGAGCATATAAAAGTTGAGAAGCAAGTTCGAACGTTATGCCAAGAGAAATCGGCGTACAAGATCGCCAGTCCTCTCTGATTCAATCGTTACTTAACATATATGATCGGTTGCTCGAAAAACGCCGGTTTTCAATTTGATGATAACACTAGTTTACAAAATAAAACGAAAGTCGTGAACTTCCATCAAAGACCAAAAATTTTGAAGCATAATTTAGCGCTGATTTCGAAACCGTGCTTCAAAAAATTTAAAGTAGAACAGTTTTTGAGTATTAGCGCAATATCGAGTTTTACAACTTTTTAAAATATGGAATTTAATAAAATTCAAAAATCTTGCGTTTTATTCAACCAAATTAAAATCTTTTTTCCATAAATTAAAAGCTGAATATAATACAATTCGATCATCTGAATGCAGGTTTTGCGTCAGGCTGATGAAATTCAAGATATTGGCGAGTTTTGGGGACG
This sequence comes from Aedes albopictus, assembly GCF_035046485.1. Lineage (NCBI taxonomy): Eukaryota > Metazoa > Arthropoda > Insecta > Diptera > Culicidae > Aedes > Aedes albopictus. The sequence continues at coordinate 278,046,998 of NC_085138.1, forward strand.
ATCTCCTTAAATTTTAGCAAATTTTCCAAAAATATATGAAGAAATGTATTTTTTTCAATAAGAAAAAAACAATTTAAAAATTCTTGCTCAACGTTAATTTGACATATCATATGTAGGCGTAGTATGTAGTACGTAGTACGTATGTAGTATTGATTACGGAGAATGAGATGTGTGAAGTGAGCGACTTTGCTTAAAAATAGAACAAAAATCGATTTCAAATCATCAACCTTGTATGGAAAGTCGAAAAAATTTCCGCTCTACTGTATTTTTTTTCCTTCACGTTTTCGAATTCAGGGCATGATTCTACGACAAAAACGATCATCAGCTTACCGAGTTCAAAAATGCTGTAAACTAGTGTAATTTTATTCCCTGATATCAACCAACCGGGCGTCTTGTTTACAGATTTTAAGGCATATTCGCTTGAAATTTACATGCAACTGCTATAAAACATGCCAGTAACTCTCTGCGGTCACTCTGCGAACAAACAGGCAGCTGTGACGGTTTTCTCTGGGGCCGTCCATATACCACGTGGACAGAAAATTCATGGTTTTTGACCCCCTCCCCCCTCCCCGTGGACAATCGTGGACTGTTCGTTGACCCCTACCCCCCTCCCCCAATATCCACGTGGACATCCGAAAAAAGGTTTTTTCTTTATATTTCGAAAATAAATGGAAAAAGTGGTTTTGAAAAGGTTTTTTTAATATTGTTTTTTTTTCGTAAAAAATGTCTTAAATATGATTGAAAACTTAATGAAATACAAAAATTCTATAGCTTTACATATAATACAAACAAGTAGCACAAAATAGGTACCTACAAGTTTTCAGCATTGTATTTAATTCAGCTTAATGTTTGTGAAAGTGTGGGTTCGATTCTTGCTCCAGTTGGTAAAAAAAATTCATCAAATGGAAAATTCTTCATTGGGTGTTTTTCGTGTAATGTCCATCGCCTAATGTTAGTGATTGTTCAATTTTTAGTCTGTACAGCTTTTGGTTGAAGACGGTGTTTTTTAGAATATTTGTTCAATGTATGATTGTCTGATTGTTTTGTTGAGATAAAGTAATTTTTAATCTTAGATTTTTGTTGAGATAAGATTATATTTCTTTTTTTTTTTGTCTGTATTAACGAGATTTTTAGCCCTGGGCTAGTTCATCTCGGGAGCCACGCTTTACTTCCCTTCCGAAGGAAGAACCCACATTTTGTGAGTATGTCGGGAGTGGGATTCGATCTCAGGTCCTCGGCGTGATAGTCCTGTGTTCTAACCACCACACCAAGTCCGCTCCACAGATTATATTTCTTAGATTCTTACAAAAATCAAGATTTACAACAACTTAATTGCATTGTTGAAGTTTGGACTTAAACATCCATTAGAAACACCTTACATTTTAACCCTTCAGCGCGCGCGCTGTTGTAAAAAGTACAACACTTCCAAAAACCTCGCTCTTCGTATACAGCGTGAGCGCGGTGCAGTTTCGGTTGCTTGATGGCGCGCGTCCTGAAAGGTAAAAGGAACCTACAACAAAAAGTTTATTAAGATAAGCCTGCAAACCCCTACATGTATTTTGAAACTTTGAAGTAATTTAAAAAATTGATATGAAACTTCGAAAAAATCTACACAAAACTTCGATGAAAATTTTCTGTCTGAAACACCAATATTAGCATGGTCTACACTCCATTTTAAATCTCCAGAATATTCCTCGATGAAGAAAACTATGTAATTAGAAATTCTGATAATTCAAAGCAAATTAATCTGTGAGTCAATACCATGATTTTTTTTCCTTAAAGAAGTAACTTACAACTTAAAGACAATGTATAATAAAATAAAATGTATGAAAGAACTGTTGAAGAGAATCTCATCAATAATGCGACATAATTTGTTTCGTTTGTAGATTATTGTTTCCTAATTTATATGTCAGTGTTGTCCACGTGGACATTTGACGAACCCCCACCCCCCTCACCATGGACAAGCGTGGACTTTTCGCTAACCCCCTCCCCCTCCTAGCTGTCCACGTGGTATATGGACGACCCCTCTCGTTATACTCGCTACAGCAGCAGTAACACAAGGCTGAAGCTAGTTGTTCGTTTATGCTAGAAGCTGTTTAACATTAACTGTTAAGATTTTATCTAGCTGTGATAGCCGCAAGTACGGCGTGCTTCTCATATCCCAATCCAAGGAGTTTGAATCCTGCTCGAATCCAATTGTTATTTTTTTTTCATCAACAGTCATCTGCAATGTAATTCTAAGATCGCACAAAAATTTCCAATAATTTTATATGACGGGGTCATTTTGTTAAGTCTGAAACACATAGCGTCCGTACCGTTGAAGTTTACGTTTCTAACAGTTTTCCCATGAAAAATGTGTCAAAATACTGTCACGCAAACGTATGCTGTGCACTTTACATTCGATCCGTCAGAATTTTACAGGTTTTGTTTGTACTGCGTGGGTTTCCCATGATGGCGAAAATGAAATCGACATCTGCATCAGCCAAAAATTCAGACGAAGCCTTCTTCGGAACAAACGAACATTGCTTTCGACCATAATATCCTAATCGGCGAGATCCGGCTTCGATTAGGATCCATCGACAGGAGAAACTCGTGCACCGGTTCAACACACGACGACTGGAAGACGCTGCGATCAGTGTGTAAAAAATCGAAGGTTGAAAGTGAAGATTGACATTCTCATTTTTTCATTCGTGTTTGGCCACATTCATTGTCAGCTGAATGCCTCTCTTTTTTCAATCAATGGATCATTGTAGCCAACTTTTTCGCTACTCACCGTAACAAAACAAAAGCGCCACCGTATATGAACTGAACACAGTGACAGCAGTTGAGTTACGTCAAACACACAAGGCTACGGTGGCGCTATCTGTTCTTTTCATAGCGGCCGTTTGAGTTATTTTAGTGATCCATTCTCTGTCACGAATATCATTTCGCACATCATAAAATGTCCAATTTCTGTTAACAGACACACAATCCGACTTAATTTACAAATAGAGCAGTTAATTAATATTCTAATTAACTACTGTTCGGAGCTGGTTCTCCGGACTTGTGGGGACACTCGCGACGAAGTAGTGGTCTTCGGATGTGGTTCTGCCAATCGAATAATAACGCGACGAGGTTAGGCTACGAAACACGTGATACGCGAAAATGAAACACGTTGCTAGAGAGAAAACGATGTATATAGCGCAAGGGTCGATTCGGTTCTGAATACAATTGATTTTATCTGCTATGGCAATGAGTGGAGAGAGTGTGGTTATTATAGAAGTAGTGTGTGAGCACTCTTCTCTGCATCAAAGAGAATGAGCATCCTAACTTTGGTAGGGTAAGCTTAACAATTATAGACGATTCCTAACATTCCGCCCACCATTGAAATCTACATTTCAATACTAACTCCTATCTTCGTGACTGTGCTTAATGAACTACTAAAACTATGTATTACAAATTCAATAGATATTTTTGTTGAACTCCGGTCGGTCAATGAATGTCGATGCACCAGGTCTAGTCCTCTCGGTCGTTGCGATGGTCAGAGTCCAGGGTGCCTGCCAATACGATTGTTTTTAGGTCGGAGAAAACAAGGTTCAGGAAATGAAAACTAGATACTTAACTTGGGAGGAGACCATAGGGCCTCCTCCAATCCGACAACGCTTGTGTTGCTGGGACCGCGAACTACTAGAACTATGCTGCTTCCTGGTCCTCGGGTAGGTTGTCGGGAATCGGTAGAACGCACACGCGTGTGATGGCTCTCTTGAAGATGCCGTCCTTGGTTCGGATGTTGACGACCCGGATCAGTCCGTCGTTTCCAGGGAACGTTTCAATTACGCGGCCGAAACGCCACTTCTGCGGCGGTAGATTATCATCGCGAACTAGAACCATAGTTCCTACGCGAATGTTGTTTCGTTCGTGTGTCCATCGGGTTCGCTGTTGCAGCCCCGATAGGTATTCGGTAGACCATCGCTTCCACAAGCGGCGGACAAACTCCTGTGTCATCTGCCACTGAGAAAGCCGGTTGCAAGGAACTTCTTCGTATGAGGGCTCCGGGATTGCAGTCAGCGGTCGGTGTACCAGAAAGTGACCTGGCGTGAGGACGTCCAATTCTTCTGGGGAATTGCTGAGCTGCGTTAGCGGTCGAGAGTTGAGCAGTGCCTCGGTCTGCGTAAGCACTGTGTGGAACTGCTCGGGTGTTACCATTGCGTTTGCAAGAGTGCGACGGAGATGGGTCTTAAGGGATTTAACCGCTGCTTCCCAGATTCCCCCGAAGTGCGGCGATCGCGGAGGAATAAACGAGAACTGAATGCCCTCAGCGGAGCATTGTCGTTCGATATCCAGGCGTTTCTGCTGGGTCCGAAACAGATTCAGGAACTCGTTCAGTATTCGGCGAGCGCCGACAAAGTTTGTCGCATTGTCGCAGTAAATGGTCTGCGGAACTCCTCGGCGAGCAGCAAACCTCTTCAGGGAAGCGATAAACGAGTCGGCTGACAAATTGCCTACCAACTCTAGGTGTACTGCCTTGGTTGATAGACAAACGAAGACAGCTACAAAAGATTTCACTGGCGCAGCTTTCCTTGTCGGAGGTCGGAGATAGAAAGGTCCGCAGAAATCCACCCCAGCGTTCAGGAACGGCAACGCTGGCGATACCCGAACTTGTGGCAAGTCTGCCATTATTTGTTCTGCGAAGCTTGGCCGATTTCGAAAACAGGTAACGCACTCGTGCGTAACCTTTCTCACGATATCACGTAACCGGAGAGGCCAGAACTTCGCACGAACGCTTGCTATCAGGAGAGTCGGTCCAGCATGTAGTTGACGAAGGTGGTAGTGACGAACGACTAACAGCGTGAACGGATGCTTGTTGTCCAAGATTATAGGTTGCTTCTGAGCGTACGGGACAGCTGCATTGTTGAGACGTCCTCTAGTGCGAAGAATACCATTGACGAGAACTGGAGACAAAGTTTTCAGCTTCGACGTTGACTTCACTTGACCAGTGGTGCGGATAGAGTGCAGGTCTTCCGGAAACGATTCCTGTTGAGCAAGTTTTGCCAAACTACACAACGCTTCGTCCAACTCTGCTGTGGTTAAGGCTCCGGATCTGCGGCTAGACACATTATGTATCTTCGAATTGTAGCAGAATCTCTGTATGTAGGCTACCAATCTGACGAGACTGGAGAGAGACGATTTCAGGGTGAATATAGTACTTTGAACGACTGTAGGCAACGAAACCGTGGGTTTATCTTGGAGTTGCTCTGAACTGAAGTGATCGTCGGAGGTTTTGACTAACGCGGGCCAGAACCGGTTGGGTTGCTGCAACCACTGTGGTCCCTGCCACCACAGCATGTGGTCTACAAGCTCCGTTGCAGACATTCCCCGGGATATGACATCTGCTGGGTTATCGATGCCTGGAACGTGTCTCCAGCTTCCAGCAGCGGTGATTTGCTGAATTTCAGCCACTCGGTTGCCCACAAAAGTTTTCCAACGAGACGGTGAAGCGGACAACCAGTGGACGACAATAGTTGAATCCGTCCAGAAGAAAGGACGGGCTTGGATACGAAGACTGGTTTCCACTTTTTCGAACAAATGGCTGAGTAAGAGAGCACCACAGAGTTCTAAACGCGGTAAGCGAATAGTAGAACCAAATTTCTCGGTTCCCGTCGGAGCCACTTTTGACTTAGCTGTAAGCAGATGAACCGAGACGATTCCGCTAGACGAAACTGTGCGGAGGTAGATGCACGCGCCGTATGCGCGTTCGGAGGCGTCACTGAACCCATGCAGCTCTACGTAGACTGGATCGTTGCAGGATGCCGCCCACCGTGGAACGGTAAACTCGTCGAGAATTTCGAGATCATTTCGGAAGGATTTCCAGAATTGCTGTTGACGATCGTTGAGCGGATTGTCCCAGGAAACCTTCGCTTTCCATAACTCCTGCATGAAAAGTTTCGAGCGTAGTACAACTGGCCCCAACAGGCCGAGAGGGTCGAATAAGCGTGCTGCCTCAGAAAGCACCAATCGTTTGGTTATAGCAGCGTCCTGGGTCCAAGTGGGTATTTTGAAGCGGAAGACGTCTTCGTCTGGCTGCCAGAGCAGCCCCAAGGTTTTCACAGGCGAGGATGACGAATCGAGCTCCACCAGACTTCGATCTTCTCGAAACTCTGCTGGAATATGCTGTAGAATTGCTGAACTGTTGGATGCCCATTTGTGCAACTTAAATCCAGCCGACTGCAAGAGATCAATCAGCTCTCGGCAAAGTTCAACACCTTCTTCTTCCGATGCTACTCCCGTAAGCAGATCGTCAATGTAGAAGTCTTTTGACACCACCTCTGCGGCCTTTGGGTGAGTCGATTCGCCGTCAAAGGCGAGTTGCTGGAGACAACGTGTCGCCAGGTACGGAGCTGCCGCCGTACCATAAGTAACCGTCAGCAATTCGAAGGTTTGAAGAGGTTCCGATGGTGACGATCGAAACAGAATACGTTGCAAGGGCCGATCAGACGGAGATACCAACACTTGCCGGTACATTTTCTGCAAATCGGCGACGATGACGAAGCGAGGAAGTCTGAATCGTAGGATGATGCTGTACAGGTCGTCCTGGACAACTGGACCCACCATCAGTGCGTCGTTCAACGAGACACCAGTATCAGTGGGGCACGACGCATCAAAGACGACGCGGAGTTTCGTCGTGACACTCTCCGGTCGAACTATGCAATGGTGAGGCATATAATAGAACTTCTGTCCGGGAATCACAACTTCTGCGCTAGTATTGATCGGTGCCATGTGTCCAAGATGAACGTACTCCCGTATGAAATCGGTGTACGCCTCCAACAGTGAAGGATTCGCCTGAAGCCGCCGTTCCAGGGACAAAAAGCGCCGAGTTGCGATGGAACGAGAATCTCCCAACTTGTCCAGAACATCTGGTTTCTTCGGCAATGACACCACAAATCTTCCAGTGAAGTCTCGAACCGTGGTGGCGGCAAAATGGGTTTCGCATTTCCGTTCTTCCGTGGAGAAGGTCTCGTTGGTATTGCACGACTCAACTTCCCAGAAGCGAGCAAGCTGATTTTCCAACTCAGCGTTGCTGCAGACTAGCGTGGTGGCAGACAGGCTCGAGTCCACCGTATTCACCTTTCCGGATACTATCCACCCAAAAACCGTTTCCTTCAACTGGGGTAGTTCCGGTCCGAGGTCGACGAAACCTTCTAGTAGTAGACGATAATACACTTCGGCTCCGATGATAGCATCGATGCGATTCGGCTCAAAGAAGCGAGGATCAGCAAGTTGTATGGATGGAGGAATCTTCCAGGAGGCTACCGACAATCGGTTCGACGGCAAAATCGGCTTGAACTCCGGCAAAATATGGAACTTGAGGTCAACAGAAAAATCTGTACAACGCGATCGTACGATTGCTGTCGTTGATTGCTTTGATACAGCAGCGCTGGGACCCACACCTTGGAGAGAAAGCGGGTCGTTCTGCCGACGTAGATCCAATTTCTGCGCCAAATGTTCACTCATCAGATTTCGTTCGGAGCAGCAATCAAGGAGGGCGCGAGCGAACTGGACATTCCCGTTGTAGTCAGCTATCTTGACGACAGCAGTCGAGAGAAGAATCACGCTGCTATCGGCAGTTGTAGTGGCAGGAAGAGCGACTGGACGAGAGGTGGATGGGCCAGCGGAGGGTGCGGTGGCAACTGTTTGCGATTGCGAAGCGGAGGAATTGTTCAAAGGTGCGATTGCGGGCTGACTTTGTGGAATAGCGGGTTTCGTGGGTTGCGATTGCGAGTGATCTTGTTCGTTGCCTGCTGGGCGCAAATGCAGCATCGTATGGTGCTTTTGACCGCAGACACGACAAGCTGAGCTAGGACAAGCCCTGACCAAGTGGGAAGAGGAAAGGCAATTTAGGCACAAACCAGCTTTCCTAACTGATTCAAGCCGTTGGGAAGGATTCATACTGATAAAGGATTCGCATTTGAAAGGAGAGTGAGAGGATTTTTGACAGTGTGGACAAACTTTTTTCTGAGTCGTAGTAGTTGTGAGAGTCGAGCCGACCTTGGATTTGGCCGTCGATTTCCCATGATCTTGACGAGAGTCCGAACCCCGAGTTTTCATGGATGCCAGGGGTTGTAGGGTTGCGAGGTGATCCCGCAGAAACTGCAACAAGTCCTCGTACTTTGGTGCTTCACGAGAGTTGTGAGCACGCTCCCAATGCCGTTGCGTGTCAACATCGAGACGTGTATACAGAATATGAGCAAGCAAGTGAGTCCACCCATCTGTCTTCAGTCCAATTTTACGCAGCTGTAGAAGATTCCGCTCGTACGAGTCGATGAGACCAACTAGAGCGTCGTACGATTCCCGCTTGATGGGTTCGGCATTCAGGAAACTGTCCATCAGTGCTCGAGCGATGATCTTTTTGTTCTCGAACCGTTGTTCGAGCATCAGCCACGCGACATCGAAGTTGGCCGCCGTTACTTCAATGGATTCCACCAACGTCCGGGCTTCTTTGGTGAGCACGGAAAGAAGATAATGAAACTTATCGACCGGCGAAAGCGATGCATCTTTACCGATCATGCTCTGGAAAGCGTCACGAAAACTCAACCAATCTTTCACACAACCGTCAAAGGAAGGAATTTTAAAAACAGGGAGATGGATTCGGGAGTTAGGAATGTGGCCGGGCGGAGCGGAAGAAGCTGCAGCTGTCAGATTGCCTCGGTGCGACGTGAGGAAATCTTTCGCATCGAAGTACCTGTCCTCAAAATCCAGACGAGTTTTCTTGTTATCAGCTTCTACGTCCTGCTTAAGCGCCTCCTCCTTGTCTTCCCCAGCGGACAATTTCAAATCTTGCTCCTGCCTCGTTTCAATTTTAGCACGATTATTCCTAAACTCCTTGAAAAGCGTTTCCAAATGCTCCAAGCGTGAAGCAATCCTGGCCGTGTCACGTTGTGCATAGAAATTCGCAACAAATGCCTCCACGTTGGCCATGGAGTCCATGCACCCCCGCTCGATCTTGCACAATTCGCGCAAAGATGCCATGTTTAGATCACTTCCAGATATTTTATCAAATCGCAAACCCAATCAAATTCCAAAAGACGTAGCGTGGTCAATTACCCAAAAAATCAATCAAATCGCGAACAAATTCCTTATTTGCTACAGTAAAACTCGCATGCAACTTTATTTGTATGAAAGAATAGCCGTACCTTGATGCGTGTGTGTACTCACGCTAACCTCTTTTGTTCGCTGACCCAAGCCACGCTGGTTGCACCAGGTTCGGGAGGAAGGTGTTGAAATGCGCTCGAAAACGCCGAAATGCTCCGTCTCCGTGGTCTCCGCGCCTTGGGAACAGGCCGTAGTAGAAATTCCGGTTGTTCTACCGGATCCGCAATCGTCGAATCGGAATTCGACGCCAAAATTGCCGCTCGCAATGCAGCACACTAGAGGCAGCGTTGACTGTGACACTATCACCACACACAAATGATCACTTTTTTCGCCAGTTTTTGGCCACTAAAACGCACAAATCCGGCTCCTCGAAGGACCATTAATGTTCGGAGCTGGTTCTCCGGACTTGTGGGGACACTCGCGACGAAGTAGTGGTCTTCGGATGTGGTTCTGTCACTCAACTAGAAACGCAACGAGGTTAGGCTACGAAACACGTGATACGCGAAAATGAAACACGTTGCTAGAGAGAAAACGATGTATATAGCGCAAGGGTCGATTCGGTTCTGAATACAATTGATTTTATCTGCTATGGCAATGAGTGGAGAGAGTGTGGTTATTATAGAAGTAGTGTGTGAGCACTCTTCTCTGCATCAAAGAGAATGAGCATCCTAACTTTGGTAGGGTAAGCTTAACAATTATAGACGATTCCTAACAACTACCATACACAAGTTTTGAGGTAATTGGAAAAATAATTGGGAGTTACGGTCTAGCTATATTTCTTACTGAAAATTGTCAGTGACAGGAAAATGAATGAATAAGTGAGAAAATTCATTCACCAAAATGAACTTTATGTTGATCCCTCAGTTGAGAATTTTCAAAATTCACGTTGAATTTCGTTAATTGAAAATGAATGTTTTGAACTCTGGCTGCGATGAAAAGATCCTTCGTCGAGGAGCTGGAGGACCATGCTGCGGGTATTCCGGAAGGCGAAAGCGTAAAAGCTCAATGAAACGCCATCAAGAAGGTGGATCACAGATGACACCTGGAGGAAGATAGTGAAACCAAAGCCGCAGCCCATCAGCGCTAGGAAGTGAAACGCTCCTGTGGTTAGCGATTGAAATCTAGCAATACATCGCAGCAGAGGCAGGCCCAGTGACTAATGGTGGCGCATCCATAACAAAAAATAAAGGAAGTCGACAGATACCTTACCTGGCACATGTCAAGGCGATAAAGATCTTTCAATTCAAACTTCTGCACCACTGCAGTACTGAAAGTAAACAAGTCAGTATACCGTCGTTGGAGGTGAGAATAGTCGAAAATGCATACTTCCACATTCATTGCTCAATAACGTTTGCTTCTTTGCATGAAAAAGTCCTTTAATCACTGGAATGTGATCTTTGGACTGCGCAAATTATGAAAAGATTTTTGGAGTTCATCAATACTCCTTGAAACGACAAGTGTATAAAAACCCTTCGAAGAGGTGAGAATGGGACAAGGGAAACGAATTTGTTCCACATTGCCAAAAAGTAAGTTAAAAATATTCTGTTCAAGGTTGATACTACTCACCAATAATATATTCTATGATGGATATGAGTTTGGAATTCTTAAAAGCATCAATCCACCTAAAAGTGTGTTGTTTCCCTGAGCCTTTTAGGCATTTCAAAAAGGCCTTATTTTCAAACTTTTTGCAATGATTTATCAAACATTCTCTAATTGCTCTAGGAACCTAATTTTTCGACAGGAACGGGCAACTACGAATATGTCACCATAAAAAAATGATTCGATATTCGCAATATTTGAGACATTTCAGATAATATTTTCACAAAATCTCGCCCCTTTGACACATTGCGACCCCCAACGACAGTACCTGGTGTAAGAAAAAGGTAAAGTAATGATTCAGAGGATTATATGATGGAGTTCAACAGAACATTGTTCAAATGTTTCGAGTACATAATTAAGTAGACAATTTTTAAGTGCAAACTAAAAAATGGTAGGTATGTAATGTAGATACATAAATCATCAGTTGTATCTATGATACATAAGAGCGAATATTGTGCAACGTATTAAATATGGAAGTTCAGTGGACTGGTCTCGTAGTGCGAATGTTTTATGTAATATTTGCGAAAACAATATTCAGTAGCGAACCAGGTGGACTAGAGGCTGGTGACTTCGTGTACGCCTGCACACGGCTGAAGGAGACAGACAAACTTTCGGAGAAACTGAGAAGTAGGAGATCTACTAATGCGCGGTATTATGCTGTAACCAACAAACAATAAACTACCTAATTATTCATTTTTCTTACTAGTTTAGTAGGATACAAACATTTGAAATTTATTCTTACGTCATTTACTTTTTCAAACAATAAAAACTCAAACGTGAAAATAGAACAATACCCTAACAATTATGGACGACTGAGTCAGTCAATAAGACACTATGATGACGTAGTCCACACACAGGGTACATACAGGACGGAAGCGGAAATAAAAGTTTAATTCAAACAAAAGGCAAAAGGTCCTGCATTTCTTGGGAAGGGAATTCTAATATGCTGCAGAAGAGATGCAAACCATTCTTTCCTCACAAGCTGGACTGGGACATCTTGATAGTCACGACTGTAACAGAGCTCGCAAAAATCGTATTGTCGGAAGTTTCTTCGTTCCATGCACTCTCCGCTTCCCAATTGGAGCTCGGGCTCCATTCAATTTCAATGAACAAACGAGCAGATAGTGAACTTTTAAGGGCTTAAATGTTTAACATTCGGGCCAGGCACTGCAGGGAGCTGCAGTGGGTGGAAAAGTGAAAATAGACTCCTCTCCCGCTTTCCAGCACCATTCGTTGTCAAATACACCCACTTGAAGACAGACAGCTCGGGTTGTTGTCATTAAGTGCATGCAAAGTTGCCATCGAAATTCAACAGTCGAGTGCTCTGTTTTCATTTTGGAAAAGTTAAACTGTATTCAAACTTCCAGATCCAGAGACAACCAGAACCAACCATCAGAGCTGCCCCTTGTGCCACCGCCGCCGGTAGAACTTCTCGTTTTCTTATTTCCCTTGGAAACTTGATGGGGATTTCTAGTTTAGTCTGTTTTCTAAGAAGCTTTTTCGTATTGCTTCAAGCGCTTTTCCATAGCCCGGCAGCAACTCGGCAGTAGGTAGGACCGAACGTTGCACACTGTTTGCAAGATACTTATTGGCTTCGGATGACTTCCAGCTCATGACTTTTGGAACTGTTGCCGGATGTACTGCAGTGTAAGTTTTGGGCTGCTCGGCAATGGATTTGATGAAAAATTAATGTCTGGAAAAGGAACGCTCCCTGTTTTGTTATTCGTATTGCAAGCGGTAAATAAATTTAAAATGATAGTCGTTGTTATTTAGGATAAACTATACTCCTTAGCTATGTACAATGTTAGTTGTGCTGGATGGGAATTTTTTCTGGGGCTAGATAATAAAATTAACGGTGGGTATGAAAAATTAAGGAAATCTCAAAAGCAGCATTCACGATGAATTCTTCTTTAAAGATTTAGAAAGTAGGGTCTGGGACCATTTGGACAGGAGCAAATATTTTGGGCACTTACTGCTATAACTCAGTTAATTTTGAACCGATTGACCTAATTTTTGAGACACGATCAGTAGCCAGCCATGTGCAAAAATTCAAGTCAATCGATTTAAAATTTAATGAGTTATAGCAGCAAGTCCCCAAAATAGGTACTCCTGCCAAATGGTCCAGACCCTATTCAAGTATAGATCAAAAATTGTTAAAAAAAATATTTTGACTCTAAAAGCATCAATCCCTAACAATTTCAGGAAACACCGAAGGTTCCATAAAGCCGATGTGGTAAGCGTACGGGGTTTCAGCAAGACTATGCTGAGGATGACGGGATCGATTCCAGGTAATCTTCTTCTTCTTCTATATGGCTCTACGTCCCCACTGGGACTTGGCCTGCCTTGCTTCAACTTAGTGTTCTTTGAGCATTTCCGCAGTTATTAATTGAAGGGCTTCCTTTGCCTGCCATTCCAGGTCATCTCAGAAGCTTTTCCTAATTGAAATTTCCTAGATTACCCTGGGCATAGGGTATCTCCGTTCCTGCCACTCGATATGCATATGCAAATTGTTATTGGGCATTTCAGGGAACCACAGGGAGTATCCGGGGGTCTTCATGGGGTATTATGGGGTTTCAATGGAATTTTGAGGTATCTCATGGGGTTTCAAGGGATTCAAAGGCATTTTATTCTTCTTTTGGGTGTAAGAAACTCTCCTGATACCCCTTTGAACACCCATGAAACGTATGTAAAACTTCCTGAAACCATCTAAAACCATCTAAAGTCCCAAGATGCCCCTCCCCTTTTAAGCACTCCACGAAACACCCTTGAACCTCCACCTTTTGAATCCCTAAAAACTCCTTAAAACCCTCTCAGCCAGATCATATCCCTCCAGAAGTAAAACATGCACTGACCTAATTTGTTCATATAAGATTCCGTCTTTTTATGTTCCGTTCTAATCGATTTGTAAGGTCTGGGGGGCAGTTCTGAAGGTTTCAGAGGTGTTTCACAAGAAATTATGGATTTTCAGGGCCGTTTTAGTTAATCTCAAGAGATTTCAAGGGGTCTCATTTGCATTTCAGAGGATTTTTTTCATGGTACTTATCTTACCAATCAGGCTAAGGCCGGGGTGGCCTCTGCTGTGCATAGTACATAGCCGTATCCATTCCACTCGGTCCATGGCTGTTTGTCTCCAGTTCCTCACTCTGTGTAGGGTCCGCAGGTCGTCCTCCACTTGACCGACCCACCTAACTAGCTGCGCAGCACGTCTTCTTGTACCGGTCGGATGACTCTTGAGAGCCATTTAAGTCGGGTTGCTGTCCGATATCCTGATGACATGACCCGTCCACCGCAGGGATGGCATGCCACGCAGAAACTGTGCCCATTTACGCTCATCTTTCACTGAACTTCTCAGTTTCATTTACCTTGCAAAAGAGAAAGAGAAAAAAAACACACAATAAAATGTACATAATTTCTCTCACGCAGAGTTTTTGTGCGGGTGATTAGAGTGCTGCGTGAGAGCAATGAGAGCCCGCAAGTCATAATCCCAGTGCGCAATTTGTGTGCGCACGCAGAAAAAACAGAACTCAGTGCACACGCAGTGTGTTCAAATGGGCCAGTGTTGTTTGGGCATTTGGTGAACCGAAAACATGCCAATGAGTCCAAAACCCGCTAGGGGTATCCAGTCCTGTGATATCAGAGACAAGCAGACGTCTTAAGCTGGTCAAGGATTTACAGTTGATGGATATTTTGGTTCCAAATTCCACCAACAGGCGGTGCTAGTGAGCTAACAAATTTAGTTTTTCATATATATCAGGAAAATTTGCAAAAAGTTGACACTAACGAAATTTCAATCTCATATATCTCATGATCCTGATTACTTAGAGAGTTGGTGTCTTCGGCAAAGTTGTTTGGCTGGTCAAGCACTAACCGATAATAAGACTTAAGATTCAATATTCCACCGCTAGGCGGAGCTAGTGAGCTAACAAATTTTGTTTTTCATGTATATCAGGAAAATTTGCAAAAAATTGCAACTAGCGCCGCCTAGCTACAGAAACTCGAACCAAACGATAATTATTCTGAAAGCCCTTGATCTACCAAACAATATTGCCAAAGACACCATCTTTCTAAAGAATTAGAATGCTGAGATATGTGAAATGTAAAATTTGTACGCTATCTAGCGCCGCCTAGCGGTGAATTCACGAATTATACGGCCCATATTCTGAAAGCCCTTGACCAGCTGAACAACTTTGCCGAAGAAATCAACTCTCTAAGTAATCAGGATCCTGAGATATATGGGATGGAAATTTTGTCAGTGTTGCATCTGCTTGTCTAAGATATCACATAAATCACAGACAAGTAGATGTGACACTAACGAAATTCCAATCTCATATATCTCATGATCCTGATTACTTAAAAAGTTGGTGTCTTCGGCAAAGTTGTTTGCCTGATCAAGGACTAACCGATAATAAGACGTAAGATTCAAAATTCCACCGCTAGGCGGCGCTAGAGATCAAACAAATTTTAAATTTCGCATATCTCAGCATCCTGATTTTGTAGAAAGATGGTGTCTTCGGCAATATTGTTTGGTAGATCATGGGCTTTCAGAATAATTACCGTTTGGTTCATGTTTCTGCAGCTAGGCGGCGCTAGTTGCAATTTTTTGCAAATTTTCCTGATATATATGGAAAACAAAATTTGTTAGCTCACTAGCACCGCCTAACTGATTATCGGTTAGTCCTTGACCAGCCAAACAACTTTGCCGAAGACACCAACTCTCTAAGTAATCAGGATCATAAGAAATATGAGATTGAAATTTCGTTAGTGTCACTCTGCTTGTCTGTGCACTTGTCGTGCACTGGAAGCACGACTGAGTGCGCTCTCAACACGAATTTTTGTTCGCACATTTTCTGCGCGCACAAAATGTGCACGCAGAAACTGAAAAAAATGTTTGTTCTAACATGTGTTTGAGCACTCATTTTGAGTGTGCCACGATGGATGCCAGAGAGTGAGCGGCTGGTTTGTGTGTGAAAAAAGTTGCGTAGGTCACCCTCGCTCTCGTTGAAAGTCGTGTGTAGAGTGTATGTTTTCTCTTCTCACGTTTCGCACTGAGGAGCATGCCATCTCTGGTCCACCGTAGCCTCCCGATTTTCGCGGTGTGGACGATGGTTGATTCTCACAGCAGCTGATGCAACTCGTGGTTCATTCGTCTTCTCCAAGTCCCGTCTTCTATCTGCACTTCGCTGTAGATGGTACGCAACACCTTCCGTTCAAAAACTCCAAGGGCGCGTTGGTCCTCTGCACGTAGGGTCCATGTTTCGTGCCCATAGAGGTCTAATCAGCGTTTTGTAGACTTTTAACTACGTGTGACGACGAACTTTGTAGAGTTCTGCGGAGTCCAAAGTAAGCTTGATTTCCTGCAAAAATGCGTCTCTGAATTTCTCTGCTGGTGTTATTGTCGACGGTCACCAGTGAGCCCAAATACACACATTCTTCAACCGCCTCTCGATTTCATCACCGTCGATATAAATTCGGGGTGGCGGGCGCGGTGATTCCTCCCTGGAGCCCTTTACCATCATGTACTTTGTCTTAGATACATGAATCTGATTCACCTGGCTTCATTCTTTAGTTGGATGTACGATTCCGCCATCGTCTCAAATTTACGAGCTATAATATCAATATCATCAGTGAAACCAAGCAACTGAACGGACTTCGTGAAAATCGTTCCACTCGTGTTTATTCCCGCTCTCCTTATTACATTCATAAAGCAATGTTGAACAGCAAGCACAAAAGACCATCACCTTGCCGTAACCCTTTGCGAGATTCAAAGGGACTTGAAAGTGTCCCTGATACATGAACTACGCACATCACTCGATCCATCGTCGCCTAGATCAATCGTGTCAGTTTATACGGGAATCCGTATTCGTGCATAATCTGCCATAGCTGTTCTCGATCGATTGTATCATACGCCGATTTGAAATTGATGAACAAGTGATGTGTGGGCACGTTGTATTCGCGGCATTTCTGCAACACCTGGCGGATGGCGAATATCTGGTCCGTTGTAGCGCGTTTACCCATGAATTCAGTTTGGTATTCATAGTTGATCTGCTCCAGCGACTTTGTTGTTTTTCAACCGGCCAACCCCCTCTTCAATTTCCTGGAGGTTAGGGGCTGGAAATATTTCGTCCAGCGCACTCCTAGATTTGTTACCATGCCACCTTTGGTGCTTGCAACGTCGCCATTGAGGTGCTCATCGTAATGCTGCCGCCTCCTCTCGACCACCTCACGCTCGCTTGTGAGAATATTCCCGTGATTATCTCGGCACATGTCAGCTTGTGGCACAAAGTCTCTGCGCGAGTGTTTCAGCTTGTCGTAGAGCTTTCGTGTGTCCTTAGCGCGGTACAGCTCTTCCATCGCTTCGCGATCTCGTTCTTCCTGCTGGCGCTTGTTCATCCGGAATACTGAGTTCTGCCTGTTCCGCGCCTGTCCATAACGTGCCTCATTCGCTCTCGTACGGTGTTGCAGCATTCTCGCCCATGCTGCATTCTTCTCGTTTTTCAACTGTTCGCATTCGCCGTCGTACCAGTCGTTTCTGTGATTCGGGGTCGCGAAGCCTAGTGCTGTAGCCGAGGTATGGCGGATCGAATGTCCCTCCAGCCAACTTCAAGTGTAGCTGTGCCAAGCTGCTCTTCCGTTGGTAAGGCCACTGCTAGCTGCTGCGCATAGTCATCAGCCACTTCTACGTTACCGTTACGCGGCTGCTCGATGTTGGGCCGTGGCGTTCGACTTCGACGCGTGGTAATGACTTTCGAATGTTTTGAGCGCATGCATACAGCGACTAAGTAGTGATCCGAATCTATATTCGCACTGCGGTATGTACGAACATTGGTTATATCCGAGACAAAATTACCGTCGATTAGAACATGGTCGATTTGGTTTTCTGTTTGATGGTCGCGTGATCTCCAGGTGGCTTTGTGGATATCTTTGCGGGGAACGAAAGTGCTTCGGATTACCATACCACGGAAGGCTGCAAAGTTTACGCATCGCTGGCCGTTATCATTCGATACGGCGTGCAGGCTGTTTCGCCCCATTACCGGTCTGTACATTTCCTCCCTTCCTACCCGAGCAGGAATGAATAACTGCCACATAACTGGAGCATACCAAAGTCAGGTATCATACCAAGACAAGGTATTGGTCGGTTATCTAGGTATTGAAAATAACTTATTTTGGTATTTTGTAGGTATTGATAAAATACCTCAACGAGTTATTGGTTTGGTGTTGAGGACTGCTTGAGGTATTATTCAATTATGGAAAAATCGCTGTTTGCATGGAAAAATCTCCGGTTATTATTTAGGTATTGCCATACCTGATGTCATTATTCACGCGTTATGCACATAATGTGCACCAGTTATTGTTTTAGGTATTTTACCTCTTATGCAGGGTTACTTAATACCTCATTCAGGTTGTAGGTATTCGGTTTTCCATACCTGAGTTAGTTATTATTCAGCTATTTTCTCCTGCTCGGGTACCGGCGCGTTCATGTCGCCGACAACGATTTTTACGTCATGCGGCGAGCAACCATCGTATGTTTGCTGCAACTGCGCGTTTAACGCTTCTTTCTCGTCATCAGGTCTCCCTTCGTGTGGGCAGTGGACGTTGGTGATGCTGTAGTTGAAGAAACGGCCCTTACTCTTAACATGCACATCCTTGCGTTGATCGGCTGCCATCCGATCACGCGTTGTCGCATCTTGCCCAACAATCCTGTTTAAAACCCAAACCCTCTCCCCCCCCTCTTTGTGCACGGCTATGGTTGCTGGGATGTAGTTCGTCGTATCCCGTGACATCCTGTGAAACCAAGTGACTTGCAATTCCGTTCCAAGTTTCCAATCGTAGTCCTTATTTCATCGCGTGGGTCTTTGCCATTTGTATCGAGTCGTATTTTCTCCTATGTTATTAGCAATGGGGATTTTTACAGGTGGCTTATTGGGCCTATGACAACACTCCTGTCTCGTCGGAGGACCATCTTGCCAGTTCTGTTTAACGTCCCCACCAACACTGGGACGACCACGCTGATGGGGCTACCACCTTGGATCTAGCTTGGCATGGTACTCAGCCGCTGGATGCCAGAACAGACGCTGTTTGAGCCAGGTTGAGGTAGAAACTTGTGAGGACCTTGTGTAACAGTACCATGAATTATTTGAAATAAAAGTTGTACATACATATCACCAGAGATAAATGAATTTCACTATTGGACTAGCTATTGGATTACCCCTTGAAATTAGTATTTGAATTTGAGTATCTGAGTAGCGTAGAACTCACTGAGTTCCCTTACCACACACCGCAGACCACAAACTAAATGAGTTCCTGTGAGATCTCTGGCGCCAAATTAGAAACCTTTAGCCAAGCGACCATGTGATGATCTACGGGCATCGACCTATCCAAGTTCTATTCAAGTATCGTTGACCCGACCTGCCTTTGAATATCTTCGGGTGGGCAATGAATTGGAAGTTCGGATCAACTTTGAGGAAAGGGGATGCTTTCTCCCGACAATTCAGGATTTTGGTGTGCGTGAAGGCGAATTTTAGTTTTTCGCGAAATTAACTTAGTTAATTTCACGTAATATCCGGGGACGAATATTTTTAGAACTCGCGCTTTATCTGAGGACCTTGAGACTTTGCTCGATCACTTCGTTCAGGTCCGCAGAAGAGTCGAGAACGGTCCGAGCAGTAAGTCGTGCCGTGGTGTGTTGAAGAAGGTGAACTTAGTTAAAGTGTGAAAGTGCTTCAAATTTACTAATTTAGATCATCCTTTAATTTCCCTCTAAATAGTTAGTTTAGCAAAGGCAAGATAGTGCATAGTGCGTTTTTGGCGGTTTCTTGGTGCGAGCGTAGACTTGCGGATAAAGCGGTAAGGCATATGTAGTCACGTGCGGTGTTCAATACCCGGCATTGGTGTTTTTTTGTTAGATTTGTGGCACGTTGCGGAAGCCCGGCACACCACCACCCCCCGTTTTAAGAACGACCGTTTTCGTCCCGCCTTCCTGCTACAAAGACGTGTACCCGGCGGTACACGTGGCCGGAGAGGGCAGCGCACGTTATTCCCGCGCCCTAGGCAGGGCACCGGCGGTGACGATCGTCGGTGCGACGGCCGTACCCCGTCGAGAAGACCACAGATCCCCGTGGGAGGCGCCGTTTTAGAACGGCCACATCAGCGAAGTGAAGTAGGAGATTCCCACCAGGAGTCAACGGGAGAGCGCGTTTCGCACGCGCGCAGAATTGCACCGTAGCCGCAAATGCCCCCACTTAGATAGACAGCGTCCAAACTGTAAGTAGCATGCATGCTTTCCTTTTCCCATGCGCATGGTGAGATCTTGCCCCTAGCCTTAGCCAATCGAGCTAGCGTGGCGGCTGCAAATTAGCCTCTACCGTTAGCCATACGCGTAAGCGCCCGGCAGTAGGCTGCAGCATAAAATTTGAGTTGCCCCTTGGCAAATGAATACCGCACCGCACATTGCCTGAGTACCGTCCGAATGAACTAGCTAGCGAGTGACAGAGGGAATGAATTAGATAGATAGGCCTAGAATAAGTATTGAATGCGATGTCGATAAAGCAGAAGTGTAAATATAGAATAGATGTTGAATTGGTTGCAATAAATGGGTTTTGAATTACACCGCAATACAAATGTTTCTGCACACTCTAATGGGAGAAGTCTGAAGCGGTAGATTTGGAGGTATTTTCACACTTTCGGTCGGTTTTAATTTTTTTAGTTATTTTTCTGGGGAGGTTGGCCCTGTTAACCAACCAAGGATATTCTCTTTTCTTTTGTGACTGGATTGAATGTTTTTGAAGTAAAGTCTTCCAGTGATGATACCCATCGCGAAACCCATTTTTGTCACCGGCTAATATCAACTTGTCGCACACTAATTTCTATTTTTTCCACGACTTCCCAGTCGTAAGCACCTTGTTCCCCTTGATCAGCCAACTCGTTTCCCGCCCAATCATTTTTGGGAAAACTTTTACCCTCCCCTAAAAGGGTCTCACAGGTCGGGCAACCTTAAAAACGGTAAATGGTCTCCGTAAGGAGTGGCGCTTAAGCCATTTAACTATCATCCGGGAAACTCGTAAGGCTGTCGGGTTACAGTTTAACGCTCTCCTTATCGACTCACCGTTTTTCAGCCCGTTTTTTCATGGTCTCAGGGGCATTTCAGGAGTGCTCGAAGTCGAGTCAAGTACAAGACACTGATGACGACCTTACAGTTGATCTGTCAAAGGATGCAAATTCTTAGTGGAATTCAAAGGAACAGTCACGATTTTCTTTTTATTTACGGATATTCCCCTAACAAGCCCAGGTACATCATCATCATTTTTTTTTTCAACTTATGACAAAAATGCAAAAAAAGTATGTTTTCCAATACTAAATCCCATACAAATTTCAATCGCAATGCGCAAAGCGTGGACCCAACCAATTTTGCTCAAATTTTGCACAGATACTCAGGACTAGAAATGAAACCAAAAAAGCTTGACCCTCGTTAATGTTTGTGTTCGAACCGGAAAGTGTCAACAAACCCGTTCTAGTAGATATCTAGAATCAGTGCCATATTTATCATCTATCTTATAACTCGGCCAAACAGCCGAAAAGAAAGGGATATGACTCACAATCAGTAGATCAGTGTACGAATCCATGCCAATATTCTACTTAAATATGACTCATCTACCGATCCGGATCTTACGATTGCTACCCGAGCAGAAGAGAAGAGCAAAATAATAACTACAAAATAACATAACCTGTTTTTATATCTTGTTTTGTTATTATTAACTTATCAAGGAATTACTTTTTTATAACATGTTTTGTTGGACAATCTTACTTTGTTATTATCCAGTTGTTGATATGCACCCATTAAACAACTTTTAAATAACATGTTTTGTTATGGAGCAAACTTATTATTGTGATATTGAGTGCGTACAAATATTTTATAAACAATATCACAACAATAACAAGTTTTCAAATTGTAACTACAGCATTCAAGATTTACGTTCTTTACAGCATTCCATACATATTATCTAATTATTCTATTATTATTCTTGTAAGCTTATTATTTTATGAACACTTTATATCCTGTTTTTTATCATTTTTTTGTATCCAGTTACATATAGTCCATTCCATAATAAATCTTAGAATGTTGTAATACTTGGTGGATTAGTAGTTGCTCGGAAATAGTTAGACTCATAGAGTAAGGTGGGGCAAAAGTTCGACCCTAGTTGAAATTTCAACTTATTTCAAAAAATCGAAGCGGATAAAAATAAATAAATACCCTGTGGTGATTCTACATTCCATGAGCTAAAATTTTGCTGAACAAAGTTACGCCAAATGTCTTTTCAATTTTGAGTTACAACACTTTTTGTACATGTGTGTTTTATTCGAACTCTTGCCCCACCACTGGAGCAAAAGTTCGAATCTAGTGTTTGTGGAATTTCGCTAACCGTAGCACACTATTTCGACACTTTGGAAATAGGAATACCTGAAACCACTTGATATTTGATGTTGGAACTGGATTACACTTTAAAGTTCGATCTGGATTTTACCCAAATTAGGGTTAAATTTACTACACCAAAAATTAGTAGTTTTCCGCCAAATTCAGACAAAACAAAATCTTTTTTCAACTTTGAACGAATTTTCTCACTAATTCCATCACTCTAAGAGATACTATGTACATTTTGCAGAATTTTAGGTTTTTACCAAAAGTTGCCACATGACTCGAACTTTTGCCCCACAATTCGAACTTTTGCCCCACTATGTGTAAAATATGTTTTCCAAATTTTTTTGCAAAAAGTTATACATGCTAAAGCATCTTCAAAATATACCTAGTTACGCCCCAAAATAAAATATCGAATTCGATTTCATTACAATTCCATTCCATACGTTGGAAGGACCATCGCATGTTATATTTTTTTGATCAAAAACCAACATTTTGTCATAACTTTTCGAAATTAACATCAATTTTCATAATTTTTGGAGTGAAAGACTCTTTTTCAAAAAGGGTTCGAACAACCTTGACACCCGAAAGAAATAATTTGAATTGAGCTCAAAAATTTCAAAAGAAACTCTTGCCCCACTCGAACTTTTGCCCCACTTTACTCTATGCTATAATTCGGATAACTCTATCTAAAGGGTGGTCTAAAAATTTTTGCTTTTGGTTTGTTATCAATAACTTTTGAAGATCAAAATTTGTTATTGAAATATTTTCCAAATTCATTGTTATTAAGTTGTTATTGACACAAACAAAACATGCTATTGAATTGGTCTTCCAGGAACATTTTTTTGTTTGATATTTGTTATTTTGCCGCTTATGACACGCAAGTTTATAACATAAGTTGTTATGAAAATAACATTAAAATAACTGATTTCATTACTCAGTTATTTTGCCAATATAACGCATTTTGTTATGTGATTGTTATTTTCATCTGCTCGGGTAGACCCACTTTTAAAGCTGTGGTGCCTAATTTGATGCATGAAAGTATGTAATTTGTACATCACTTTTATAACGCGACTGATGTGCAGTGAAAATGATGTGATATCACAAGGTTTTTTTTGCTGTGATAGCAGGGCGTTTCAGCGGGGTACCAGGTGATCTCAGGGGAGTATTCGGGGGTCTGCGGGAGTTTTCGAAAGCTTTGCAGAGAGTTTCAGAGAATTTTCGACGGGTTTTGTCGGGGGTTTCCAAAGGTCTCACGTGCGTTACATGGGTTCCGAGGGGCTTAAGAAGGATTTTGCAGGCATTTCAGGAAGTTTCAGAGCATTTTCGACGGGAGTCAGAGGCGTTACGAAAGCTTTCGGATTAGTTTTCGGGCGTTTCGGAGCCTCTTATGTGCACTACATGAGGACCCCTTCGGAAGGGGAATTTTGGAAGCATTTCAGGATGTTTCAGAGAATTTTCGACGAGATTCAGAGGCGTTACGGTAACGTTATAGAGAAGTTTTCGGGGGTTTCTGGCCATCTCATGGGATCCAAGGGGGTTTCAGGGGGATTTTGGAGGCATTTCAGGAAGTTCCAGAGGATTTTTAGAGATGCCGTCACAATATCTTTTGGAATGCCCCTGAAATACCCTTTAATATAAAGGTGTTCTTGAAATCTCCTTCATACGACCCTGACCTAAAATACCTCGAAACGCTCCTGAAAACTCCGTAGTCCCATTGAAACACCCTTGAAATCATCATAATAAATTTGAAATGCCTCTGGAACCCCTTTGGACGCCTTTAATAGGGTCCTGAAACCCCCTGAAACATGCCCTGAAACGCACCTGAAAACCTTTTGAAAGGCCCCTGAAATGCTATCAAACGCCTCTAAAACCTCTAGGAACGCCCTTAAAATGTTCAAAAAACACCCTTAAATTCTCTTAAATGATTCTGAAATACACTGAAACGCCAATGGCAACGCCCTTTTGAGGCTTCTGAGATTCCTTTGAATTGCCCTTAAAGTCCCTTAATACTATTGAAATGCGCCTGAATTTCCCGTGATCACAATAAAACGCAAAAAAAAACATGGCAGAACGATCTTAAATTGATCCTTAAATCCCCTGCAACAACCCCTTAAAACGCCCCTGAAGCCTCTTTGGAATCCTCTGTTTTGGGCTCTCTGGGAATTTTGTGGAAACCCCCTTAGCCCCACTCCAAATGCCCAGGAGCAAGACCTGTCCCGGCGAACTAGATTCCCTCATTAAAGCCCAAACATAATTTATGCATGAATTTCTCTCTTTTTATACCTCTTTTAATTTATGCAATTTTTTAATTTATGCAGTCACAGCTACATGCAGATGAGAGAAAAAGGAGTCCTCCGGAAGATCTTATAGGGGGAGAACAAATGAGCAATCTGAAGGTCTTAAGGCTTTTTACGGCATCATCAGTATCGGCAGCCATGTTGGATATGTGGCTCGAAATTTCAAAGTGATAATTCTCTGCTACCTAAGCGAATATTCGTATGAAAAAGTATCATCCTATATGCCCACTCGCAGTGATTGCGATACTTTTTCAGATACCTTGCTGCAGAATTGACAGTTTTTTATCACTTCAAAAACGCGAGGCAAATAATCATTGAAAAGCAAAAAGTCAATGACTCGTTTGAAAACTTGGTGATGCATCATGACACCTTAAAGGTGAGCAATAAACAGTTTCAGAATGGATTTTACGTGGGTTTTGAGGAGATTTCAGGAGGCTTCCGAGTGTTTGAAATCGGATTTGGGAAATTTTCACAAAGATTGAATTGGTGTTTTATGACGTTTTACTGATCTCAGTGGCGTTTCAGGGGATTTCAGAAAGATTCAGAAGGCTACATGGGATGTCGTAGTACTCGAATGGATTCAGGGGCTTTCATGGAATTTAGGAATTTTCAGGGGGTCTCAGGGACGTTTTAGGAAGTCTTAGCGAATTTCTAAGGCATCTCTGGGAATCTCAGTTGTGTTTTGTTCCATGGAATCACATTATTTCCAAGGAGTTTCACGGGACCCAATAGTCAATTGAGATCCTTGCCCAAGTAACATTTTGACGACTCAATAGTCTTGTAGTGATTTTGAAAACCGTCATAAAACCTTTTATTTTGCCTTTATGGCGTTTTTAAGAACCTCTTCATTGACTAAAAAAATCTTTCTTTGGATAATACTCCACTGTGTAGTAACAAAATATGTTCCTCTTCTTATGTTTTCGTCTACTCAGGAGTAAGACGATGTGTTCCATTTTGTATGTAAAACGCGTAAAACTGCAGTCACTGTGAAATGCATAAACATAACAGTACATACATTCTCAGTTAACCTTGTAGGAATTATTGTATGCACAACCCCTCCGTTAAGGCAGCTTCTACAACATTCCCAGTGCGGTTCTGCAACATGTGTCAGTTGTTTCCTCCCAACGATTAGCAACAAATGCTCTCCCCGGACAAGAAGTTGGTGGCATCCTCACCTTACCGTTCTGAATGAATGGTACTGCACAAAGTGAATGAAAAGTAGTGTCACTTTGGAGGGAGATGCTGCATGGAAACGTGGCTAATGCTCGCTCTATCTATGTAGACACTTACAAAACCGAGAAACATTCCTCAGAGGTACCCGAAGGGGTAGCTCAGCAGAACAATAATGTGCAGTAGGAAAAACTGCAACTACGGGAGAATACGTAATTCTTCGGTGCTCAACGAAAAGCTTCCTTCCCCGGGTCCAAAAGCAACCCAGCCGGAGCGGTGACTTTTGTTACCTCTACCTATCTAGGGCGAACCCTTTTGCTTTCTTGCTTGAGAAAGTGCGGCACCTACGCGAAGCCTTCGAGGCAGTTAAAAGAAAAGGAAAAGCGCTTCTCGTCAGTCAAGAGAGGAATTCAGCGAAAAAGCTACTAGCATAGCACGGTTTTGCGCGGGGTGGCGCTTCGAAGCTGTGGAATTTTTTGGCTGGTGAGGTAAGAGCGCCAATTTTCGACATAATACTTAATATCGACTCAGTATTTTGCCATGTGTAAAACTTAAAGGAAGCATTCGTGATAGTCATCAAATAGTGCTACTTGGACGCATTTTTACTAACAGTCAAATGAATAATAGTTCCAACCCTACTTTCTGTGAACACTTTTGTCTGTCGTTCGGTCGAGGGGAAGAGGTTGACAGATACAGAGTGGATGACACCCTCGTAAATGAAGTGCTTTCGGTCTTTGCTACAGAAGCTGCACTGTGGGGACCATGGTCCATGGTTAAGTTCTGTATGTCTTGAGGTTGGTATGTTGGCTCGGAACGTCACTGGGTGGCTTATACCCCGTTCATACTATACCTAGTTGACCGAGCTTGGCTGATTCTGGATGGGGAGCACAAGAGGAAACACAGACGACAGAACGAGCCATAAATAAATCAACACCGTCTTCTAAAAATAATTTCAAGATTAAATATTTTGAAAGGTTCGTATTATTTATGGTGGCTTCCATTGAAGTTCAGTTACAGGTGACGGTGACCACAATGATGCGAGGGACTGCAATGAAGTAAACCTGTGAAACGAAATACGTCTTAACTTTAGGGTGCTAATACTATTTGCAACTCCCATATGTTGTATTTACATAAACGAATTTCACAAGAGATTGTCAACAAGACTACTCCTTTTAGAATTTTATGAGACCATGTGGGTGTGCAAAAGAGTTACGATTTTCGTTAAGGGTGATCAAAAAATCTTTTTTCAATTGAATTCAATTCAATTGATAATCTGCAGGTAAACTAGCTAGATGATACACATTCTAAATTTCATAGAGATTGAAGCGAAGCACTAGAACGAAAGTTACAGTATATTATAGCGCGTACCCTTCATTATTCAGACAAAGCCAATCGCGAAGTTTCAAACGCGATTATCTCAATTTTTTGTTTTCATATTCGTTTTGAGTGCTAGTGCGGTATCACGATATCTCTAAAACTAGTTGACCTTTTCGAAAACCATTCAACAGTTTTGCGGTTTCCGAAGGAATGATTCATGGATTTATTTTCCACAAGCAGCGTTGATAGATTTGAATTAAAAATTCAAGGACTCCGCAGTGCTCAAACGGGAATTTCTTCCTCGCAAAAAAGAAAACTCACGGGATGTACTTCCACATTTTTATATTTAGAATTAGGTAATGTGCTGACCAAATACTACATGAGTTGTGAGGAACGACCCACTAAAAATCATTGACTCTCTTTCTTACCTATAACGCACAACACTCGGTTCGTGGCTGCAGTCCTCAACACTCGGCCCTCCAAGTCTTCTTGTACCATCCGGATCTCTTGCGAACACCAGTTTTGCAGGGTTCTGGATGCTAGGTTCGCCGTAGAGAGCAACGAGCTCGTGATTCATTCGGAACGAAATTTGGGCTGCAAAAAGATGAGTCGATAAGGAGAGCGTCCAACATAGCTCTGGTCCTCACATGCTCCTTACTCATGATTTACACGGGTCAAGCAATGACAAAGACCGCCAGCTAAGAGTTGTGTGCTTAGCTGGAAGTGCAGCCTGGCAGCTGTTGTCCTTCTGACTTCAGCAAGATTAAGGAGGTACGACTCGAGCATCTGTTCACCAAGGAGGTGCGGCTTTCTGGCATCTAGTGGCTAAATAAGAAATGATGCATGCCGCCCAGCATTCAAGGTGGTAGCCCCATCAGCGTGGTCGTCCCAGTATTGGTTGGAACGTTAAACAGAACAGGCACGATGACCCCCAAGCGAGACAGGATTGTAGGCGTAGGCCCAATAATCCACCCGTAAAAATCCCCATTGCGAATAACATGGGAGAAAAAAGGACTACGATTAAAAACTTGAAAGATGGAATTGCAGCTCACTTGGATAATCTACGACGAACTACATCCCCGCAACTTCGACATTGTGGCGTTGCAGGGACTTTGTTAGACTGGATACAAAGTGTGGAAAGGCGTGCATCGAGCGGCTACCTTCTACCAAAACTGTGGCACCACCAACGAACTGGGAACAGGATTTATAGTGTTGGGCAAGATGCGACAACGTGTGATCGGGTGGCAGCCGATCAACGCAAGGATGTGCATGTTGAGAGTTAAGGGCCGTTTCTTCATGTACAGCAACGTCAACGACCACTGCCCGCACGAAGGGAGACTTGATGACGAGAAAGAAGCGTTCTACGCGCAGTTAGTGCAAGCATACGATGATTGCTCGCCACGTGACGTGAAAATCGTTGTCGGCGACTTGAACGCGCAGGTAGGCAGGGAGGAAATGTACAGACCGGTAATCGGGCGAAACAGCCTGCACGCCGTATCGAATGATGACGGCCAGCGATGCGTAAATTTTGCAGCCTCCCGTGGTATGGTAGTCCGAAGCACCTTCTTCCCACGCAAAGATATCCACAAAGCCACCTGGAGATATCCTGACCATCAAACAGAAAACCAAATCGACCATGTTTTAATCGACGGTAAATTCTTCTCGGATATAACCAATGTCCGCACATCCGGAGCAGAAGGGCATACCTTACAAATACCATGCGAAGAGCAACATGTGCTCTAATACCTAAAATTGTTATTGCTGCGTTATTCTACGAAATGTTATGAGAACATCACAATAACAGTTGGAGGTATTTGAGCAGAGTTTGGTATTGACGTAGTATTTGTTGGTTTATGGTATGCACACAGCAAAATCTAGCCACCGCATTTTGGATAGAAATTTCTCTATTTTCAACGAATCGTGGCAATCTCTGGCGCAAATGAAAGCTTATTGTGTAAAGAATCGAAAAATATTTACTTCGGGATATATTTTGACATTGTGTTTAAAATAGAGTCAAGGGAACAAGAAGTCCTCGAAAAGTTTTTGCACAAACGTGCTGAAAATCTGACAATGTACATTAAAGCGACCGTCCCCGCAGACCTAAGTTAGCTTTCAAGTATTCGGTTCTATACATCATTACAACCTGGAAATGTTGCAGATCAACTTAAGAGCAAGAAAAAATCGAAGTTTGGCAAGAAATACATAGTTTGGTCAACAATATGAATTTGTGGTTTGAAAAATCGAACTTTTAGAAATACATGTACAGTAAATCATCTTTGTCACTACGGGAAATGTCGGGAAAAATGGCTGGCACCCCTTATTCAAAAGCTTAGATATTGTGTATTGATTTGAATTGATTTTTGTCCCTTGTTTTTGGCGGATAATGCTTGCGTTTGTATGCAGAAAACTATGTAGAAATTGTACTGCATTTTTCCAAAAAACGGAAAATCTCATACACTTTAAAACTCAACCCAATTGAAAAATATTGAGTAACCGTGAATTGGAACCTTCAAAAAATGTCAAGAACGACAGCTTTCATCGAAAAATAAGATTGATTTTGACACAAAGGTGGTAAAAATTTCTTGGCATGCGGTCGAAGGTACTGTGCAAAACTTTACGGAAGGGCTCAAGCTCAAAACTCGAGATGACGGATATAATAAGTCAAATCAGCAATGTCTTGATGTTGATTTAACACGCTAAGTACCGACAGGCAAAAAAACGTGGAACTGTTTTTTTGCACATCCATATCTCAGCAGTTAGTGAACCAAATTTCAATCTTTTTGCATTAACGGAATCTTACACTATCCTAGAGAGGTGTAGTGAAAGCCGATTGGAGTTTCATGCAGCTTCCGGTGAGAACCAGGCGAAAACATTAGTTCCACATTTTTAACTTCTTCCGGTTCCGTTTTGTTCCCGGATTGGTTGTGAGTACCATGTCTTTGTAGCGAGTTCTTTCGGAACCTCGACAAGATAGCAACATTCTGTCTTCGGCAAAGTTGTTCAGAACAACAACCACTTCCTGGTGATGGATTTCATAGTTCCGAATTTCACCACCACGTGGCGCTAGTGTACATAGTGACTTCCGGTACGACTTTGGAGGGATATAGCACGAGATTGAAGCCAGATAGGAAGATGCAATCTTCGGCAAAGTTGTTCAGGACTACGAGTACTTCCAGTTCATGAAGTGCATAGTTCGGAATTTCACCACCACGTGGCGCTAGTGTACGTGGCTACTTCCGGTATGACTTTGGAGGGATATAGCACGAGATTGAAGCCAGATAGGAAGATGCGATCTTCGGCAAAGTTGTTCAGGATCACGAGTACTTCCAGGTCATAAAGAGCATAGTTCAAAATTTCACCACCACGTGGCGCTAGTGTACATAGTGACTTCCGGTACGATTTTGGTGGGATATAGCACGAGATTGAAGCCAGATAGGGAGGTGCGATCTTCGGCAAAGTCGTTCAGGACAACGAGTACTTCCAGTTCATGAAGAGCATAGTTCGGAATTTTACCACCACGTGGCGCTAGTGTACATAGCTACTTCCGGTACGACCTTGGTGGGATATATCACAAGATTTATGCCAGTAGGAAGACAGAAAGGTGGTTCATTAGAATGAAGCCAGATAGGAAGGTGTGATCTACGGAAATGTTGTTCATGACAACGAGTTCTTCCAGGTCATGAAGGACATAGTTCCAAATTCCACCACCACGTGATGCTAGTGTATATAGTGACTTCCGATTCGTCTTTTCTTTAGCGAGATGTATCACAAGATTGAAGCCAGACAGAAAGGTACGAGTCTAGCTCCCACGTTCAAGGATCAAGGAGCAAGGATCATTTCAGGATCACTTGGAGAGTATTCCCTAAGAATATCTACAGAAAAACTTTCAGCGAATGCCTAAGGCGTTTCTCTAAGAAATTCAGTTCAAGTAGAATTACGGTTTTAGTATAATTATTGCAAAGACTGTGATCTCATGGCAGATTTTTGTTTTCGTGAAAAAAATGTAAACTTCAGAAAGATATTCTCATAATGATGATTCACACAAGATTTAGCAAAGATATTCAAATAAGTTCCTGGCTCCAACTTCATATTTATTATCCAGAATGATATATCAAACCCATGACCATCCGCAAATAAAGGGGGACATGCGATCAACAGCGCCACGGACTCGGGCACTCTGGAGAGGAATTTCCGAATGAATCACTGCATAAATTTCTGAAGGAATATTTCGAAGACTTCGCGAACGAACTCTAGGAAAAAAATATGTAGTAATCACTGCAAAACATATTCCGAAAGCATTACTAAGAATCTTCTCTAAATTCGGGAGTATCATAATGAATCTCTGAAAGAGTTACTGAAATTTATCGTAAATGAATCGCAGAAAGAAGCTCCGGAGTGATTTGAAATGAAATCGCTGAAGTTTTCAAGCTTCGGAGGAATTTCTGAAAAAGTTCCTTGGGGAAAGAAAGCGATAGAAGATGGGTTCATGAAGGAAAATACAAACGGGCATCTAGAGGAACTCCAGAATCCCCGTTAAAATTTCCCTGTAGAAAATATAAAGGCATGATTGGGTGAATTTTTGAAGATAACACTGGAAAATCTCTTGAATCCCTGGAAAGATTTGCAAAACAATACTCAAGGATTCCAAAGGGAATCACCCAGATGATTTCCCGAAAGAAATCTTGGAAATAATCCAGAAACGACCGCTAAAGGAAATTCCAAAAAATCACTATAGGAATCCCGATAGCATCCCTGGAAGAATTCGGCAAAGATATCGCAGGAGAATGGATATTCGAAGGAATCTTGGGAGGCATTTCCGCAGCAATCTCTAGAAAATCCCAAAGAATTCTTGGTGAAATTTCGAAGAATTTTTCGAATAGCTGGAAAAATCTTTGTATGAATTATTTAATTATTTCTTGAAGAAGTCCTGGAAGAATATTTCAAAAAATTCCAGAAGCAATTTCTTTACTGGAAGAAATTCAGCTGGAATCTCTGGAGGGATACCTGAAGGGTGTGCGTGAGGAATTTTAGTAATAACGACTGCATAAATTAATGAATAGATGAGTTTTTCCAGAAGAATCACTGGAGAAATGCTTGAATAAAATTCTAAAGAAATTCCAGTAGGAATCTGTGGAACAAAAATCCCTCATAAAATTCTCAAATATGTAAATCATTAAAAAAAAATCCCAGGACCAACCCCGAAGAAATTCCTTGTCGGAAATTCCTGGAGGAATTCCCATATGAATAGCTAGATAAATTGTCCGAACAATCTTTCTAGTGAGTCAGAGAAGTCCCTCTGACCTAAATTTCTCTTGCAGAGCTCTTAAAACTCGTTTTTTGTATACTATCAAAACGTGGGGGTGAAATTCCAAACCCGGTAGTGCTCGTAGTCCTGAACAATTTTGCCTTCCTATCAGACTTGAAGATCGTGCAATACCTCATCAAATTCGTAACGGAGATTAGTATGTACACTAGCGCCACGTGGTGGTCACGTTCGGAACTGGAAGTACTTGTAGTCCTGAACAACTTTGCCGAAGATCGTACTTTCCTGTCGGGCTTCAATCTCGTGCTATATCCCACCAAAGTCGTACCGGAAGTATCTATGAACACTAGCGTACGTTGTGGTGAAATTTTGAACTATACTCTTCATGACCTGGAAGTACTCGTAGTCCTGAACAACTTTGCCGAAGATCGCATCTTCCTATCTGGCTTCAATCTCGTGCTATATCCCATCAAAGTCGTACCGGAAGTCACTATGTACACTAGCGCCACGTGGTGGTGACATTCCCAACAATGTTCTTCATGAACTGGAAGTACTCATGGTCCTGAACAACTTTGCCAAAGATCGCATCTTGCTATCTGGCTTCAATCTCGTGCTATATCCCACCAAAGTCGTACCGGAAGTCACTATGTACACTAGCGCCACGTGGTGGTGAAATTTTGAACTATGCACTTCATGAACTGGAAGTACTCGTAGTCCTGAACAACTTTGCCGAAGATCGCATCTTCCTATCTGGCTTCAATCTCGTGCTATATCCCTCCAAAGTTATACCGGAAGTAGCCACGTACACTAGCGCCACGTGGTGGTGAAATTCGGAACTATGAAATCCATCACCAGGAAGTGGTTGTTGTTCTGAACAACTTTGCCGAAGACAGAATGTTGCTATCTTGTCGAGGTTCCGAAAGAACTCGCTACAAAGACATGGTACTCACAACCAATCCGGGAACAAAACGGAACCGGAAGAAGTTAAAAATGTGGAACTAATGTTTTCTCCTGGTTCTCGCCGGAAGCTGCATGAAATTCCAATCGGCTTTCACTACACCTCTCTAGGATAGTGTAGGATTCCGTTAACGCAAAAAGATTGAAATTGGGTTCACTAACTGCTGAGAAACGGATGTGCAAAAAAATTAGTTCCACGTTTTTTTGCCTGTCGGTACTTTACGTTACAAAAACCCTGTTGGTATAAGCAGTGTTAAAGTAAATTAATGCTTTTTTACGATGAATTGCTTTTGGTTTGGGAACAAGTTGGAATGAATTATTACGGCTTGACTTTCTTTGGCCAGATTTTGCTGTGCGCATACCTTAGCAGTGAAAATATCAGAAGAACAAGATTTGCTATTACATCATGAAGTCATCGAACAAATGAAACATTCAATACCAAGAAATGTTATTAGTTTTTTATTCAATAAGGGGCTGTCCATAAACCACGTGGTCATTTTTTTGGGACTTTTCAACCCCCCCCCCCCCCCCCCTACGCGTAGTCATTAGTCCATACAACATTTTTTATTAGTTCATACAAAATGATCATTGGCCGAACCCCCCCCTCATGACCACGTGGTTTATGGACAGCCCCTAACTTTGGAATAACAAATACAGCACTTGAAATTTTAGGTATGCAATCATTATTGAAATAATAAGACTTGTCATTTTCTAGGTGTTATTGATACAAAATTTTGGTATTCGTTTTTGTTATTTTGCCTCTTATTACCACCTAATGAAGGGTATATCAAGGTATGGTAGTATTCAAGATAAATACCTTGATATGTTATTCACTTGTTATTTTCTTCTGCTCGGGATACCACAGTGCGAATATAGATTCGGATCACTACTTAGTCGCTGTAGGGTCAAGTGGGGTAAAATGCTATTTGTCAAACTTTCATTGTTTTCAATGATAATTAGCCTCATTCGTTAGGCTTCCAAAGTGGTAACAGCAACTAGACAATATTTGCTCGATACTTCAGCAAAAATATTCACAAAACTATTGCATTTTCATCGATTTTCAGCGATTTTGAAAACTGATTCGTAAAACGGAAGTGGTGCAAAACGACCATCTGCCATGGGGTAAGATGCCACTTCATGAAAACATTCAAAAATTACGTCTATCAGTTTTCGGGCATTTTCGATTCCTTTTCCCCCCTCTGTCTCGCTTTTTTCGTATACTCAATAAATGGAGTGTTACCCCCTCCTCACAAAACGATGATCGTAATATTTGAATGATCCCTAACATGGAAAGCTTAGAAATCAACAACCATGCGTCTCCATGTGTGCCTCAATCTCGTTGGAAACACTTGGCTGGTAATAAAATCACCAGAAAACCTTAATTGCAAGCACGAAAAACCGGAAGTTGCCAATTTTCACTGGGAAATCAAAGGATTTTCCGTGGGTTTGGTGGCCTAGCTTCTAGAAGAATGTTTGATGCAAACATATCTTGACACCATTTACCTATAGCAATGATCAAGTCCCATTCAGGAATGATTTTTTGAGTTGGGCCATTTTACCCCGTCTTGGCATTTTGGGCTTTGTTCCCCTATGCATGCGCTCAAAACTTTCGACAGTTATCACCACGCGTCGAAGTCGAACGCCGCGGCTCAACATCGAGCAGCTGCGTAACGTAGAAGTGGCTCAAGACTGCGCGCAGCAGTTAGCAGTGGCCCTACCAACGGAAGAGCAGCTTGGCGCAGCTACACTTGAAGATGGCTGGAGGGACATCCGATCCGCCATAGGTAGTACCTCGGCTACAGCACTAGGCTTCGCAACTCCGAATTACAGAAACGACTGGTACGACGGCGAATGTGAGCACTTGAAAAACGAGAAGAATGCAGCATGGGGGAGAATGCTGCAACACCGTACGATAGCGAATGAGGCACGTTACAAACAGGCGCGGAACAGGCAGAACTCAGTCTTCCGGATGAAGAAGCGCCAGCAGGAAGAACGAGATCGCGAAGCGATGGAAGAGCTGTACCGCGCTAAGGACACACGAAAGTTCTACGAGAAGCTGAACCGCTCGCGCAGAGGCTTTGTGCCACAAGCCGACATGTGCCGAGATAATCACGGGAATATTCTCACGAGCGAGCGTGAGGTGGTCGAGAGGTGGCGGCAGCATTACGATGAGCACCTCAATGGCGACGTTGCAAGTACCGAAGGTGGCGTGGTAACAGATCTAGGAGTATGTGCACAGGACGAAAGACTTCCGGCCCCTGACCTTGTAACCGTTCAAGAATAATCACGAGGTTTTTGAAACAAGATGGCTTAAGCGCCACTCCCGAAACTCGAGAGACCACCTGTCGTTTTGACTTTGCCCGACTTTGAAGATTTTTCCCTCAGGGGACTCGTGAACGGCTTCACTATTATCCAACGAACCCGGAAATACGCCACCTTACCCTGCCCACTTACGATATAGAAAACCCCGACCTAGGCTCTTTCGATTCGTTCGCTTGGGATAGACGGTGGAAGTTCAGAGGGTCAATTTACCTCAACCGTAAAGATTTCAATTATTGTAAAAAAGTAAATTTCAATTCAACTATTTAAAACGGATTTATTCTAAAATTTTTACAATTGCAAACTAGATTTCATTAACGATTCGGAATAAACTAATTCGGGTTGGACCTTTTATTTACACAAGTTTACGGGTTGGAAAAAATGGAAACAATCATGGCCATGAAATAAGATTTCCACGTACCTGCGCAGGTTTTGTTACCCTGTAGCGTTGTCTCGTCGAAATATCGGTGCGGAGGAGGTGGAGGCTGGACGGAAGGCTTCCGATTTGTCGATTCCTCGAGAGCTTTAGCTACGACGGATTGTCGAGCTTCCCGGGTTGTGACCGTCTCCTCGGGACAAAGAGCCAACGTACCCTTCGCACGACTTCTCCTTGTGGGTTCCACCGTACGCGATGAAATGAAACTCCTCGCCTTCGGATAAGATCCGGTCCTACGCACGACACTTGGCTACGTACGCGGACCGTGCTCTCGGTACTCTGTCCACTAGGGGGTTGTAGCGTGAGGTGGACTTTAACGACGGCTATTGGCGACCGCCGGAGAACTTCGTTCACTACAGGGGATGGCCAAAATGTTTGGGATAGGCAACTTTTTATCTTCCACAAAAAAATTCAACATGCTGTAACTTTTCATAGAGTGCATCAAAAAATCTCAAATTTTGACTGTTTGTCAACCTATTATATGTGCATCATTGGTACAAATTTGGGCTTGATTGATAAATATTTCGCGAAGTTAGAACCGTTCGGGTAAAACACTATTTTTCAGACAACTCATTTTTGAGCTGTCATATCTCGGAAACCAGTGTACCGAATTGAATGAATTTTTCAACGTTTATCAACAATATATTGATACTTAATACGACGTTATAAAATGTAATATTTCCTCACGGCGAAATAAGTTATACCGGGTTGAAATTTTTACCCATATAGAGGAAAACAAGTCAAATTTACAATACCACACAAAACTTATCAAATGTGTTCTTCCTTCAATCTAAATAGGCTCTAATATACCTGATTAGAGATAATTTGAGAACAGAAGTGGAAAATCTTTGGATAACAACACTTAAATTTATTGACATTGATGTAAAAAAAATAAAATTTTTCGAGAAAAATCCAAAAAGTGTCAATCCATGATAACTTTTTTCAACGTTTAAAAAGTACCTATGTTTTAATAGTTTGTAAAGCATTTACATATTGTTAGTGTACGTTCAAAATTTCATTCAATTCGGTTCACTGGTTTCCGAGATATGACAGCTCAAAAATGAGTTGTCTGAAAAATAGTGTGTTACCCGAACGGTTCCAACTTTGCGAAAGATTAATCAATCGAGCCCAAATTTGTACCAATGATGCACATATAATAGGTTGACAAACAGTCAAAATTTGGGATTTTTTGATGCACTCTATGAAAAGTTATAGCATGTTGAACTTTTTTGTGATAGAAAAAAAAGTTGCCTATCCCAAACATTTTGGCCATCCCCTGTATTTAACGAACTTCACCTCGCTCCGTTTAGCTACCTCGAAAGGCGGGCCTTTGCGGATTCCCGAGCTCAAAAATGTCCGTCCGAGTACCTCGGACGAGAAGGGCGCCAGGGACGCCACGGATAACCCCTAATTGACTCCGCTTGTCACACAAATTGATTCCAGCCCGTACAATAAAAAGCGCCTTGGCGCTGGAAATAGTCCAACGCGAATAGTCTAAATTAGTCACTTGTCAAATTAAATTCCTTAAACTAACTTTACCTTTTTGTACGAATCCAAAATACGAAACGTAGAAGAATCGCAAAAATAACCACTGTCTATCTGACCGGAAACCACGTACAATTTTACTAAATTAACGAAAAAAGACACAAAAAACCGTTTTAAACCCTTTCCACGAATTCACTGTTTTACACAAAATTACCTTCGGTACGGAAACGAAGGGCTCAGATTGATCTGATATACTACACTTATCGATACTTAAAAACCGCGATTACTTCCACACACCAGCCTTATGATGAACGAAATGATCGAGCTTTGGTCAATTTTCCCTTAAATAAACTTCTTAAACAATCCCCTATTATTCGAATAATCGCGCCAACGAAGAATTCGAATGGCGATCTAAATTATTGGCGCATTTCTAGGTTCGTCAAGATGGTTTACATGAGTTATGTATATTTAGGAGCCATCACTGCACTCACTACGTCATTTTTATAGCAGCTGGTTTAGCCGAGACACAAACCAACATACACGTATAGCTTTAGTTTCTAATTCACACGAGCAAAGTCAAGACGAATTTGAATGTCGAATCTAATCTAAACAATTTATTTTATAGCGATAATTACTTTATGGCATATTTCTGAACACCGCTAGCCATCATGGTTTCCCATAGTGGAAATCATCATGGTTACAGGTCGCAAGCCCTGGTAAAGTGTGGAACGTTTTGATGGCTGTGATCCCTGACCATCATGTAATCAAAATCCCAGGGATATTCAAGTGACCATACTGTTGGGTTGTGAAGGTTGCGTGTGCGGGGTGCATATATTGACAAGCATTGCTATGGACCGTTAGGGCTGAGTAGGAGCGGGGAATGCATCTACGATTGCTTAATTGCGATTATACCTACTGGTATAGTCGTGGTTCAACAGTGGTGGCGCCGCTTTTCGCTTGTGTTCGGCCTAGGTGGTTTGTTTAGGCGGTGCGGGTAGGTCTGTATGTACTTCGTACGTGCAGTGCGTACGGCTTCAGCATTGTGGTTACTTGGGTAGTGTAGGATAATTGGGTTTGGGACTGAGGAGGTCGTCATTGATTCTGCCGACACCATTGAGTGCTCATTGTTGGCGGTTGTGTTGGTGGCGATTTCTTCAGCTTTATAATCTCATTTATACCACGTACAAACTTTGGGAAGAGGGACTGCTTTGTAATGCAAGAGAGGGATTTAAACTCTGCGTTACGGGTTGGGTGAGGTCATGCAGATAAAAGCAACCCAGGTGACCGTGCGGCTCGGGTCGTGATGGATGCATGAGTGCAGTGTGTGTGGGGTGCGCTACCCTGTGGGTGCAGTTGAGTACGGGTTGGGGTGGAAAGAGACCCTTCTCTACCCTAGATCGGTTTCGGTTGTACGGGCGGGGTAGTGTTTGTTTTATTTGTGAAGTGTTGTGCGTGATTTGCGGCCCGAGCTGCGTGATTACTTGGGAAGTATTGTACTCTGCAATCTAGATTTTTGGTTTTAATGTGAAGCTATGGCTGGGCTGTGCCTCGGATTTGTTGGGCACAGATCGGGAGAGCTGGTGGCGGTTTGTACTGGAGGGTTTGCTCGATTGGTTATTCACTGGTGGTGGCCAGTCGATCGACTGTTCGCGCAGCCTGTCATTTGGTTCTTGGGGTTTGTGCTCTCGAGGTTCGGGGCGTTGCTTCATTGTATCTTCGCATTAATACTAATATTCCTTGTTTGATTAACTGACTTATGTACAGGCGCTTAACTCATTCTATTTCATAGATTGCCAGATTTAAGGGTAATGGTTCAATCGGGTGTTAGCAATCAGAGTGGATTAGAACGAGTTGGCGCCTACAATACATCAACACTAACAATAGAAATACACTAGAACTCCAATGGCGCTGTTGTCACTTTTCGTATTTAATTAAATTAATGACTTAAATTGTAACAATTGATTGTTTACAAGAGTTCATCTAGTAGAGGATATTTTGTTTTGGTAAACAAAATTTATTTGACACTTCTAGTACCGCTACTGACGCTGTAAGGGCGTGGCAAACTAGATGTTAATCACACGAACAGTCGCGACATTGGACTTCTGTGG
Organism: Aedes albopictus; assembly: GCF_035046485.1. Classification (NCBI taxonomy): domain Eukaryota; kingdom Metazoa; phylum Arthropoda; class Insecta; order Diptera; family Culicidae; genus Aedes; species Aedes albopictus. The sequence continues at coordinate 278,086,491 of NC_085138.1, forward strand.
CTATTTATTCTAATACACTAACACACTTACACCAACACTTACACGCACACATGCACCTACAACTAGCTGTAAAAGACCAGTGGGCGGGACAATGGTGTCTACCCAACAGTTGTAGGTGGGGTGTTTGGCTTAGCTACATGACTTGGTCCGGCAAGCCCATAAACATCAATTGGTAGACGTATTGCCTAGTGAAAAGACAACGCAGATGGGCGAAAGCCAGGGGATGCGTTGATAATAGCAGAATAGCAGAATTACTTTATGGCATATTTCTGTAAATGAATTCAAAGCGTGATTTTACTTAAAAAGAGAAAAACGTCAAAGCGTTTTTCAATGTAGTTCATTAATTACTAAAACAAAATATTTACAATAAACTAACCTTAAAGCAAAAACAATTTTGCTTAAAAAAATAAAAACGTCAAAACGTTACAACCTTCAAGAGATTGAGGAGGAGGTTGGCCGGTTGAAAAACAATAAAGCCACTGGAGCAGATCAACTACCAAGCGAGCTTCAAAAATACGGCGGAGAAGCACTGGTGAGAGCACTACACTGGGTCATTACCAAGATTTGGGAGGAGGAAGTATTACCGGAGGAATGGATGGGAGGTATCGTGTGTCCCATCTACAAAAATGCGACTACATAGTTGGATTGCGGGAACTACCGCGCGATCACACTACTGAGCGCTGCCAATGTCATCGACTATCTTCGATATTCAATCATAAAAATTGATTGACATTTTCGGAAAAAAAAACAACGGCGTTTGCCTTAAATTTTTGAGTAAGGTTATATTTTTACTTTTACCAACCCTACCCTTTGTGTGGTAAGCAACCGATGCGATGTGACCATTTTCACTAATTCCTATGGCACCTCAAGCTAGAGGTGATCTGGGCACCACCGCGCCACAATACAGTTGGGTCAAACTATCACCACCCCAACCATAGCGAGCGACCATGTGTGGTGCCAGTTTCTATTTGCTGATAATGGCGCGTTGTACACTAAATAAACATTATGCACTCGATAACAATGCGGTGGTGCAATAAATAATTAAACGAACAAAAATTTCATCCTCCGATTCCGGTCACGCCATAGCATAGCCGCACCGCTCGCCACCACCATCAGGATGTTATCTGAGTGGGTTGAAACATGAATGTTGCATATCTATCCGATCGTTTGCTGCATGCAACAGGGTGGAGGGCGCGTTGGAAAATGAATTACGTTTTGGCACGACAGCAAACAAATGGAGGATGTTACCGGTTGATGGTACATTTTTTACTGTTCCACGACACTATTTGTTTCAGTATCACCCAGGATGATTAGATTGGTGGAATCGAAGCAAACCGACTATTCAAATTTACATATTTGATCAAATTAAATATCTCATCTAGCAGCGAACACTCATTGGGTTGGGGCTGCCTCGCTCATCGACTGGGACTATGGGGACCGTAGCTGGCAGTTGGGGGGATTGGCGCTTAATTTATCCGCAATTCATGTTATCTATGTTCAATTACAATAGATGGTTCATTTGAATTATACTGATGTAATTTGCGTCACAATTATAAATTGTGAATCACAAGGACAATGTCAATTATTCAGTTGGAGTGTCTCATTCAGAACTGTTTTGCTCAAACCTTAGACTGGAATATATAATGATGTTTATTTCAGATTTCCCTATCTTTTGTGATTACTTTTTTTTAATATTGCGGCATAAAAAAGTGGGAACCTTTCCCGTAACGTGGGTAGATCACCTCAGAATGGTACGTTGCGGCGTAAGATCTACCAAATCAAATTTTGATCTTGAAATTTTCCTGCCTATAGTAATTAGGCAGTAGTTTACAAATATTCCAAGATCAAAGTTTGATGCACTTTTCTGATGTTTATGTAATATTTTTGTTTCAATTTTGCTGCTAATCAATATTTTATTTCAGCAGGATTCAGGTAAATTTATTGTATGATACCAATTATATTGTAAAAATATGTAACTGTGGCGAGCTTATCACTAAAGCCTGTATCCGCAATAATCGTGACACAGAAATACAGCTGTAACTCTGCAATGGATACATACAAATTGCTGAAATTTGGCCTAATAACATCTTAAGGTGTGTTCATTTTACCTTCAAAATTTCATGTGAATCGGTGCGGTACTTTTGGTTGTAGCAATGAAAGAGTAGAATGTGCGCCATTGAATTTTGTACAGCCCCTAGTTTTGCGTGTCAGCGTTGCAACTTTTGAATTTGGCGAAGGAAATAGCTGAAATTTTGAACACAAACCTCTCCATCTATATTTGTTGCCTAGGCAAAATTTCAAAAAAAATCGATGTTCTATAAACAATTTTATTATCGAAACATGTATTGGGACTGAACGTGATTTTAGCCCTTCAGACAGCAATTAGTCAGCACCCTTTATTGTTTCAATTGTACTATTGAAAGTACTATACCAATAATCATCAAATTCTGTAGGCATAATATACACATAACCAACTAACTTCTGTGAAAATTTCATGAAAATTGGAAGAGAAATTAAATAGTTACGAGTAGGCGAACATCGCACATGAAAAACACGAAACATTTTCACAGACACTCACCCCTATCAACATCAGTAGCTTTCAAACCAATTGATCAAAGTTGATGAAATTTTGCAAGAAAGTGTCTCTATAAGTATCATAACTGCTAACGAAATTTCATTATTATCATCTCAGAACTTTGAACTGTATCGTAAAAGAACCATCTATTATGCGAATGAAAATTGGTCATGATTGTACAAAATGCTTAAAACCTCGTCTGTTTGTTTTTTATCCACAGTTAAAAGTAATGCATCGATTTTTATGAAATTCGGCACAAATGATAAACATAAACCAAAGAGTTCTCAGTCATTTTTTTGGCCAATTTTACCGATTCATTACAGAGCTACAGCTGTACTTCTGTGTCCCGATTATTACGGATACAGGCTTTAATATGTAGCTTATTCGGCGTCAATGTTAATATTATGTAATATTTCAGATTCTCAACCGAAAAATCAAGTAATACAAATAAATGTCATTAAGATGACGAGGAAACCAAGACGCATTGGGCAGATAACTATTTCGGAGCAGCCTAATAATGGTGTACCTGAACGTTGACCAACCGCATCCTTTGGAGTACCCTTCCACTAACAACACCCATATCCCCTTGACACCTGGGCCCGAGAGGTCGAAGAACTTTCTAATCTTTCTTTAGGTGTCTAACTAACCATCCTTTCATATTCCTCAGCAGTCGCAAGAACGAGGCCAGGACAACTCTAGACAGTTGGAGGATTTCGTCAGTCTTGTTGAGAAGTCAGAGAAAAGTCTCCAATCTTTGTGTTTTGGTATCCGACGGGAAGGAGGCAATCCTCATATGTGGTCTATAGCTGTACTACCTAAGGAATTTGTGCGACTTGATTAATGCTTATTTTTACTTTTTCAGTGGTAACCAGGTAAATGATAAAACCATGACAATTTCTCGTACGCTTTTCCGCCAAGGAAAGCAACCCATTAAACCCTATCCAATTTCCAACTCCAGATATCTATGAAGTGGGCCAAGTTCTTGGACATATTCTGAGTAGATATCTAATCAACATTTCCTCCCCATCTCCGCTGATCGTAAGGACCTGGCCAGGTGTCGAGAGTTCGTTAAATGAAAGGTTTGTCAAGTCCCAGGCAACTTTTCTGGCGCATTAAACTTCTAAATCGACAGCCACCCCAGGATGTGTACGGTCGGCTATGCTATGCTATGCTATGCTATGCGGCATAAAAAAGTGGGAACCTTTACAACATTATGAATACTCATGAAACATATTGAAATTATTGATCATCACAGAATACCTGAATCAAGGTAAGTAAAAGGTTTAGAAATATACGAACATTGGAGTGTCACAAAGACAAAGTTTTGCAAAAATTTGAAATATTGTCCATTTACTAAAATCCTAATATCTCAGCTTCTAGACAAGATATTTTGAATCTTTTTTTTGTAGAAATGACGCATTCAAATAGTACTATCGGCCTAGCGGAACCTCTAAATGATTTTTTACAAAATCGAAGTGTTCTACAAAAATGCTTCAAATATACATATCTTTCATATAATGGTAGACCACTTTGACTTTTAGAACATCGATTTTTTTTGGGACAGTCTAGTCATCATATTACTTCTAGTGCTATTAATTTATGAGTTATGGTCAAAATTGTCAAGGCGGCTTGCAAATTAGGCCAAGGAATGGTACATATACCCTAATACACATTCACAAAAACAGCTCCTGCGTCCGCAAAATCGTGATATTCGTTATAAATGTTGTACGGCAATCTAGCTAGGTTTCTTAGTGACCTTAGTAAACAAAAATGTCGACATTTCGCATCTAGGAGAGTGTACGAGCTGTTTTTGTGAATGTGTAGTTGCTACACATTTTTTATGTAGTCTGGAAATTATGCACTTATGTGTAGGTCTTACACATTTTAGGTGCTAAGCAGTTTTAGCATATTGGTAAACATAATTCTCACGATTATAGGAGTCAGTGAAAACATATTTTTGCACTCTTTGTGTACGAGACATTTCGTAAGTCTGATTTTCGCTGAAAACCATCATGAAATAAATCCGATTTTCATGAGATTGAGTGAGAGTTCCAAAGGCTGGAAGGATGTAATAATATTAGACACATTCTACCGTGACGTTACAACGTTTTGACGCCTTTTCTGTCAGATTTTCCACTGGGTGTTGCCATGGGAATCTCGATCGGATGGCATTATTCGGCGAAAAAAACGAAAAGTGATGCGTATTTGGGACAGGTGCACATTGTCCTTCCTCAGGAGTCTTGTAGCTGTGGTGCTAACCAAATATGTTAGAAGAAAGTAATTGTAGCATACAATATTGAATGCAGAATCAGAAGCACGCGATAACTTTCGCGGGAAAGTCGGTTTTCACGGTTAAGTAAACGATCAATGCGGTGACGCGTGTAATATAGAACGATCGTTGACGTATGTTCATAACCCTTACTATCGCGACCAAATAAATCATAATCGGGATGAAGACCGTGTCATGTATTTTCATATAACTAGTGGATCATATCACCTACCAAAGGTAGCTCCAAGATCCACACCTTACTCTACCCTACTAACAAATACTCCTTTCCGAGACAACTGTGGGGATGCTGTGGATTCCACGGTTTCTAGTAACAACGGTTGTCGAACTATCATTCCTTCCCTTTCCCAATTACACTAGTTTACAAAATAAAACAAAAGTCGTGAACTTTTGTCAACGACCAAAATTTTTGAAGCACAATTTAGTACTGATTTCGAAACCTTGCTTCAAAAATTTTTAAGTAGAGCACTTTTTGAGTTTTAGCTCAATATCGAGTTTTACAACTTTTAAAAATATGGAATTTACTAAAATTCAAATATCTTGCGTTTTGTTCAACCAATTTCAAATCTTTTTCCATAAACTAAAAGCTGAATACAATACAATTCGATCATCTGAATGCAGGTTTTGCGTCAGATTGATGAAATTCAAGATATTGGCGAGTTTTAGGGACAATCTCCTTAAATTTTAGCCAAATTTCCAAAAATATATGAAGAAATGTATTTTTTTCAATAAGAAAAAAACAATCTAAAAATTCTTTCTCAACGTTTATTTGACATACATATCATATTTAGGCGAGATACACTAAAAAATTCAGCACAATCGTAGCATTGATTATGGAGAATGAGATGTGTGAAGTGAGCGACTTTGCTTAAAAATAGAACAAAAATCGATTTCAAATCATCCACCTTGTATGGAAAGTCGAAAAAATTTCCGCTCTACTGTAATTTTTTTCCTTCGCGTTTTCGAACTCAGGGCATGATTCTACACCAAAAATGATCATCAGCTTACCGAGTTCAAAAATGCTGTAAACTAGTGTTACCGTAAGGACATGGCCAGCGCCGTTATTGACTTCAAAACATTGAACTCCCGAATTGTGCACATTGAGAGTGTGTAGCTAGTCCCAAGCACCATTTATTGGTTCTCTGTGCAACTTCGATTGTTCTGGTCAATCACGGAGTAACAACTACGATTAAGGTTATCTTTGCTTTGGTTTACTTGCTTTTCTGTCAGATTTTTCATTATAACTCGTGAATTCGACCGTAAACTCTCAAATATTTTTGCATATTCGGATTCCTTGTAAAATCTCCAGTAAGTTTAATCTGTTAAACTGTTAGTTTTCATTGGAAAATTATGTCAAAAATACGAGTTATAGTGGAAAATCTGACAGAAAAGACGTCTTAACGTTGTAACGTCACGATAGAATGTGTCATTAGCGTTATCCAAAACGTAACCTCAAATTTCTAACATTTTATATAAAATTTATCTGAAATTTCTCATTGAGCCGCAGTTAGGTTGAATATTCTTCAAGGGAGTGCCTTCTCAAAACGATTGGGAGCCTCTGATCAAACTTAAGACACAAGGACAGCAGTGCCCAGGCAGCATTACCAGTCAATCACACAACGATACATTTCTCAGCAAGGTGGTCTATGTCATCGCTTGATCCATGGAAGCTTGAGGTAGGAATTTGTGAAGACCAGAGCTATGTGTGGCGCTCTCCTTATCGACCCAATGCATGAAGGATTAATCCAAGGGGGATTAAAAAAATTGTTCGATATTTTTTAAGAGGAATCACTAGGGACATTTTTGTAAAAATCCATGGAGATGTTGTTGAATGAATTTGTGGAGAAATTTTACAAGGGCAGAATATATGGCAGACTTTCTGAAGGAACCTTTGGAGAAATTTCCGAAGACATTTTTAGAGCGATATGTGAAGGGCGCTCTGAAAGAATTTCTTACATAACCTCTGGAGAAAAAAAAACACTTGAAAGTTTTTGGTAAAGAATTGTTTTGCTAGGTTTCTAGCTGCACTCTGAATAGAGTTGAAACCTCTACACTAGACTCGAAGATAGAAAAGAGCACGGAATCTTTCAGAAGCAGTTTACCAGCCGTACGCGGACACTGTTGCAAACTGACTCAGAAAGTTACGGTAGAAGATTGGAAAGTTTTCAATTGTTTGTTTGTGTATCTGTATTAACGAGATTTTTAGCCCTAGGCTAGTTCATCTCGGGACCCACGCTTTACTTCCCTTCCGAAGGAAGAACTCACATTTTGTGAGTTTGTCGGGAGTGGGATTCGATCCCAGGTCCTCGGCGTGATAGTCAAGTGTTCTAACCATCCAACCAGGTCCGCTCCACAAGTTTTCAATTGGTCAGTCAGTCAGGATTTGCCTTTGTAGTGTTATGGTCACACGGTTTGTATTTGTCTTCTTTTTTGGTTTTGTAGTATGGCTCAATATGTTTTCCTACTTTTTAAGTCAGTTATCGTTAGTTTGTTTTATTTTTCTTTATCGAATCATTCGAACCCCGTGCCGTATGTTAAAATATAGTCGGCCATGTGTCAAATTGTTTTCTTGATTTCTCTAATCGTTTTCTACTTCTCTGTGTTCTTCTCTTGTGTCCTTAACCTTTCAGGACGCGCGCCATCAAGCAGCTGAAACTGCACCGCGCTCGCGCTGTATACGACGAGTGAGCATTTTTTGGTAGTGTTGTACTTTTTACAACGGCGCGCGTTCTGAAGGGTTAAAATGTCATCGGTCCAAGACCCAGAGAAACATGTAACTGAACTCCTGATATGTTTCTGTTGGTGTCATAACACCATCTAAGAGATAAACAAAAATACGCAAAGCTGGTCAGTTGATTTCAATAAAATTTAAAAAATAATTAAGATTGCTTGTCAACTATTATGTATTAATCCCCTACAAAAACTATGAAAAATATTTAAAATTCATTCAATCGTCCTCATTGGCGTATCTAGTATTTTTCCCTAGGGGGTGCCTGGGAGTGCCAATTTCAGTGGCTTCCAGGCTGTTTTGATTTTATTTTTTTTTTTTTTTTTGAAAAAAGAAATATTGATCCACCCTTAATTTCTTAGTACAATGATATGCTGCGTCGCTTCGGGACAAATTAGCCCGAAAATTCAAACGCGCTATATTTTAAAGAACAGTTTTTTTTTTAATCCGAATCGTTGTACTGACTTAACACTCTCCCCGCCATGTGAGGTTTGAGAACTTGATAACTTGATTACGTATAATACTTGGAACCTGTACTTTTGTGGCATTGACATTGAAAAATCAGGATACACATTTGCATTTTTGGTTTGACCACAGCATTAAAAGCAAACTTCGATTTTCCTCTTCGGGATTATGATTCTATGCTATACTATAATAAAGAAATTTGTGTTTTCGGCAAAACATTGTTTCGGTAATTCCTCATGGAATATTCCCGGCAATTTATTTGGAAATTGTTTTGCAATTTATTTGATTTAAGACTTCTTTTAGAAATCTTTTAGTAGTTCCTTTGAATTGTGCAGTTTGATGAAAGTTTTGATAAAAAACTATCCTCAAACGGTAATTTGTGAAATTACAAAAAACGTTGTACGCAACTCGGTGCAGAAATCGATTTTTACAGCACTCGTCGTAATTATCCTCGTAATTAGCCTCGTTGAATAAATGTACGACTCGTGATGTAAAAATCTTCATTCTGCACCTTGTTGCGTAAACTACTATTGGGAATTTTATCAGCAAATCCTTTAGAAATCTTGGAAATTACTTTAGGAACTTCTTCGGTAATTTCTTTGGAAATTGATTTGGCAATTTTCTTAGAGTTTTCCTTCGGGAATTTCTTGGAAAAAAAAATCTCTGGCGGTTCTTTAAAAAATCTGTCACTGCAATCACTTTTGGAATTCTTTCTAAGTTTTCTTCAGAAATTCCTTTGATGATTTCGGGAAATTCTTTTAGAATTTCTTCGAGTTTTATTTTCTGAATGTTTGTGGAATTTTTTGTAGAATATGCTTTCGCAATTTATTTTAAGATTGGATTCGGCCAATTTCTTAATACAGTCATCAGGAAATCCTCTGGTAGTTCTTATATGAATTCTTTTGTCAACTACTTTGGAAACTCTAAGGTAATTTTGATGGATTTTTTTCCGGCAATTTCTTTGGGAATTTGTCAGGAAATTTATCGTGAATTTCATAGGATTTTCTTTTAGCAAGTCTGGTTGAGAATTTCTGAATTTCCAGCAATTTTTGGAAGCAATAAATTGAAATACAATTGAATCATAAAGAATTTCTGAAGTAATCACGATAAAACTGCCTGATAAATTTGCAAAATAACTGAAAAGAAATTGCTAAAATATTTAATTACAGAGGAATAGACATTGAAATATAGAAAAAAAAATCCAAAAGAATTGTTGATTGCATTCCCAAGAAACGTAACTAGCTGAATATCAGTTTCTCAAACTAAAGTTTGATTAAGATTGATTTGTTACTTTCCTATAAAGCTAAAATATTTGTTGGGCTCCAATGGAACTACCGTAGAAATTTTCAAAAAAAAAACAACCATGCCGAAGGAATCCTCAAAGAAATGGCCATACTGCGGTTTAGCAAATACGGTGCCGTGTGTTCCTGAATCCCACCAGAATGCAATTCTATTTCCACAAATTCAGTTCTTATTTTGTCAATTAGCAACATTCTGTACCTTCTAATTAATTACAAGTTTTTCCCGTACATTCCAATATGATTTCACTAGAAATTTCTCTAATACCTTCTAGGATTTCTCAGGAAATTCCCAAAATTCGTTTAAGGATTCCTCTAGAGATTTCTCCCCAGTAACACACTTGTCACCGAAGAGTCACGGCGGCGCAGGTTTTTCTTGCGCAAAAGTCACTGTGACTTATTTCTGGCAAGTATGTGTTTACTTGTTAGAAGTAAGTCATAGTGACATCTGCGCAACAAAAACCTGCGCCGTCGTGACTCTTCGGTGACAAATGTGTTACTTGGGCTATTGGGATTCCTTCAGCTAGAATTCTTTGAAAAAGGCCAAGAGGAGCTTCAGGTGTAATACCATGATAAATTTCTAGAGAAATCCATGAATTCCTGGATGAGTCTTTAGAAAATCCCCTGGAAGAATCAAAGGCACTTCTGGAAGTATCCTACGAAAACTGACTTGCAGAATACCGGCAAGAATTCCAGAAGAAATCTCTGGGGGAATTCCTGCAGGTATCACAGTAAGAATTTCTGGAGTAGACCTAGGAGGCATTCCTGAAACATTAGAAGCAGCAGGAATCGTTATCCCAAGGTTATTGAATAACAAACTAATAACATTTCTTGATATTAAATGTTTCATTTGTTCGATGACTTCATGATGTAAACGCAAATCTTGTGCTTCGGTTACTTTCACTGCTAAACCAACAAATACTACATCAATACCAAACTCTGCTCAAATACCTCCAACTGTTATTGTGATGTTCTCATAACATTTCGTAGAATAACGCGGCAATAACAATTTTATGTATCAGAGCACATGTTGCTCTTTGCATTATTTGCAAGGTATGTCCTTCTGCTCGGGAAGGAGGAATTGATAGAAGAACCACAGCAGGGATAGCTTGAGAAATCCAGCTGAAATTCCTGGATGAAGGCCAAGAGGAGTTCCTGTAGGAATCCCATGGGAGATTTATAAGAGAATCCGTGGACAAAATATCTTGGATAAAAAATCACCGGAATCACCGGATAGTGTCTGAAGAAATCCCAGGAGGTATTCATAGAAGGATTCTGGGATGTATCACTGTAGAAACCTCATCTGAAATCCTAAAAGAAATTGCTGGAGAAAACTGTACAGGAATTTCTAGAGAAACCCCATTAGAAAAGCCAGGGGAAATCCAAAGAAAAACCCGTGGAATACGTAGAGAAATCCCTGCAAGAACCGGAAGAGGTATTCCGGAAGAATCTATAGAGAAGGCCCTGAAAGAATCGCAGGAGGATTTTCTGAAAGAATCTCAGGAAGAACTCCAGCCATAATGCTAGGATAGTGAGGACGTTACGCCAAGAAGAGGAAGAGGAGAGGAGCTAGGATAAATTGTTGGGGCCCATATAGCCGAGGCGGTAAACGCACGGGTATTCAGCATGACCATGCTAAGGGTGACGGGTTCGATTCCCGGTCGGTCCAGGATCTTTTCGTAAAGGAAATTTCCTTGACTTCCGTGGGCATAGAGTATCTCGTGCCTGCCACACGATATACACATGCAAAATGGTCATTGGCAGAGGAAGCTCTCAGTTAATGACTGTGGAAGTGCTCATAGAACACTAAGCTGAGAAGCAGGCTTTGTCCCAGTGAGGACGTTACGCCAAGAAGAGGAAGAGGAGAGGAACTAGGATAAATTCGTATAGAGATCACTAGGAAGAAGTTTTGGAGAAATCGATGGAAGAATCACAGGAGAAGTTATTTGAGGTATTGGAGGAAGGCCAAAATGAGTTTCTGCAGGAATTCCATAAGGATTTTCTGGAGAAATGTTTGGATAAAATCTCTGGAGGAATTTCTGGTTGAGTCCTTGAAGAAATCCCTGGTGGAGCAACCAAAGGAATTTCTGCAAGAGTTCCAGGAAGATTGCTTAGAAAGGTCTCAGCAAAAAAGCCAGGAGAAAGCTCTAGAAGAATCCACAGCATAAGAAAAATCCTAGAATCAGTAATGCCAGGGTTATCTCAAAAGAAGTTCTTCTAACAAAGAGGAGGAAGAATCGCAACTGGAGTTGCTTGAGGAATCCTACCCACAATTCCCGGAGGAAGGCCAATATAAGCGCCTGGAGGAATTCCATGAGAAATTTCTGGAAGAATCTCTGAATAAAATCTCTGAAAGATTCCTGAAAGAATCACCGGAGGAATTTCTGAAAGGATCCCAGGAAGATTGCTTGAATAATTCCACCTGAAGAAATCTAAATAGAAATTTTTATAGGAATCCCTAAAATTCTGAGAAGAATCATAGTAAGAATTTCCAAATAAATCCTAGCAGAATTTGCTGGATCAATCTCTGTAGAAATTTCTAGTACGTACCACCCCATCTGGACTGCCTGGAGTATCCTAAGGAAAGTTTATTGAAAAAATATCGGTAGGAATCCATAAAGTGGCAAGAGTGAGCGCGGTTGGGTGACGCCTGGAGTTGTTGCTACGCAAGCAGGGATGCTGACATCGTCTGCTTGACAGTTCGCATCACATTCAAATGCACTATATCGCCTGCTGTAATCATTCTCTTTATCACAGCTTTATTCAGTACATCTTATATCTCACAAAGGAAGCCTAGAGAAATCACTGTATGAATAGATAGAGGTATTTCTGGAGGAATCTATGTAGAAGTTTATTGATTGTTCTTACCAATATCCAAAACGCCAAAACATGCAAACAGTAATTCCGATAGTGCTTAAGTTTTGTTCAAATGTGCCATTAATAAGTATTAAAATTATTGTGTAAAGTTAGGTGACTGTCCAGGAAAAATTCAAGGGGGTGCCAGGCACCCCTGGAAGCCCCCCTAGCTATGCCAATGCCTATCGGTCCTGCCTGGATAAGCCATGTAATTTTCTCAAGCGTAGCTTAACCTAAGTAGCTCAACGTAGCTCAACCTAAGTCAAAGCAGTCAGTTTTTGTCCAAAACGTTCATTGACGTCAACAATGCGCTTAAGTGTTCGCACGTTAGCTTCGAATATATCAGCACAATTAAGTCAAATCTCCTCCCACTATTAATTTGACGGTTGATTTTAATTGCTTTATTTAAAGAAAATAAGACCAACATAATCAATATTCGAATAAGCGACTATGACAATAATAAATTATTTTATTTTATTTTATTTTAGTTTATTTTATTTTATTGATGCACAAGGGGATCATGGGGCCAAGTCTCCAATGCAAGTCCAAGGACTCACATCGTTCATAATACACCGTGGAATTTGTGAGTAGGCATTGCAACCTCTTTAGCCATGCGGCTTTTAAGTTTTGCATGGCCTTAAGGATGAGGAAAGGTGGGAGATTGATTTTACGTGTTGAGCTGTGAAAGAATGTGTTGTTAATTAAATGGTCAACGTTATTTACCTTTGCGTATTCTCACAAAAATGAACAAGTTTGACGATATTGTGTGGTATATATCTAACAATGAGCATCTCGTAAATTCCCACAATGGCTATCCTGCCAGGTTTTATTGCGTTTTTTTTTTGCAATAAATCTCAAATTAAAATGAGAATCGCTCAGCCAGGGAAGTTAAACCAAAAGTGAATATATTTGGAAAGTGCAGTGTTGTGCTGAAGCGGCAGGTATGAGTTTTCTTTTTTCGTTTAATGATGTGCGGAGTGTCATGTCATTTGCCGAATGGAGGTTTTTTTTTGGGTAGAAAAATATAGAAGACGCGTTCCGAGGACCGTCTGAATGGCCTGATTGTCTTTGTATGGCAGAAGACGTGTCTCGAAGACCGTCGGATTCGTTGTGTTCAATTTTCGGAATCGAAAGACGCGCCTCGAAGGCCGTCGAGAAATGGACAAGGTAGACGCGCCTCGAAGGCCGTCGAGGAAAGAAAAAGAAAGACGCGCCTGGAAGGCCGTCGAGAAATGGAAAAGACGCACCTCGAAGGCCGTCTAGGAAAGGAAAAAAATGACGCGCCTCGAAGGCCGTCGTGAAACGCAAAAAAGACGCGCCTCGAAGGCCGTCGTGAAATGTAAAAAAAGGACGCGCCTCGAAGGCCGTCGTGAAACGCAAAAAAGACGCGCCTCGAAGGCCGTCTTGAAATGGACAAGAGAGACGCGCCTCGAAGGCCGTCGAGGAAAGAAAAAGAAAGACGCGCCTGGAAGGCCGTCGAGAAAAAAAGACGCGCCTCGAAGGCCGTCAAGGAAAGGAAAAAAATGACGCGCCTCGAAGGCCGTCGTGAAACGCAAAAAAGACGCGCCTCGAAGGCCGTCTAGAATTGGACAAGGTAGACGCGCCTCGAAGGCCGTCGAGGTAAGAAAAAAAAAGACGCGCTTGGAAGGCCGTCGAGAAATGCAAAAAGGGACGTGCCTCGAAGGCAGTCGTGAAACGCAAAAAAGACGCGCCTCGAAGGCCGTCGAGAAAAGGGACGCGCCTGGAAGGCCGTCGAGGAATAGAAAAGACGTGCCTCGAAGGCCGTCTAGGAAAGGAAAAGAGTGACGCGCCTCGAAGGCCGACGAGAATTGAAAAGAAAAACAAGCCTCGAAGCATCGTCTACGAAAGGAAGAGAGTGATGCCATCGAGAAATGCAAAAAAAAAAAGACGCGCCTGGAAGGCCGTCAAGAAATGAAAAAAAAAAAGACGCGCCTCGAAGGCCGCGTCCAGAAATGAAATAAAAAATAATTCGAATAGAATGGAATGAAGGAATGAAACAAAGATAATTGAAAACAAAGACGAGCCTCGAAGGTGCCGCAAAAAAAAAGGAAAAGAGAGACGCACAGAGAAATCAAAAAAAAAAAAGGTTCGAAGAAATGGAAAGAGGGACGTGGCTCGATAGCTGTCGATTTGATTTGGTAGATCAAAATAGAGAATGAGGGACGCGTTTCGAAAAACGTCGTACTTTAATAAAATAATTATTGGAAATACAACGAAGATTGTTTTATTCAAATAAGATAGTTCTGGTTTTTTAAATAAAGAGGCAAAAAAGGACAAATATTCGGTAGATAAATATATTCATTAAAATGTAGACTATGGATCGTGCTCGATTCTCAAAACCGTTTAAGAGTGCACTCTGACCATGTTCAAACTAACAGTTTATTTTTATTTTTCGGGAATTAAATTCCTGAAGTACTTGTGTACGAGAGGAAATGAGCCAATAAGTCGTTTTTTGAAACCGAGTTTGGACTGAACGGAACAGGAGTGACACTATTTGCCATCGCTCTGTTAGTAAGATGCGAATAATCGAGTCCATACTATATAATGAGCTTGTAACATAGTCATACGCGCAAACTAAACATAGAGTTGGATGTATTATAAAACTGGTTGAATCGTATTTGCATAGTTGGTAGCTGTGTTGCGAAAAATTGTCAAAGGCGCTGTCCATAAACTACGTAGACTTTTTTTTTGGCCATCTTAGACAAACCCCCCCTCCCGCCTCGTAGACTTTTGTTCATACAAAAATTTCGAAATTTGTATGGAGCGTAGACTTTGGCCAGACCCCCCCGTCCCCCCTAAGAGTCTACGTAGTTTATGGACAGGCCCAAAGCTCAATCCCGATGAAAATAGGAAAATAATGGTTGCTTCAATCAATTTCGTAGCTTTTAAAAGCTATCGATTTCTAATGTTTTCTGCATTTCTAATGGAAGAAAATGCATTGGTGTATGAAGGAATAAATACGTTAATTGATTGCAAAAGAACGATTACGTATGAAATTGATGTGTATGAAAAAAAGGGGTATTGAAGTATGACGGCGCTTACAACTGTAGACTTAAAATGGTTCGCAAACCCCACAGATTTATTCCCATCTTTGGGTTTCCACGCCGAAGGCAGATCCATTGGCAAAGAAATAACTTTTACAGTGGTCACCAGACCGTTGACTACTCTGATATTATCCGGCGGCTACCCATTAGTTGTGTGAGTGGATTGATGTCATGCAAATAGTTTATTTGCTATGTGTTATAAGTTATTGTATTATAAGAAATCTTGCTGTGTTGGTGTGGAATTCAGTAATGTGCTGTATCGCGTAAGCCTTCGCTTGAATTAAACGTCATGAAATTCAGCGACGCAATGCAAACTTTCAGTGAAAAGGGCAGTTAGTCCCTCGTGTAGGCCCTACATTTCTGGCGTTCAATTCCAATAGGTCGAATCTACATAGGAATTTCAGCAAACTTAGGACCTTTTCAAATCGAACGCCTGATTTGTTGAATCCCTTGGTAAGAGATTTTTTTTCTTTTTTGTTGAGGGAAGAAGGGAAATGTGTGGTATATATCTAACAATGAGCATCTCGTAAATTCCCACAGATATGGTGCTTGATTTTCAGTGAACCGTTTATGCTAGTTCTTCTTGTTCTTGTGTCTTCAAAGCTAGGGAGTTTGGTTAATAATGCTAATAATAATAATGGCTAATAATGTCAAAAAATAGAAAGTATCATTGTCCTTGCCTCACAATATACAAATTCATGCGATGGCAGGCAATGAAAGCCCTTCAATTAATAACTGTGGAAGTGCTCTAAGAACAATAAGTTGAAGCGAGGCAGGCTAAGTCCCAGTGGGGACGTAGAGCCATAAAGAAGAAGAAGAAGAAGAAGAAGATGTGTACGAAAACCGATTTTGAAAATGCATTGTTATTTAATAAAAAATCAAAAAACCAAAAAATGAGGAAATGCTTCCAGTTTCACCTTAAGCAACGTATTTACATGAACTCCATCTTGTTTGGAATACCTATGTACACAAAAATTGTAATTGTAATTGTAATTGCTCAGTCTACACCCAGGCCGACAACTGTCAGCCCATCTGCTTGTGGGCAGATGTGGACCTACTAAGCCTCCCCCGTTAACATGTCCTACACCGAATTAGCACACCGGGATCTTCCACAGGCAGGCGCTGGCGTTACCAGTCCCAACAAGTGTCAGATACATTAAATAGATGGGGTAGAGGATATAAGAAGATGTGGGAATAGGATGGGAAGAGGCAGAAAATGAAGAGATAGTAGAGAGGTTTCGATTTTGTTGCTGAGACGAGAAAAAGAAAGAATGATAAAGAACATTAGCGATATGTTCATAGATTTTGATTTGGTCTATAATTTCTCATCTATTTTGTTTCCATATCGTTGCATCGGTGGCCATTTTCATCGCATTTCTAGTTTTTGTTAGGGCCAGCTCGCGTTTTTTCGTCATGTCCTCTTTGCCGGTTGGCGACGTTCGGGATGTAAGTAGAAAAGCATGCATTTAATATGATTAGTACGACAGTAATTGTGATTGCTCAGTGCTTCCAGCCCATTTGTCCGCAGTACATATCAGGCATCCCGTTTTAACAAGTCCTACACAGAATTAAAAACCCGGATCTTCCACAGACAGTCCTAACTAGTGTCAGATAAGTTCAATTGAGGATACACGGGTAAAATTCTGCTCCCAGAAATTATAAAAACGACTCATGATTTCATGAGCCTAGTACATTTTCGTTTTATAAAAATACACCATGATTTGTAATCATGATAGTATGAGCCATTATCTCGTAACGCTACCAATGCGTTACTTTTTTCCTGAAATCATAAAGCTAAATCATGTTATTGAGATTTCGAATCATGGTTTCGGGTGCGCATCGCCTATGAATCTGACATATTTTCTAGGACCATGAAACGAAATCATGTTTTGTAGATTTCGAATCATTGTTTCGGGTGCGCATCGCTTATGAATCAGGCAGATTTTCTAGGACCATGAAGCCAAATCATGTTTTGGAGATTTTGAATCATGGTTTCGGGTGCGCATCGCTTATGGATCTGAGGACCATGAAGCTAAATCCTGTTATTGAGATTTCGAACCATGGTTTCGGGTGCGCATCGCTTATGAATCTGACATATTTCCTAGGACCATGAAACTAAATCATGTTTTGTAGATTCCGAATCATGGTTTCGGGTGCGCATCGCTTATGGATCTGAAGACCATGAAGCTAAATCATGTTATTGAGATTTCGAATCATGGTTCCGGGTGCGCATCGCTTATGATTAATAAAAATGCCGCCATTTCGGAGGTGGTTTAATGATGACCCAAAAGCAAAATATGTTTCTATGGTAATCACAATGAAGAATATTTAATAGCACAGAAATATGCGATTAGGCTGGTGCTGGTGTAATTTGACCGGAACAGGAACGAAGCCGTAACGGGATCGAACGGATCCGGGGCGAGGAATGACAGCCGCAGCCGGTTGAGCTAGAATGAGAATGATGGCGTGCAATTGAATGTTACTTACACATTATATTTTTCAATCATTACGAAGAAATTTCAACACGCTTTTTTTACTCACGCGTCGCTAAACGGAGCCGGTACAGGGATAGAATCGGACACTGCCGGGACGGTACCTGCGTCGTTTTTATGCGGCCGAAATTTGGAAATGAGTAAAAACAACGTAAGAAAACATTTGCGGCACATTTTATTTACCAGTTTCTTTGAGAGAATGGTTTCACGAAGAACACACTAGAACGCTAATAACACAAAAAGTGACACAACTATTGTATTTTAAACTATATTTCAATTAAAATAATAGCTTTTTTCATTTTTTCCACCAATCACCAACGATACCACACACTGAATGATCACGTTTTGACAGTTGTGCAGAGTGCGCGTAACGCTTGATAATTTTCATGAGTTCAAGCTCATAAAAATGGTTGCAACGAATCATGATATTGGTTGCTCAGATTATGAAATTATGATTCGTGATCATGGTTTCATAAAATGACGAATATTTATGTTTTATGATTTGTGAATCATAAAAACAGGATCAGATTTGTTTCCGTGTAGGAAGCGGCAAAATGAGAAGACAGTAGAGAAGGTTTGGTTCATTGGTAGCTGTGTTCATGTGATGTTTGTCTGACATTTAAAAACTATTTTCCGTAAGTGTTTAACTCTCCACCCCCAATTTAATACCGGAAAAATAGCTGATCAGATGTATAGTTTGGCAATTCTTTGTGTACATTGAAATGCTTCTGTTAATACATCTTTTATCAAGAAGGAATAAAGTTGTTTACTGTTATAAAATAATTCAGTTAAAGGACAGCTAATGTATTGTAATCCAGAATAAACCTACAGGAAATGTCTCAATAAAAAGTTAACTCTAGTTCAACTAACTACACAAACTAAAAAGTGTTATTATATTTTACCAATGATTTCATCCTAATCTTGACCCTAACATAGTTATGCGCTTAGAGTAAGTAGACGCCGCTTATGATTTTGGTTGGACAATGACCAAAAATAGTGTTGTTTCGACAATAGTCACATACTATGCCCTACGACATTGACGATTCTATTGTCTATGGCTCACCTATTTCGTGCCACCCAGCAGGGACTTGGTCTGGTACCCAATTCAGTATATCCGCTCCACGTAATGTACCGCACCTCTTTTGATTTGTGATATATTACGCGGAACATTACTCTCTTCATTCGGATAGCGGCTATGTAACCCATTGGATTAAAAGCCTCCATCAAACATGAAGCGATTAATCGGAGACTGAAGACTCTATACCAAATTTGGCTCAGAGACAGGTAATCAGTGAGGTCAGTTTTTCTCGTTTGTCAGAGACGATTGATACGTATTAAGACAAACTTTCCACTGCATCTGCCAGCAATAATCGGTGATCGATCAACATTCCGAGTATCCCAATTTACACAAGAATGCCAAGGATCACCGCTCATGCTTTACAATACAGCTGGAAAAACTAGAACAACACCTGGCCACAATGATGCATAAAGCACTAAAGCGGACCGGAAGTGTTGGTGAGCCAGCCCCCACCAATACCTATGTACACAAAAATTATCCACAATACATAAACCTTAATTGCAAAATTTATTCAATAGATAAAAATTTACATTATCACCCCGTAAGCTTCTAAGCGCCCTTCAATTGCGTCGCATGCACTCGGATGTGGGTGTGGGGATGGCCCGGTTTTACCACTGGCTTTTTGTCGCAATCCACCAGATGTTTGTACGGTACAGACCACATGCACTCCATGCCGGCTCGCTGCGCTAGTCTAGAGCTAGGTATGTACGTCGTCCAGCGAAAAACGGAAGAGAAAAATGAACAAAAAAAACTCGAAAATTGATAACATCGGCACACAGATCCGTGGTGTCGAATGCACACATTAGAAGTCTTGACCGTGGCGGTACTAGCTTACCTGTACTCGTTGGTGCAATCCATCCGGGCAACATCGAAGCCTAAATCACGTGCCAAACGCAGCGAGTGCATCGTTAATTGATATCCGATGCCTTGCCGCTGAGCTTCGCGTGCTGTTGCTAGGATAGCAATCTGGCGAACAAAAAAAAAAACAGAAAACGGTTGGAGAATGGAAGAAAAGAATCACGGTACCGTAGCGCACCAAGCGATGGATAGCACAACTATGGTGAACTTCCCCATCTGAGTGCTTTTGCGCATGTGCTTAAACAGTGAGGCATACAAATATTGAAACTCAAAAGCTTACCTCGAAGATACACGGCGTTTTGAACTTTTGATGTAGTCGAGGTTCCTTCGATACAATGGACCAGATGTAGAAAAGCTTTCGCAGAGGGTCGCATTGAACTCGATCAGCATGCTCGCGTAATCTGTCGCCATCCCAAGCGCAGTTTCGTTGATTGACGGATATACCCACGATTCGGTTGTCCTTCTCCACGGCAAGTAAAGTAAATCCTTAAACGATAAAGAAAGGTAAGCAACACAAACAACGATATCGCATGGCGTGATACGGAACCTGCTTTCAAATGATTGCAGAGATACTCTTCCAAACATGGGTTAGCCAGAGACTTGTTGATGTTTAAACTTTTTATCAGCGGCTCCTCATCGTAAAAGTTTTCCCGGATGAAATGCATGATGTGTGGCTCATCTTGTGACTTGGCCAATCGAATGCTGAACGGTCGAGGAATTGCCTGCTTGTACAAAAACTGAACAGTGCGTGTCGATACCATAATACCATTTCATCGCCAAATCAACCCAACTTACCGAAATGGTGAAAACCCCTTGGCCACGCTTTTGGTTCCACTTGTCGGCATCCGCGTTGGCTTCCAGCTGCAGCGAGTAGAGGAAATTCTTCTTCAGAAGGTCGCTAGCGTACGAAAGGTAATTACGCGAATTTTGTAGACGCCGGAACATGGTGCTTATTTATTTTAGGATGTGACAGTTGATCCTGATCGAATGCAAGCAAACCTTCGGATCACTTGGATCTACTCATCTACTTCTTGCGGACGATATTTACTATCTGACGCTAGGTGAAATGGGGGCGCATGGGGTACATTTTAAAAATTGGAATAATGGGGATAACATTAACATCCCAGGTATATGTTGCCATTCCCTAAGGAAATTTGACACAATCCATTTAAATTACATGAAACATTGGATTGGATAAATAACATATAGAGAAAATCGAAATTTGTGTCAGCCTAATTGGCAAAATAAACATTATACAGACAAATTTTAAGTGGCTCTGTGTCTCTAGTAGCAACAACCATCACACTGTTGCATTCCCTTCCCTTCAGTGGCGTAGCGAGGGGGGTGCGATGGGTGCGGTTCGCACCAGGCCCCCGAATTGAGAGGGCCTCCAAATCAAGAAAGGTTTGAATAAAATTCTTAAAATAGCGAAAGTTTCCTATAAGTATAAGTTAAGCACTTCGCAGAACTGCTGATAGGTATGTGGGGCCCTTTCGTGATTATCAAGAGTTTTTTTTGGAATGGGGCACATAGATGGCCCCAAAATTACAAGAAAAATACGTTGGAAATTAAAATGGGATTTTGCGAAATTCGTTACCGATTTGGAAGTAAAATTTATGAGCATTGTGAAAACGCCCCTGATATCCTAATAACAGGACCAAATATAGTTGTTGACTAAGCTTAAGGTAGCAGCTAAAATTCAGGGGCCGCATTTATGAAAATTATGATCTAAACACATGTCAAGTCAAAACCGTAATAACAATAGTTAGTCTTTTTTTGCTTTCATATGAAAAATAAGTGCAATCAACGTATTCCAACGATTTCATCAAGTATTTCTTTCCAAGTATTTCTTGATAGGTTTCCGTAAGAATTCTTCCGGGAAAGGTAAATGCTTAGCTTGCCTTCGGGTTCTACAGATTTCTACAAAAATCCTCTAAGATTTACTTCAGAACTTTTTAATGGATTGCTTCAGATTTTTTTCTTAGCATTGATTTTGGAATACTTGAATTGATTCCTTCAGAAACACCTCCAAGAATTTCTTCAGGAATTTCTTCAAAAAATTATCCAAGAATCCTTCAAATATTCCTTCAAGGATTACATTTTTGCGAATTCCTTCAAGCATTCCTTCAGGAACACCTCTTCGGATACCCTCATAAAGTCCTTCAAGGATTATTCCATGAAGTCCTTTAACGAAACCGTCAGATGAACCTTAAGGAATTTCTCCAAGGATTCTTGTAGAGAATTCTCCAAGAAGGAATCTTGTAGGAGTTCCTCATGAAAAATATTAATGATGAATTTCTGAGATCATGCTTGATCAGGTATGGCTCCTAAATAATTCCTAGTGAAATTTTCTAAAGGAATTTCGGAGGAATTCCCGGAAGGATCCTTGTAGAAATGCTTGCAGGCATATTTGGAGGTATTTTTAAAGGAATCCTCGAAGAATCTTCTAGATGAACTCTAAGATGTTTTCAGAAAGTCTAATTGAGTATGAAGTAGTAGTAGAAGTACTAGAAGTACTATGTGGAATTACTGAAGAAATTTTGAAAGCAAAGGGATTTTTTGAAGAATTAATTATGAAATGCCTATATTAGGCTGATACAAATTTATTTTCGACTTTTTGTCTCCCCCCCCCTTCAAAAATTTTTGACTGGATTTCGCATTTTGAGGGGGCAGATGAAAAATATTTATCAAAATATCGGGTCTTGCTGAAAATTCTTTAACAAATCCGATGAGTTTTTAATATTTTTCAGAATAAATGCTTTATTATTTTTATCCCCCCCCCCCCCTCGACCAGCCAAAGAGTGGTGGGACAAAAAGTGAAATAAATATTTGTAACGGCCTTATTTTTCAAAGAAATCAATGGCATAAACCCCTAAGAGTTCCTTTCAAACACGTTGATGCATACCAAAAATACAATTTTAAAGATTTTTTATAGATTTTCGTGGGGAAAATTTCTGCAGGAAGCCTTGGGGAAATTTCTTTAACACCCCTTGAGTGAATTTATGCAGGAATCCTTTGGGGATGAATGTGTTCACCCTTGATTATCTGAAGGAAAACTTTGAGAAATCCCTTAAAAAATGTTTGTAACGTAGCTTGAAAAAAAAAATCCTTGAAGAAAAAGAAGAAGCCTTTACTGGAATTTCTTAAAGGATTCATGAACGAATTGTGAAAGAGGAATTGAAAAAAATGCCTTATTAATCTTTGGACGATTTCATACAGCAATTATTGGAAGAGTTTCTGAAGAAATCTTTGAAATGCTTGAGCAATGCTTCGTAGGAAATCCTTGAAAGGAATTTAAGAAAAAAAAAACTATTTGAGGCATTTCAGAAAGAACCCTTGCAGAAATTTCTGAAATCAATTCTTGAAGGAATTCCTAAAGCATTTCTCTGTGTAATTTCCTCGAGGTATCATGTGGGGTAGCCCCAAAGGAATCGTTTCTTGAAATCTTAAAAAAAAAAACTGTTTACTGAAGAAATTGCTTCAGAAACACTTGGAGGAATTCCCGAAGCAATCGCTGTAGCAACTATCGAAGTACATCTTGAAAGAATTTGTAAAGAAGTCCTTGAAGTGATTCCTAGATGAATCATAAAAGATATCTAAGAAAAAGTTCTTGCAGTTCCTCATTTGGAACAAATGTTTGATGAAATCGATAGAAAAAAATCGTGAAGGAGATCCGGATGAAATTGGTGTTATTGCTAGGTAAATCTTTAATGGTATCAATAGATGGAAACCTTGGAAGACTACCTAAAGAATTTATTGAAAGAATTTCAATAACATGTCTTGAACGAATTTCTTTGAGAATTCCTGAAAATAAATCTTGCATTTGTTCATTTGATTTTTCATTCGGAAATTTCTTTTGGATCTTTTTCAGTAATTATTATGGAAATCCGTGCAGGAATTCCTTAAGGAATATCTTTGAAAATTTATTTGGAAACTGCTTCGACAGATACTCCGAAAATTTTCTCAGGAAATTGGTTTGAGAGTTATTTTTCCTGAATTCATTCTTCATTATTTTAAAAGAAATTCTTTGGCAATTCATTTGAAAATTGTCTCAGCTATTGTGTTCGCAATTGGTCTTTTAAGCGATTTTGAGATAATTCCATATTCTAAATCTGTACGCCAAACTGAGTCGAAATCCAAATTTTTATGAGTTTTGGAGCCCGGGAACCTATTTAAAGATCAATTTGAAGTTTGTATGATAGCGATTTGTCGAGTCACTCCTCGTCGGATTTTGCACTGAGCGGAGCTGTCAAGCAGTTGCCCAGCTGTCAAAAGATGATTTGAACCAATCTTTTTGAAATTGATTTTAGGTATCAAAACAAAGTTTTGAAAATCTGAAACAAAATCATAGAGGCTTAGGAAAAGGTGCTCTTTTGTTTAAACATATAAAATCATTGAACTTTTCTAAATTTAAAACCTCAATTCCTTTGGTAGCAAGTTACAAGTTTCATCTCTGTTACAAGTTTCATTGAAAATTCTTTAGGCAATTCTTTTGAGAAATTGTTAGGCAATTCTTTTGTAAACTTTTTTAATCAGTTCTCGGCAATGCTTCAGCAATGGCTTCGCAAACTTCTTCAGAGATTTTTTTTAGCAAAGCCTTTGGAAATCCTTCTAGCCATTTTTATTGGATTTCATCCTAAATTTCCTATAAGATCATTGTAGGGGTTTTCTTGGACTTTTTTTGAAATCTATTTCGGTAATTCTTTTGAAATTTGGTTCGGTAATTCATTCGGAAATTTCTTGCCAATAATATTCGAAATTGATTAACGTTTTCATTTTTGAAAATATCTACGGCATTACTTTAGAAGTTTCACCGGCAGTCACTTTGCCAATATACCTAACAATTACTTTTGTAATTCTTTCAATAGTTCCTTTCGAAATTCATTCAGCAAGTACTTTGAAAATTCCTTAGTCAATTCGTTTAAAATTGAGGCGGCAATTTTAGAAAATTTCTCTAGTAGTTCCTCGGAAAAATCCTTTGGTTATTCCTCTGGAAATTTCATTTGATAATTCCTTACCGAATTCCGTTTATTGTTACTTTTGAAATTCTATGAGATACACTCTTGGGAATTAAAAAAAAATCAAGCATTTACAATGGAACGGCCTAAGAAAATCTCAAAAAAATACTTTGGAAATTTCCAAAAATCTAAAGAAGTTCACAAATAATTTCCTAAGCAAAATCGCAAAAATGTTTGAAGGCATACCCAGTGTTGCGAAACTCATGCTCACGAGTAAAAAATACTCACTCACCTTACTCATTTGCGAGTAATGCTCACGCTGTGAGTTACTCGCGTATGAGTATACTCACGCGTGAGTAATGACGTCATACTCTCGCGTGAGTATTACTCACAAGTGAGTAATACTCACACGAGAGTATGACGTCATTACTCACGCGTGAGTTACTCATTTTACTCACGGTGAGTTTAGTGAGTAAGTTATTTTTGTTGGTTTGAAATGATGTTTTCGTTTGTTCTGTACTGCAAATGGTGATTATTTATATACAAGGCACAGTTTTCGGCGAAAGGTGGATCTGCTCGAGAGCTTTGGCACCATAGGCTAAAAACTCTTATTGTTTACCTACGCATGCAAAGTAACATCATCAATTAGGAAATCTCTATATTACACCACACTTTGTCAATGGTATAACTTTTTTCGCGTACGTCGGGTCACTTTACGGTATTGAATAAAGATGTTTGGCATACATTTACCTACCTTCAAATTAAAAATGGTAGGGTCAATTACAGCATCTCCTTGGTCCAAACATTTAAAACTTTTCTTTTCTGCATACATTTGATCGATTTTTCCCATATGGCTAGTTTCTATTACTGTGCAAAAAGATAGGGCATATAATGGACAAATAGTGATTTCGCTTCAAAATTACTTGAGTAGGCAAGTAAGGAAACAAAGTTTTACACTGGTAACGCATCCCTTGTAAATCTAAAAGAGCTGTATTTTTTTCTGCGCGGAAAAAAGTCCGTTATATTATTCCGTAAGGAAAAGTAACGTTTTTCCTCATGTTAAACACTTGATCAGTTTGTAATTTAAAATTTACAAAAAATAGTAAATTTACTTGAGTACTCAACTTTCGAACATGAAACTTACACACTAAACGCATCCAGCAAAGCAAAAACCAGCAAAACGAATAGTTGGTTTTTAAGCAATTTTTTGCTAGAATCCGGTACAACTTTGTGCCTTATCAGCACAAATTGCTGGATGTTTCACTCAAAAGTGCTTAGATTTGATAGAATTGAAACAAAACTTGATTGGAACTTATGGGTGACAAAAGGAACAAATTGCCAGGGCCCGTAGCGTAGTGGCTACACGTTCACTTCATAAGTGGATCCCAGCCCAGGTTCGATCCCAGCCCGGCACTTGCAATTTTTCGTCAGTTGCTCTTCCCCCCGAGAGCAGCTGGCACCTGACCCCCTTCAGAGCATATGCTCCAACGGACCCGGACACCTGAATATCGGCTAACGGCAACTCACAATGGATTCCCAATCGGACTGGAAAAGGAGCAAGAGCCACACATCAACATACTCGTGCTCATCATTCTACCATGATAGTGTAGAAAGTGAAAGCAGCGCAACGGAATCCAGTTCGATCTAGTAGAATTATAATAGAATACATTTAGGAGCTGTACAAAGTGTAAGCACCACGGGGACGACAACCTATTTTTTCACTATGGAGTTTGACAGGTTGAATTGTGCCTCCTTACGTGGAGTATAAATTTATGCTCCAGCCAAAATATTCACCAACACAGTCGTGAAATTTGAATGTTTACCTTTTTACGAGGTGCAAAACGCGTGCATCACATTAGATCTCATAAAAGTGTTGATCATGAAAAAGCGGCATTATTTGATAATTTTTAATTTGAGAGTGTCAATGTTCAGGTAAAGTTCCTACAAAAAGTGGGAATTGTTTGTGAAAAGACACACAACACCTGTTTCGCAAACTTTGTTCGCCAAAGTGCGTTTTTCCTTATTTTCTCCCGCTGCTGTATTGAGTGAATGTTGGTATTAGTGAGCTCTAGCTGCGCATGATAAGCGGCAACAAAATCAGATCACCGTAGCACCCCCGTGGTAAGCACAGCTTCCAATTGGAATCGCTCACGCAGTGCCCTGGTGGACAAAAGAGCTGTAAATTAGGTAAAGTGATTGAAGAATGGAAAAAAGGGAACAAATTCTGAAGGAATCCCATGAGCTTTTTCAAGTCTTAGTTTTTTTCATATAAAGTTGGACCACCCTAATTATATGAGCCTCGGACCTAAAAAGAAAAAAAAAACTGCCGAGCAAATTACTACCAGTAACATGGCCAATAATCACACCCAGGTAACCAATTAGCAGCTAAAATGGCATTAATTTAGCACTATATGCGCCTTTGCAGCAGGTCTGCTGCTATCGAACTGTCAAATCCAAGGTCAAATCGGCTACCAATCGAGCACACCACACGATTCCGTAAAATTACTTTTTCTTAATTGCTATCTCTGCCAACCCTCACGTTGAGCTGTTGGGCTCAAAGGGGACCTCTTCAGGACCACCCTTAACGGAACGCTTAGAACTACCAGTAAGATACAATTCACTAGAATAAAAAAAAAAAACAATAGAATTATTGACAAGCAACCTTGTCTACTGATTCAATACATTCGCCCCAATAAAACATACCATTTTAATGTTTGATAGGATTCCAAGCCTTTAGATAAATTTTAGATTACCGTATGAATATGAGTAAAGCATACTCGTGAGTGAGTATCTGCACGTCAATACTCACGAGTGAGTGTGAGTTGTACAGCGCTTACTCAAATGTGAGTAATACTCACGGTGAGTTTAAGGTGTACTGCTCATACTCACTCGTGAGTTTGACTAGTTGTGTGAGTACTCGCTCATTTCGCAACACTGGGCATACCAGTAGATTTTTTTGGGGGAATTTCTGTGAAAAAGCTTGAAAAATCCTCCATTTTTTATTTGAATCAGTTGAATTGTTGGAGAAATCGCAAAAGAATTATTGGATAAACTAATAAAGAAATCTTTGGAAAAACTCCTGAAGGAAGTTTGAGAAGAATTTCAAAAAGCCTCTTTGAAGGAATTCCTTTAGAATATTGAATAAAACCTTGGTAGAATTCCAAATACGATCCCTGGGAAAAGCCCAAAGGAAATCTTCTGTAGAGTTCTTGGAGAAATTATTAAAGAAATTAAGCAAGGAATGCTTCATCCGATTTATGAAACCTTCGCAGAGGTTCCTAACAAGACCCAGCCAACCACATATCGTAAATCATTGAGTGGAAAAAATCGTATATTTTCATATATTGAATCAGAATTGTATAATAATATGTATATTTGTTGACAATGATTGCGTAAAATCGCATTTCATGCCAAATTAAATTTAAATTGCGATTTTGTTTCATATAGTCGTCTCCGATCATAAAAGGTGCGAGATACTATCGGTAGGATCGCACAGAATCGGATAGAATCGTGAAAAAAACATACATTCTTAGTGTCAAGCTGCAAGTTCGCTAGCATCGTATATATGATTTCTTTGAATCGTGGAAATCATCGCTTCACATCGTATATGAATCTGCTAAATCGAGCTTGCTACCTAAAGGTGTAATAACAATCGGTGAAATCGTATACAACTATAACAATGTTGTATATTGATCGTTTGCGTCACACTTGTGTCGTATATGAAGTGAATGAAATCGTATATTCATTTTTACAGTTGCATATGATTGTTACTGCACTTTTAATAGTCGAATCTTAATCTCGGAAATCGTAAATGGTTTTGTTTACATATTTGTATGATGGAGAAAAAGAAAAAATGGTATTCGTCCTAAATTTGTATTTTTGTTGTTGTTGACACATTCCAACCATATATAATAATTTCAACATATGGGTCATTCCATATGAAGTGACCGAGAAAATGTGAAAACTTGCAACCGACCATCACGGATTTGAACCAAATTTGGTTGAAACATTTGTTTAGATGGAAAAAGAAAAAATCCAAATTTTGGTGCCGATCGGATCACCCCTCGGCCCGTGGCAGCACCCCTCGTTTTGGCCGATATGAAAATTATCCTCTCTTTCTTTTATTTTTATCATTGAAACGATTGCACCTACACATTTTCGACCTTCGGCTTTTTTAAAGGAAATCGTTCAGGGATTCCAGAAAAAAATATTATTTTTTTGGTACAGTGTTGCCAGATATCATATTTTTCAATTTTAAAACTAAAAATCGATTTTTCTCAAAATACGTATATTTTGATTTTAAAAATTTTGATTCCATCGTGTTTATCAGACGTTTTTCTATCGAAAAAGCTTAACTCCCCAAAGTAATTTGCGTCGTTCCTGAGATATAGCGTTTTTAAGAAAAAATATTCATTTTTTCCATATGAATTATCATATAAAATCAGGTGCAGTTTATGAATTTCGCAAAAAAAAAATTGTTCGATGCAATACAAAGACGTTTTGTGTTGATTTGAAACATATCAAGTATAAAAAGGATTAAAAAATGTTACAGTGTTGCCAGTTCATCAATTATGAGTCTATCGTAATGGACTAGCATAACCTGTTGAACTAAAAAAATGTATCTGAGATTGAGATCATCAATTCTAAACAAATTTCATATATTTTAACATTATCTGAACAGAAGTGCTGCCAAATATGTAATATTTATTGTAGAAATCTTAATTTTACTAGAACATTAGTATGAAAAGTATTTTTTATTCAGGTTTAGTACATTTGGCAACATCGACGTAAAATATATTCAGGAAAACATTTGATGAGTGTATTTATAAGCAACAGTGCTGAAAATGTAATTTCGATATAACTACATTCAATGACCCAATTTCAGAAGCTGAACCTGATAAAATATAAAGTATGATATCCTTTGGAATTAGATAATATTAGATACTACGCATCGTCGCGCAACTGGTAGCTCAGACTTCAGTATTTTTATTTTATATTCGAATGTCCAACTCCTTATAAAAATCCCTGTAAAATATCTTTTGATTGATTTTTACGGCAGTGTTGCCAAGTATGCTAGTATTAAGCGGAAACGCAAACAATAGGTGCGGGTATTGCGTTTACTCTTACTGGATTGCCGAATAATAGATCATGTCTTTTATTGTCCCAGGCAGAGAAGTGAAGAACAGTGTTGGGTATTGTGTTGTCTATTGATGTGATTGCATATGGTATGAGTTTTTGTTTGTTCTTCGTGGCGAAGAATGAACAGTAATTTCTGAGTGAAATGGATTAGTGGCGTTTGCTCCCTAGAGCCTACTTTTCTTAGGCTTTTTTGCATGGAAAAGAGATCGGTTGTACGCGAATGTTAATTCCGATAAATCAAATCGATTGTTCGATCAATTATAGATGACTCCCAGATCGACAATGTATAGTATCATATTAAGGATCGGTATATTCGCCTCTCTCCATTCATATTCACTCCTTTTTGCTGAATCGAATTGAGAAAGATGCAGCAAACGGATTGTCGTGATCAAGCACGTAACCCCATCACCAGTGGAAAGCCATGCGCAAGTTGCTTGACATGGATATTCGTTGCCGTTCGTCGCAGTTTTGATCGCAAGCGAATGAATGAATGGCGAATGGTGAAGAATGCTGGTGAGTGATCGAAGTAGCTGCTGTCGTCGCTGATAAGCAAACACACAAACTATAGCGACAATCGTTTGCTGCGATTAACCATGGAGTAGCAATTATGAATTGTGTTGCCATCTATGCTCATACTCATGCAGTGTTGCCAAATGTGCTCGTTATGTATAAAAACAAAAATCATTTGTTTTTATTTGGTGTTATCTATTTACGAAAGCTTTTGTGTAAATTAGATGTTTACAATAAAAATGAAATGTGTGGCAATACTTCCATCTACAACATCGTTGAAATGAATAAAATGACAATTGAAATGAATTTCACAATAGATACATTTTATATTTTAACAATTAATCCTCATCTTTTCCAATAAACCAATTTTTTTATTGCTAACTATCAAACTAACAATAACTGTCAATTATCGGGTAATTTTGTCAGATAGGACCATAAACAGACGTAACATTGGAAAAAATTCCAACGACCACGGTTTTAACGATCTTTTTAAACCTTTATAGTTGCAGCTTTCACAACCAGAGGTGCGCACATCATTTTTCTAAGCGTTAGACGTTTCACCTAGTGTGAACTAGGCGATGGATTTTCGCGAAAAATTTTCTAGGTGTTACGTCTGTTTGTCTGTGAAGAAAAGGTCAACAGCAGGGCCGTTAGAGAAGAAGTGTATTGTTTTTATCCTGTTCGAACATCTTGCAACACACATGGTGCGCATTTTCAGAATAACCTGTACATTGTCAAACACTTGAAGGTTAGGTTTCATGGTATAATAAAAAAGGTAAACTGGCAACACTGTCACAATTTTTTAATCCTTTTTATACTCGATATTGTTCAAATCAGCACAAAACGTGATTATATGGCATCGAACAATGTTTTTTTTTACTAAATTTATAAACTGCACCTGATTTTATATGATACTTTATATGAAAAAAATGAATATTTTTTCTTTAAAACGCTATATCTCAGGAACGACGCAAATTACTTTGGGGAGTTAAGCTTTTTCGATAGAAAAACGTCTGATAAACACGATGGAATCAAAATTTTTAAAATCAAAATATACGTATTTTGAGAAAAATCGATTTTTAGTTTTAAAATTGAAAAATATGATATCTGGCAACACTGTACCAAAAAAATAATATTTTTTTCTAGATTCCCTGATCGATTTCCTTTAAAAAAGCCGAAGGTCGAAAATGTGTAGGTGCAATCGTTTCAACGATAAAAATAAAAGAAAGAGAGGATAATTTTCATATCGGCCAAAACGAGGGGTGCTGCCACGGGCCGAGGGGTGATCCGATCGGCACCAAAATTTGGATTTTTTCTTTTTCCATCTAAACAAATGTTTCAGCCAAATTTGGTTCAAATCCGTGATGGTCGATTGCAAGCGGTCGGTCACTTGGCGTGGAATGACCCATATACAATAATTTCAACCAAATATACTAGTTTACAGCATTTTTGAACTCGGTAGGCTGATGATCATTTTTGGTGTAGAATCATGCCCTAAGTTCGAAAACGCGAAAGAAAAAATTTACAGTAGAGCGGAAATTTTTTCGACTTTCCATACAAGGTTGATGATTTGAAATCGATTTTTGTTCTATTTTTAAGCAAAGTCGCTCACTTCAAACATCTCATTCTCCGTAATCAATGCACCGATTGAGCTGAAAATTTTACTGTAACTCGCCTACATATGATATGTCAAATATACGTCGAGAAAGAATTTTTAAGTAGGTTTTTCTTATTGAAAAAAAACATTTCTACAAAAAATTTTGGGAATTTTGCTAAAATTTAAGAAGATCGTCCCTAAAACTCGCCAATATCTTGAATTTTATCAATCTGACGCAAAACCTGCATTAAGATGATCGAATGGTATTGTATTCAGCTTTTGAATTATGGAAAAAGATTTAAAATTGGTTGAACAAAACGCAATATATTTGAATTTTAGTAAATTATATATTTTGAAAAGTTGCAAAACTCGATATTGAGCTAAAACTCAAAAGCTGTTCTACTTAAAATTTTTTGAAGGTCGGTTTCGAAATCAGCACTAAATTGTGCTTCAAAAATTTTGGTCATTGACAGAAGTTCACGACTTTCGTTTTATTTTGTAAACTTGTGATATAAAGGTTTTCATACTAGCTGATGGCTTACCTTACAATAATAACTGATGTATAGATTCCAGCAACGATGTGAATGCCGGGCCTCTTGTTCATCACCACTTTTGGTGCCACTTAATGCACAACAACAACGCTCCCACCACAAGTCTGGCACCGTATCATGCTAATTTTTATTCGTTTCATGCCATTCACTTTGAACTCTCTATTTTCAACTTGACAATATAGCTATTAGAGATAACGCGCAGTTCTCAATCAAAGGACCTAAGTTCGATTCCCACTGAACACCAATTGTTTTTTATTTATTTGAAAATCTTGAGTCGTATATTGGTCTCCTCAATCGTAATAAGATCATGCATAATCGTATATTTAGACGGATAAAATCGGCGAAATCATAGAAATTTTTCGAGAAATCGTAAATTATGTCGGATGGAATCGCAGTAATCGTATATATGTTTCGATATGGCCTCCACTTTAGTATGTATATGCCTGTTTCGTGCATTGAATACGATTTCTTTGGTGCTATATATATGTGACTATTTCAGTTGCAATTTAGATATAGCAACCAAATTGCTAGCTGGGGATCTTTGAAGAATCTCCAAAAGACTTTTTTGGAGAAATATTTGGAAGATAGATATCCTATATAAAGTCTTAAACTTGCATAAATCACTTTAAAGATGCCTCTAGGCACTCTTAAAGAATTCCTGAAGAAAGTGGCGAAACAGTCTTAAGAGGAGTCCTTGGAGAAACTTTTGAAGAAATTATTTGATTTTATCTTATCAAATCAGAAATCTGTCCTTTTACTTTTTACTATATAAGCATATACGCTCCTGTTTTCATCCTACTGAAAACAGAGGAATTAAGCGCTTGTTTGTTAGAAGTGGCATGGATGATAACAAAAATTACGTAATCAATCGGTGCCGTCATCACTTTGTTTTCGAATAAGACAAATTTAGAATTATAAGGTTAATAAGACACGTTGAGCCTACCAGGAATCCTTAGAGATTATTTTAAACAATTTTTCGAAGGAATTTCTGAAGAAATAATAAACAAAAATAAACTCCGGCGAAATTTTTGACTGAGATGGCTTGATGGAAATTGAGAATGGTTTTTCAAGAGGTTTTTCGAAAGATTTTTTTTTGGAAGAGTTCCTAGAGGTATGCTAGCAAAAATTCTTGAAGGAATCCTTGGGGAAACTCCTAGAGTAGATGGATTTTTCAGAATTCGTGGGAGATATCCAGAAGGATTTTTTGAATAAAATCCTACAGAAGTTCATCTAAGATTTTTTTTAGAGGAACTCCTGTAGGGATCCTTGGAGATTTTTTTTAATTATCATCTAGTGGATTCTTTGTAAATTTCTTGGAGGATTTCTAGGATGAATCTTCTAATGAAACTTTAGAGAAACTCCTGGAAGAATCCTTGCAGATTTTATTTATTTATTTTTTTTTGAAAAAAAAGGGTAGCAGTAATTCTTGAAGAAATTTTTGAAGGAACGCCAAGATGAGTAATGAATGCTTGCGGAAATGCTAAGATAAACTATTGGATAAATCTATGGAGAAATGCTTGACTTCCGTGGAAAAATCATTTAAGGGATATTTAGAGGATCTCCTGAAAGAAACTATGGAGAAATGTTTGAATAAATTGTAGAAGGACTTCTCTTCCGAATTCCGGAATTCTGATGTAATTTCTTGGAAAAATATCTGGTTCCGAAAAAAACATTGGAAAATTTTTTGAGGTGATTTTTTCTAGAATAACTCAAGAATTCTTTGATCTTATAGATAAATTCTCAGAGATATTATTGATAGAATCCTTGGTGGTCTTCCTAAACAAATGTTTGGAGAAATACTCGATGAAGCCTTTGCAAGAATCTTTTGAATCATTTGAGAGTTAGAAGGATAGATTTATCATTGTAAAATATATACATCTGTAATTTTCATGGGGGCCCACAAATTTGGTTTCGCACTGGGCCCCCAAATTCCTAGCTACGCCACTGCCCCTTTTACAACTGACTGTAAGGACTTGACCGGCGTCGGCATTTATCCAAAAATGTATGAGCTGAAGTGTCCCAGCCCCTTATTTATTCAGTTGGATCTCAGTGCAATTCACACCAGTTCAGATCAATGACAGAGGAGCAACTATTGACACGTGCGTGCAGTCAGTCTAAGCTAAGCTAAGCTAATTTGCCATCAAAATCTCGAAAATGACAAATTTTGAGTTGTGCCCCTGTTGATGGAAACTGACGATATGTTCATAAGCTACGGTTTTGAAAACATCTGTTCTTTATTGGATTGGGAGGGAATAGATCATTTGGCCGAATAGTAAACTTCTATAAACTTCTATAAAATTCCAAGCTCGAATTATGTGCATCATATGTCATAAAAAATAACTTGTTTCTTTCGATCTGTGCATAACTGGTAAATACTTGTTTTAAAATATAAAACTTAAGAAAATCGGTAATGTTGCAAGGGAGAATATTTAGAAAATTCGCAAAAAAAACTATCAAAGATAACTCGTTTGACGGCACACAAAATGCTTCGAGACCATTTATAAATCACGTAGAAATTTTGGTGGGGAAGGCGCGGGGAGGAGGCGTCTGGGCAAAGTCTACACTCCATACAAATTTCTTTTTGTTTATATGGACGAGAGTCTCCGAGTGAGGAGCGGGGGTCTGAAGTGGCCTAAACTTGGTCTACGTGGTTCATAAACAGGTTTTATGTCATTGAGTTAACTGTGAGTTTATTGATGATGTTCGAACGGTAAATAAGGAAAAACTTCAGCGAAAACAAACATGGCTGCCACAATGGCCGACTTGGTCCCCTACTCACGTTTTCAAGAGCACCAATTTTAAAAATTCGAAAACAAATACTCTCTATTTGGAAAAGCTGCATCTTTTTGCAAGTGAGCAAAGCCAGGATAATTAAGTACGGCTTGGTTTGATGCTTCGTTCATCAGATTTGTGCCTCCAAAGTTTGTATGCAAAATTGCAATGGGATTTCTTGATATTTCACCATAAGGAATTTTCTGAATTTTGATCCGTTCAAAGCTCTACCTGCTCATCAGCGCTAACTTAGGCGGACGTGCATGGTTTTCCCTGCACCCACAATATGTGAGAATTTTGAAATTTTCGCATACAAAAAATATAAAAACAAACCATCCACACATGAAATATCCAGTGTTGATCCGTTTTCTCATTTTTTGATTTTTGATTTTAAATTAAAGAACGGAGCCATATTTTCAAAACCGGTTTTCGTACACATTTAGCGGAAGGATCAAGGTATCTCCTGATTTTTTTTTTCTTGGTGGAAAATATTTTTCATTTTCTCACATACCTACACTCTTAGAAAAAATCGTGTAAACTTAAGTTCACTTGGATGCACATAAAAGGAGCGGCCCGTTTGACACAAATTTACATCTTCTATCACAAATAAAGTCGAGCTAGCAATCGCTAGAGCCGAAGCAAGAGATAAAACATATGAAACAAAAATATTGAGCTAGATTCGAACTCCGGTCCTCTGAGTGAGAGGCGGGCACTTTACCTCTCAACCATATTACTGAGTTGTGAGAGAGAAGATAAAAGTGAAACTGTTTCAACGTACCTGGCCAGACAGGTTTGTTGACATCTTGCGCAACCAACTCGAACTTACATGATGGATGTAAAATTGAGTCAAACTTGCTATTCAGTTATGAAATGTTTACGTACGTTGATGGTTTACGTCACGTGTAAATTCCTAATTTTTTAAGAGTGTACCTTTTTTGCAAAATTTAGTTCGAGAATGGTTCCTGTGAAAATGAAAAACATGTTTCACCTGGAGAAAAAATCAGGAGATACCTTGATCCTTCCTAGAGTGCCCATTTTTCGGCCATTTTGCTTGTCCCGGGATTCGGCGTAAAAACTACGGCATATCCCGGGAAATTCCGGGAACCCGGCATTTTTTAAAAGTTTAATAGAATAATCATTTTAATAGAAATTGGCAAGTTTTCGATTAATCCATAATTTGTCTATCATTGTCTTGGGTTAGTTAAGTTTGAGGAGTAATTGGGAGTGCATGGTTTGTTTACAAAAAAAAAACAATCGTCTTTTGACAGGCTCTATTTAGATATTTTCCTTGAACTCATAAGATCATAATAGGTCTCAACTGTAAACAGCGCTTGTAAGTTCGAATATTGCAATTTTGCGATGATCTGATTCGATTCGATAGTTTATTTTTTGTAGAAGTTCCAATTGTCCCATAGTTGCAAAGCTGCAGTAAGCATCTGATCTGAAAAATTGAACTGTTCAGTAGACAGTGCACAATGGGTCCAGAGCCGCATTTACGAAGACAAAAATGTTTGTGCCTAAACCTTAAGTTTAAGATACATGGTGTCTTTGGGAAAGTTTCTTCATATTTTTCGACCTTTTTTCTCATCATTGTGAGATTAGGGTGGTCCCTTTGGCCATTCATGGCCATTCATCAAGCTACTTTGATCTATCTAGCAAAGACGAGTTAAATCTGCTCTAAATCCACATGAAAATCCGTTTTTACTCATTATAATTTTATGCGTTGATGTTTTCGCTATACTTTGTTCTGAGCACTTTCAGAGCATCAAAAAACTCACAATGTTGTCCAAGACGCCAAGTTTGTATCTCATCGATTTTAAGAGTTACAGCTAATTTTCTATGTAAAAAACCGTATTTTCAAAAATCAATAAAAAGCTTCAAACAAAAAAGGTACTCACAATTTTTTCACCATCAATAGAACAGAGTACGATCTTTTCAATGCAATTCGGCGATTGAAGATTCATTAGCTCCTTTTTGAGGTATGGATTTTTGAAAAAAAATGTGATTTTTTGACGAAAAAAGTCAATATCTTTTTGACTAAGAGAGATAGAACATTGACCTCTTTGGAAAAAATATGCGTCATTGGTAGTTCTAAAAGTGCTCGGAACAAAGTTTTTACGAGAAACGAATGCATCAAGAGTTATTGCAAGAAAACTGAATTTCATGGATCACCCTAACATGATTCCAGGGTTCCTGATTTC
Organism: Aedes albopictus; assembly: GCF_035046485.1. Classification (NCBI taxonomy): domain Eukaryota; kingdom Metazoa; phylum Arthropoda; class Insecta; order Diptera; family Culicidae; genus Aedes; species Aedes albopictus. Next base: position 278,123,921 of record NC_085138.1, read on the forward strand.
CACTTTTCATCTTCTTCCCCATTCGAAGACAGTCAGCAGCGAACGGTTGTCGCTTGAGTTCGTGTGTATGCTTGTCAGCGACGACAGCAATCTCCGGCGAACGGTGGGAAGCCACACTTGGAAATTATTCATTCGTCCACATTCGCATCGCAAGCGAATACGATTCGTGAGTGATGCGATTGATATTGTGCATACGAATAATTGATGTTTTCGAATTATTTTCTTTGCTAATCTAGCATTTCAGCGACAATACAGTAAAAATGTATGCATCACATGCAGAAATTCTCTTCTACTTATGATAACAGCCGCTTCGATCGCTCACCAGTATTCTTCACCATTCGCCATTCATTCATTCGCTTGCGATCCAAACTGCGACGAATGGCAACGAATATTCATGTCAAGCAGATGGCTCATCGCTTCCCACTGGTGATGGGGTTGCGTGTTTGATCACGACGATCCGTTTGCTGCATCTTTCTCGATTCGCTTCAGCAAAGAGGAGTGAATATGAATGGAGTGAGGCGAATATACCGATCCTTGGTTAGGAACCATAAGAGATAGAATAATGGTTTCTTCGGCAAACTTGCTCCGAATAAGTTCTTTTACAACTTTGTAGAACATTTTGTAAACGTACATAAAACTATTAAAAAGCAGATGTTTGGATCAGCTAAACTAGAGGGACCACCGTAATCTCACAATGATGAGAAAAAAGGTCGAAAAATATGAAGAAACTTTCCCAAAGACACCATGTATCTAAAACTTAAGATTTAGGCACAAACAGTTTTGTCTTCGTAAATGCGGCTCTGGACCCATTGTGCAGTGTATTTGTACTAGTGAAATAGTAGTAGCTGAAGTTGGCAGACACTACACAGATTGAAAAAGCAGTGTAAATTTCTGTGACCTAATGCACATTATTGGAGCGTGGGATTCCACAGATGTTTACATGACATGTAATGCAATATCATGTAAACTTCCATTATATGTAATGTAATTGTTACATGACATATAATACAAATTTACATGATATATCATGTGTAAACCATCATAGCTGGATGTTTACATGACCAAAATAATGTTTGCTGACGTGTAATCCTCATTATTTTTATCTGTGTACTCTTTAATTGGTTTTATTACCTCTTTAGTAACGCCGACACCCAAATCTAATTAAATCACCTTACAACAATGTATCATATCGTTAACCACAGCCTTAGCTATGTCACCATCCCACTACTGCGGAGTGCAATGATCTGTCCACCGTCAAATCAAAATACGTCACCTTCGTTCATTGGAATATTGCATCGTGATTGAAATGTACGAAACATTTAATGGTAGCTAATCGATTAATCAAGATAGCTAACTCTAAACAAGTGTTGGATATTTTGCTCGCTCGCATTGGCTCTAACTGCTGGCGTAGTTTGGTTTTCGGGGACAAGTAAGGTGTGCAATGCACACTTTCTTCAGCTGTTGGTAGTTCCGGTCGATTGCGTTCTGAAAACATGACAGATATCTATCATTGTAGAAGTGGGTGGGTGGTGTTAATGTGGTAAAAGTGACAACCAAAGTAACTTTCGAGACAGACCTGCGCTTGTAGATGAAATTATGTAACTTGGTCGTTTCTACAATGTTTTTAGATTTATAAAAATCACTTGTCCATTTGAATAAAGTGTCATTCACAGTTTGCCAGAAGCACAGAAGAGATCATAATCGGTCGTAGCTAACTCTATTCAAAATGGTGTGGTGTTTTAACACAGTTGTGATTTTGGGAGTTGTAGTGCTGAAGAGTTCTTTAGCTTATAGTTTGTATCCGGGGATCTTCGATCCGAATCCATTCATCCCGAAGATGAACCCTCAAGTGTTGAGAATAACTTCTAGCACTTTATACGATCCAAACTACGGTTATGACTCGTCGAGTGGGGCAAAAGATGATGAAGCTGGATATGTACGATCGAACAGTGAGAAAGGAGAAGGTGGATTTCACCACGTGGAAACGTTCCAAACGAAAGGCGGGGATGACTACGAACACGAGCATGAGAGCGGATATGGGGAGTCCAAGAATGATGCAGACGCAGACTATGAAGATCATCAAGAACCAAGTGTTCACAAACGTGATAACAATCGTGACTTAAAAAACGACGATAGGCATTACGAAGTGATCGAAGCGCATAGGTATGGTTGAAAAGTTATGTTAAGTTTAGAGTGTAAATTCTTTTACTCATATGTTATGTTCTTTCTATTAGCAATGACCACAAAAATCCAAATCAGCATACGACCTACGGAGTAAAACCAACGAAAGCAATCAAACGACCTCCAGTTCCAGAATTTGGCACCCGGCTTACCCTTCCCAAGAAAACTACTCTAAAACAGAATCACAACGGATACGAGACAGTGATTTATCATGGTCAAGAAAATGAGAACTCAGAAAAGGGCTACGGTAGAAGAAATCACCACAATGCACCTCCAAAAACAGAAAGCTTTAATGAAAAACATGAAGAACATGATGAAGAAGAAGTGGATGATGAAGAAGAAGAAAGGGACACTCAAGACCATGATGATGATAGAGATACTGAGCAATCAAACTACGGTGATAACTATAATAGTTTCAAATATGACAGTGAATTTGATGATTTTTCGAAAAACTTCAACGATGATGCCGATCAAGGTCGTAGCGAAGAACACGACACTGGAAATGATAGAAAAACTAGTTCCAGTAAGAATGGATACGATTACGACGACGAGGTCGATCGCGAAGAAGTTGATGAAGCCGCCAATGAAGATCGGTATCAAGGAGGTGAATACGACGATGACGATGACGATAATTATGGCAGGCATAACCGAAGGCATTACGATTATGCAAGTGAAACAGATTATGATGCGTAATGGAATGGAAGCTAGAAAAATAAGTTTGCTCAATTATTTGTGATTTAGTGTAGTAGTGTAAGCAGAGAGTTTATGTACCAAATATAAAACACGTAATAAATCCTTAACGTAGCTTGGTTTCGGACCGCCAATTACTTCATTACTGTGGTTATTAGTAACAATGATTGATTGTCAAAGCATGCATTTGATTTCAAGATTAAATCGCCTGATAAAGTCTTGGGATTGAGCTTACTAGATTAATCTGTGTATACATAATTCGATGACTTTTTTTTGTTTTCTTCGGTTCCACATAACAGTCCACATAAGAAAGTACATCGCAACATCGATCTTTGCATTCGTGATCTTCATCAGGGTATAGGAATATGTGAAGAGCGATTGAAAACTCTCTATCAAATTGTTGTCACCATGCGAGAGCCGAGAGAGTAAAGCGACGATCACAACAATTCGCTTCGTAGTACGATCGGAGCTTTCTACATTAGCTTTATCTGCATTCAATGCTAGTGCACTACCGATCAATAGGAAGCTCCGAAAGCTTTTATTTGTTATTCTCTTACACATGTTGTATCGAATGAGCTTCATGTGTGCTTTGTTGATGCTTGCCATGGAATTTGTGTGATATTTTACTTGTTTTCATGGCAATAAATGAACCATTTCAGGGGATTTATAAAATGACCACAAGATTGACGTCGAATAACAATAAGACTAGTTGCATTATTTAAGTTAATAATTCTACCTGCGTTTCCTAGATCTACGATCAGATACAATGACTATAGACTGTTTCAGAAATTATAAATACACTTTGTTTATTCAATTAAATGATCTGTTCTAATGATTTTTATCAACTTGTTTCAGAGTATAGCTTATTGTACTCCATATTTTTATATTTCCTTTCAATTGTCTTGATATGTTGAAAAAAGTCGAGTTCTGTAACAAATAACTTCATTTTTCAAATTTGCATTTGCGCAAAGGTGTTTTTTCATGATTTCAACATTTTAAATCACTAAATACCAAAAATTATCTAAATTTTTATCACATTCGCTTTCTCAACAAGTTATTTAAGTAATGCCTTGATCAAAATTTGGGAAAAATCGATAAAGGCATTCCCACAACATTTTTTGGAGACCAAGTTTCTTATTTTTTAAGGTTTTCTACGGAACATAAGAACTACCACACAGTTTCTTAACTTTCCTGAACGCATTTAATCTAAACAAACTTATTTTTTTTCAGCTCATTCGATCCTTCAGATGGCAAAGCTTGTCATACCATAAAAACGAATGCAGTAAACAGTAATTAAGACATTCGTTTGCTTAACGTTCGTTGCTGCTGGTGTTGTTGAGAAATTTGAAACAAAAAAAATGGTATTGAGAAGGCCCGTAATGGTGGTTATTGATCAAATATTCCAGTAAAAATTACTCTTACCAATCGAGAAATATCTTTTATAATCGATACAGTCATTTTTATTGTGTTTGGAAATTAAATATATTATCTGTGAGACTTTTTTTCCTTTCTACTATGCTACATTTTTTTACCACTTTGTGCAACTTCAAATTTTAATCATCTAGTTTGAAGAGCCCTATTTTTTAACTTTTACCAGAAACATCAACAAAATTGGTATTATTTGCTTCGTTAGCATGTTTACTATAAGAGCTAGAAGAAACTTTTTTGGATATTATGCTCAAATTGAAATGGCAAGTAATCGTTAGTGTATTTATAATTTCTGAAACAGTCTATACAACAATTTTATTACGATAGGGGTTTTCACCCCATTCTCGGAAGTACAGCTAAACTAAATTGTGCATTGCCTAAATTCACAACGAAATGGCCGTTTTTGTCCACTTCTTCCATCTGAATCAGATACCTTATTGCGTGAACTTGCTGTTAAACTTCTTCACCTAGAAAATTAATTTTACTACCACACAAAAAAGTGCCATTTGTTATATTTTTAGTTTGGAATGTCGATCTATTCCCGGCACCAGTACCGAACCTACAGCAAAATCAAATGGAAAATCACTTTGGCACTTGATGGTATAGGTATTTGGCCATTTGGCCGAATGGGCCATTTAGCCGAATGCCGTTTGGCCGAATCATGAACAAAAGAATGTTGTTGATTTTTAAGACATTCTAACTACCAATATGGTCTCCAGAACTATTTCCTTTTTTTAATCATAGCTTATTCTTTTTAGTTTTGACACTCAGGGATTTTTTGGCGTTGAAACTGTCAATACTTTATCAAAAATTATTCCTTCTTAGAATCATCGGCTGTTTCGTCCAAGGCTAGGACTAAGTTGTGCGGTAGGAAGGGGGAACACCAGGTGACGACGAAGAACAACTGACTGATTTCCAAACTTTTGTATGGAAATCGGTCAAGCTCCCCCTCCCACTAGAGCGTTACGTAATTTGTGGATGGCGCCTTAAGATATTTTTGAGAAAAATTATAGAGAAATCCCCTGATAATAATTCTATTTAATGTTTTCAATGAATTTCTTGAGGAATCCATAGAGAAATTCCTAGAAGTACGCTTGAAAGAAATTTTGGATGAATTTCTGAGAAAATACATAGAGGAATACCCGGTGGAGTTTCTGATGAAATCTCTGTGAGAATTTCTGCGTGAATGTCTTCCAGCCTTTCTTAAAAATCATTATAAGAATCGGTACAAAAATTTCTGAAGGAATCCTTGGAGCATTTTCTAAGACTTTCTTAAGAAATCTTGGAAGCAATTTCTGGAAAAGAAATGTCTTGAAGGAATACCTAACAGAGTGTATAGAAATCTTGAGAATTTCCTTAATAATCTCTTGTAGAATGTCCTTGGAGAAAATTCATTAGAAAGCTTCTGAGAAAACGTTGAAGGAGTTCTGAATTTCCGATTCTCAATGTATCCGTAAATCATTTTCTAAAACAGAATCCATGAAGTATTTTTGAGAAACTTCCTGGAAGATTTTCTAGATGGTTCCGGGTCATTTGGCCGAACGCCATTTGGCCGAATGCCGTTTGGCCGAACGCCATTTGGCCGAAAGGGTCGTTTGGCCGAATGCCATTTGGCCGAATGCCGTTTGGCCGAAAATAAATGATGAACTTAAGTGACCATGTCACTATTCCTCGCATAAGTATAACTCGAAAGAACAGCCTATGATTCAAAGAAGGAAAAATCTTTGATAAAATATTGACAGGTTCAACACCAACTCATCCCTGAATGTCAAAACTAGAAAGAATAGCATATGATTAAAAGAAGGAAATATTTCTGATGATCATATTGGTAGTTGGAATGCCAAAAACTTCCTCTGAATTCTTTTGAACATAATCGGCCAAATGGCATTCGGCCAAACGACCATTCAGCCAGATGGCATTCGGCCAAATGGCGTTCGGCCAAACGGCATTCGGCCAAACGGCGTTCGGCCAAATGGCCGGACACCTTTCTAGATGAATGCTTTGAAAAATGCATGAAAAAAATATAAAGAAATTCGTTGATAAATATCTGGAACAAACTTTGCAAATTTTTTGAAAGGAATTCTTGAATTATTTTCTAAAGTAATCCATGCAACATTTTTGGTAGCTGTCCGTGCAATACATTCTTAAGGAGTTCATGAATAAATTTCTGGAGAACATCCTTAAGTCTTAATGAATCCCTAGAAGATTATGTGAAATAATTTCTGACTGAATTTCTACAGGCTTTTCTGGATGATTTTCGGAGTAAACAAACGAAGAGTTTAAATTGGAGTCTCTGAAAGAATTTCTTTAAGATTTCCAGAAAGATTTTTTCAGGAACTCGTGAAAGATTTTTTAAATTATTCCTAAGAAGAACTTTCTCCAAGGGTGCATGAAAGAATTATCGAAACATCTGTGGAAGTTTTTTAATCCCTGGAGAAATCTCTGGAAGAAAGTCAGGAGATAATTCTGATAAAAATATTAGCGGAATTAATAATAAAAGCCACGGGAGAATTTCGGAAAGAATCCTCCGAAAAATTTATGAAGAAACCCTTAGGGTAGTTTCTATAGGAATCCTTGCGGAAAATTCCCGAATGGTCTCATATTGTTTTTTATAAGAGTCCCGGGAGAAATTTCTGAAGAAATCCCAGGAAGATTTTCTGACAGAAATTCAGATTTAAAAAAATCGCAAAAAAGCAAATCCCGAAAAGTTTTGAAATAAATCATAGGAAGATCGTTTGAGATAATGCTCAAATGAATTTCCGGAGGATTTTTCCTCCAGCCATTTTCATATCTTTAGAAAACCCTTCAAAAATTTACCCTATTTTTTCGAAACTTTTCAAGATAGTCTCGAAAAAATAGGGTAGATCTTTGAAGGATTTTCTAAGGAAATCCCTAGAGTAATTTCTACAGAAACTCTTACATAATTTTCCCGTCTTTCATCTGCACTCCACCGTAGATGGTACGCAACACCCTCCGTTCCAAAAGAACTCCAAGGGCGCGTTGGTCCCCTGCGCGTAAGGTGCTTCGTGCCCATAGAGGACTACCGGTCTAATCAGCGTTTTGTAGATCGTTCTAACTCGCTTGGTAGTTGATCTGCTCCAGCGGCTTTGTTGTTTTCAACCGGTTAACCTCCTCTTCAATCTCTTGGAGGTTAGGGGCTGGAAATCCTTCGTCCTGCACACGTACTCCTAGATCTGTTACCACGCCACCTTTGGTACTTTCAACATCGCCATTGAGGTGCTTATCGTAATGCTGTCGCCACCTCTCGACCACCTCACGCTCGCTCGTGAGAATATTCCCGTGATTATCTCGGCGCGGCACATGTCGGCTCTGCGAGAGCTTTTTAGCTTCTCGTAGAACTTGCGTGCCACCCGTAAAGCGCGGTACAGCTCTTCCATCGCTACGCGATCTCGTTTTACCTCCTGGCACTTCTTCACCCGGAAGATTGAATTCTGCCTGTTCTGCGCCTGTCTGTAACGTGCCTCATTCGCTCTCGTACGGTGTTGCAGCATTCTCGCCCATGCTGCATTCTTCTCGTTTTTTTAACTGTTCTCATTCGTTGTCGTACCAGTCGTTTCTGTGATTCGGAGTCACGAAGCCTAATGCTGCAGCCAAGATACTTCACTCAGCGAAGTAAACTACCGAAATTCATCAAAATACCTTATGAAATTTAGCCATAACTGTAAAGTATGGATGCCATAAGAATGCCTTATGAAAATTGAACATGCTTATTATGACCTAATTACATAAGATAAACTTATGAAAAGAGCAGAAAAATCGTAAAATGATGCAGACTGGAATCGATCCATGAACGTCGAGATCACTGAGCTCGTTCCCAACCCACGCGGCTATCGACGCTTGAGAATATCGTGGTGGTAAATGTGTATAAAAGCCAAACTGTGAGTCGAATCTGCGTCATAAACGAAATTCATTCTAGCCGTTATGAATTGTTTAAAGACCATTTCATAACTTAGACCTTATGATAATCTTAGGCTAATTTGCCTGAGTGTACCTATGGCAGATCGGATGGCCCTCCAGCCATCTTCTAATGTAGCTGTGCCAAGCTACTTTTCCGTTGGTAGGGCCACTGCTAGCTGCTGCACGAGGTCTTGAGCCACTTCTACGTTACGCAGCTGCTTGATGTTGAGCCGTGTCGTTCGACTTCGCTGGTGGTGCCACAGCTATGGTAGAAGGCTGCCGCTCGATGCCCGATTTTCCACACTTTCTGTTCAGTCCACAAAGTTCCTGCAACGCCACGATGTCGAAGTTGCGAGGATGTAATTCATCATAGATTATCCCGTCACATCTTGTGAAACCAAGTGACTTACAATTCCATGTTCCAAGTTTCCAATTGTAGTCCTTATTTCGTCGCATGGGTCTTTCCGATTGTATCGAGTCGTATTTTCTCCTATGTCATTCGTAATGGGGATTTTTACGGGTGGCTCATTGGGCCTACGCCAACACTCTGTCTCGCCGAAGGACCATCGTGCCAGTTCTGTTTAACATCCCAACCAACACTGGGACGACCACACGTATGGGTATACCACGTTGGATCTAGCTGGGCGTGGTGCAGCGTTTCTTACTCAGCCGCTGGATGCCAGATTTAAAGCGAAACTGGATCCATTTCCTCACTTTTTGGTTTTTGATTATTTTATAAAATAACGAAGCAATATTTTCAAAATCGGTTTTCGTGCACATGTAGAGTATGGATCAAGGTATCTCCTCAATTTTTTTCAGATGGAAAATGTTTTTAGTTTTTCCAGAAACCATTTTTAAACAAAATTTCACAAAAAAAATGGTTTCTGCAAAAACGAAAAACTTTTTCCACCTGGGAAAAATTCAGGAGATACCTTGATCCATACTCTACATGTGCACGAAAACCGATTTTAAAAATATTGCTTCGTTATTTTATGAAAAATCAAAAACCAAAATAATGAGGAAATGCTTCCAGTTTCGCCTTAAGCCGCACTTCCTTGATGAACAGACGTTCGGGTTGTACCCAGAGCCGTAGCGTGTGGTTGGCCCCTGCCAAGGGCGCCAATCTTAGAGGGGCGCCGAAAAGGCCTATCAAAATTTCACTATTTTCAGATTGATGATATGTTTTCTAATATTTAATATTTTTTTTAGAGACTTTCCCGATATGCGGCATTCGTCTATTTAATTTTCAATACCCTCAGAAAATTAAGTTCCACTAGTTTATTTTGAGGTAACGTCATGGTAACCTGAGAATTTATCTACTTTTTTATTTTAAGAAACTATTTTAGTTTTTTTTTCATGAGAGAAGTGCTTTCACTGGGGAATGTCTTGAGGGTATTTCCAGCGATTTTTTCGTAATAATTAAAATATTGCTTTAATTCTTTAAAAATATTGAATTTATCTAGGAATTTATTCAGAAGTTAGTCAAATGATTGTCCAGATATTTCTCTACGGATTTTATTAGATAGTCTTCCATAGTTTGATCAAGAAATTTCGGCTATAATTCTTTCTAAAAATCTTTCAGAGATAAATTTCTAAATTTTCTTCAAGGATACCTTCAGAAATTTCTGTGCAAATTCCTTCAAAAAATCTTCATACTTCTTTTTCTCAATACTTCTGTATCACATTTTTTTTCGTAGGTTTCTCCTGAAACATCTCCAATTATTTCTTTAAAAATTTTCCACAGATTCCTGCAACAATATCTTTAAGGATTATTTTGTAGCCCTTGAGTAGGTTACTTCAGTAATTCCTCCAAGGATTCCTATAGAAAATCTTGCAGAGATTCTTTAAGAAAATTCTTCGAGGAATTCCTTCAGCAATTCACCCAGATTTCTTTTTAGAATATCGGCTATATATTTCTTTAGTAATTTGATCAAAGAAGGTTCCAATATCACTTAGAAAACCTACCTTCCGAAATTGTTTCATGTTCACTAGAGATTGCTTTATACATTTCTGCTAGAATTCCCCTAGGAAATCATTCATGACTGTTCTCATAAATTCCTTCAGAAAACCATAAATTTAGAATTCCTTCAGAAATTTCTCTTGGTATTCCATTGGAAAATCTACCAATGATTTTATACAAAACTTCTCCAACAAATTCTTTTGAATTCCTTCCATTGATCCCTCTAGACATTTCTCCAGGATTTCTTTATGAACCCTTCTAGAGATTTTTTTTAGAATATATCTATCTGCAAGAGATTCATTAGGCAATTTTCCGAAAAATCGTCCAAGTATTCTTTTGGAATTTGTTCCAGTAATTCTCCACAAATTCTTACAAGCATTCCCTTAGGAGTTTCTTTACGAACTACTCCAGAAATACCTTGTCTCCTGGATTTTCATATGGACCAAATATTCCAGAAGAATTCCTTTAGAAATTCCTACATAATTTTATTTAGTTATTTCAGCAGGAAATCTTCTAGAGATTTTAACAAAAACTCATATGGAAATTTCTTCTTTTTTTTTAATTTCTTTATATCTGTGAATTTGATTGTATAACATTTCGCCGAAAACCATTTCGCGGAATTCCTTTTCGCGGTGTAACATTTCGCGGAATGACATTTGGCGGAATGAACCATTTCGCGGAATGCACCGTTTTACCGAAAACCATTTGGCGGAATGTACCGTTTCGCGGAAAATCGTTAATAAGAGAAAACATTTAACTGATCGAGAGACAACATCATGATAAGATTTAAGATTTAAAAATCAAAACAGCAAATGAAATATGGAGTGTTTCGTATCAACAATTCAATTTTTGTACTGGTATACTTTGAAAGAACAGCCTATGCATGAAAAAAGGAAAACTCTCTGATAATATTAATTTAGCAGTTGTTATTCTAAAATCAGTATAATGCATAATATTGAGGAGAAGAAGGACGAATGTCCGATTAAAAATATGAACATATCTGAAAAAATAGCATATGTCTGATAGATGGAAAAACCTGTGATACTGAAACGAGTTTTTTTTTTAATTTCCATTATAACAGTAGGTATAAGCTTTTTAGAACATTGAAAAGAAGAGAAAGCTGATAAAGTTATCACTAAGGAGTGTTACTTGACTTAAGGACAGACTTAAGGGCCGACTTCGGCACCTACTAACGATTTTGAGGGCACAAATCTCGTCCTAAACAAAACCAGCACACCTGAGCTTCTCATTTTAAGCTTATTACAAGTGAGCAAGAACAGAATAATAAAATGCATTGTTGTTTGAAGCTTGCTTTTTGAGATTTGTGCGTCTGAAGTTTTCGTGTACTGTTGAAGCGGGATGTCAAAACGTTTGTCCTTAAGGATTACGCGGTGACACGGTTTACAAATAGCAACGTTTTAATATATAATGCTTTCAATAAATAAGAGCGCGTGAAAGCTGAAAAGCAGGTTCGGTTCCAAAATTATGATGTTGGGACATTAGGCTGAATTGACATTAGGCTGATTAATCACTGGGCTGAATAGATGTTAGACCAATTGGATCGAAAGATCTGCTTATTATTATAAGAAATGTCATAAGAATGAGTTAGTTGCTGGGTCACCAAATAACACTGTAGCATTGGAACTTATTAGTAAACAACTTATTCTTCAAAGAAGGAAAAATCTAAGATGTAGATATCAGTTTGATCATCAGCAAGTGTTATTTGAAAGGATAGCACATTTAACCGTTATGTGTCAGACATTTTTTTTTGCTTTTTCTACACCATGCTTTTTAAATGGGCGCTGGGTACCGTAAACCGGGGTCAAATTGATCTTCAGGTCGAAATTGATCAAACGATTTTCCGTTAGATAAAACATACTTCAAATAGTTTCCAAGCAAATATCGTTTAGTATCGGTTCCCAACTGCACGATAGTTGAAAGGAAATTATTTGAAACTAGCTGTACCTGGCAAACTTTGTCTTGCCTACTGCGTTTTTTGACGTTTCAAGTTTCTAGCTAAGGCCATGTCCCCGGTCAAAATGTATAGAAGATCGATTTTCCAAAACTCTCAATTTTTCCATCTTTTTTGCCTCATAATCCTTCCTTGGGTGAAAACTAACAGAACAAAACTAAGACGAACAAAATCGATCCTTCCGTTTGCAAGTTATGCGCGGTCCCACGTATGCCACTGCATTTATATATATATGGATATGCTAAGCCTAACCGAAAAACGTGTGATCAATTTCGACATGAAGATCAATTTGATCACGGTTTACGGTACCCGGGCCACATAACTGTTAAAAAAGAAGGACAAATATCAGTGCAACTCAAAAAAAAAAAGTCCTTGATTTAGAGCAGGATAAATATCTAAACGTAAAGTAAGCAGCCTGGCCACCAAAAAAACTTACTAACAGTGTTACTCTAAGAGCAGCCCATTCTTGATAGAAGGGAAAATCTTCATTTGATTAGCAGTTTGGTCGCTAAACACAATTTTCAACAGTGTAACTTGAAAGAACAGCCTATTATCAAAAGAAGGTTAAAATCTTTAACAGAGTTATCAATTTATTTGCCACAAACTTCACAACACATGAACAGCCTTTGCTGAAAGGAAGGCAAATGACGGAAAATTTGGCAATTCGGTAGCCAAACTATAATGTAACAATAAAGAACAGCCTTTTATTTGAAAGAAGGAAAAAATATCTGATCAATGTAAGCCCTTGAAAGTATAATCTACGTGATTGCTTATTGATTATTACGCCTAATGTCCATTCGATCTTATTTCCTTTCGACGTAACGACATTTGGCCTAATGGCCTTTGGTCTGAAGTTCAGAATTCTTGAGAACAGTCTACGAATCAAAGATTTTTTTATTCAGAAAGAGTCAGATTTAAAATCAATTAGTACAATCGCAAAGAAAAGGTGATTATAAATGCGCATGAATCTCTGATAGGGCCAGTGAAGTTCAGCAGAGAAAATAGTTTGTTATTCTATTATTTTTTGTAAAATATTAAATTCCGCCAAATGGTATTCCGCGAAACAGTACATTCCGCGAAAAGTCATTCCGCGAAATGGTATTCGGCAAAATGGTTCATTCCGCGAAATGTTACACCGCGAAAAAGAATTCCGCGAAATGGTTTTCGGCGAAATGGTATACAACCTCTAATGCTAACTGCAAAATTTCTCACCGATCTTCTGGGAAATATTTTTTATTAAACTTCAGAACAATCCTTTGGTAAAGTTATTGGAAAATTCTGGGAAAGCCAATTAAACTCATCGACGAAAATTGGTAAAATAGATCGTATGAGGTTTTATGAAAGCCCCTGGAACTCAATTAAGTATTTTTAAAACAAAATTCTATTGAACAAAACATCCAGAAAATAAAAATAAAAAATATACTGTAAGAAAGTTGTTTTGAAGAAATTTATGCATCATTTATGTAAGGATTCTGAAATGTCATTTCTAATGGTTGTGCTGGTCTTAGTGAGGATATTGAAATGCTATATGTGTTCGAACTTGAGCTCGTATAAAACAAATAAGTTTTGGAATGTTTTTGGGCGACTCCCATTGAAATTCCAAAAGAAAAACACTATACAAAAATAAAAATTTAACAACAATGTCCAATTGTCATGGGGCGCCAATCTGGATGCTTGCCAAGGGCGCCATGAGTCCACGCTACGGCTCTGGTTGTACCTCCTCAATCTAGCTGAAGTCAGAAGAACAACAGTGCCCAGGCTGCTCTACCAGCTAAGCACACAACTCTTAGCTGACGGTCTTTGTCATCGCTTGACCCGTGGAAACATGAGGTAGGAACTTGTGAGGACCAGAGCTATGCTGAACGCTCTCCTTATCGACTCATCGTTTTGCAGTCCTTAACCTAATTTACTGCTTTTTTGTCCACTAGGGCACTGCGTGAGCGATTCCAATTGGCAGCTGAACTTACACTTTGTACATCGCCTAAATGTATTCTATTCTAATTCTACTATATTGAACTGGTTGCCTTTGTGCTGCTGTCTCTTTTCTACCTTCTCCATGGTAGAATGATGAGCAAAGGATGTTGTTAGGTGGCTTTTGTTCCTTTTCCAGTCCGATTGGGGGTCCATTATGACTTGCCGTTATCTGATATCCAAGTTTCCGGGTCCTATAAAGCATATGCTCATAAGAGGGTCAGGTGTCAGCCGCTCTCGGGGGGAAGAGCAACTGACGAAAAATTGCAAGTGCCGGGGCTGGAACTTTTAAATTAAGAGATCTGTAGTTACACGTACCGAGTTTACGATCGCAATTCCATTTTTAAAAGACAGACAAGTTTATTTTTTGGAATTTCAACGTAATAAAACTCCCATGAGGATGTGAGTGGAAGTTAAGAAAAAATGTTGATTAGATCCTGAATACAGTTTAAAATACATTAGTTAAGAAGGAGTTTCCAACAAAATAGTTCCTCAATATTTAGTGATTTTTCTAAACAACTAGATACACTCCCGATCAAAAGTTTGGGATCACCCCCTCAATAACATGTAATTTTTTCAGGCCCATATCTCCGCCAATTTGCGTCAGATTTCAAAATCCTAAAACTCATTCAAAAAATAATAAGTCAAAGAAACTTTGAACATGATTTAAATGAAAAATTTTCAAAAAATTTTGTGTGTAAACTTAAGCTAAATTTGGCAAATTTTCTAAAAAATGAATATAAACTTACGGCAGGGTTGCTGGAAATTAGGTCGACCAAAGTTTAAGATGAGAGCGGTAGAATTACCTATTTTCTATTAGCTTTCAACTGCTTTTTACAGAACTTGGCTAAAAAATCTAGGAAAAAAGTTAAAAGGTAAATTAACTCTTGATGTCATCGACCAAAAGTTTGGGGTCACCCCTCAAAATGATGTATCGGCCAAAAGTTTGGGTCACTATCGTAAAACATGGAAAAGTGATTTGTTGATATATTTGTCATTTTTCATTCAATTTTAATTCTTCTTGGCTTTTTAGAAACATAATGAATGGTACTTACTGAATCGACATTGAACCACACATATTTGTTAAAATTTACATACTAAAACTTAGCGTAAAATTGCCTCATTTTTTGAAATGTGGTGAAATGTGTTAACTTTACATAACATTTTGATATACAAAAATCATTGAATACGTTAAATTAAATACATCAAGCGTAAATTTAATCAATTATCTTTGAAATGAGCTAAAAAGAATAAAAATTGAGCTATTGATGACGAAGATATCACCAAATAACTTTTCCATGTTTTACGATAGTGATCCCAAACTTTTGGCTGATACATCATATTGAGGGGTCAAACTTTTTGTCGATGACATCTAGAGTTAATTTACTTAATAACTTTTTTCCTAGATTTTTTTAGCCAAGTTCGGTAAAAAGCATGATCGAAGTTTCTTTGACTTATTATCTATTGAATGAGACCTACGGTTTTGAAATCTGATGCAAATTGGTGGAGATATGGGCCTAAAAAAATTACATGTTTTGAGGGGGTGACCCCAAACTTTTAATCGGAAGTTACATACAGTTAAGACTAATTTAACAATTCAATATACTGCCGTGAATCGCATATCAGTCCCATCTTTGCTGGATTTCCTATGCAAATGGGACAAATATGCGATTCACGGCAGTATACCTCGTCAACCACGGGTTCGTCGCTAGTAATCTGCTCGCTTTACACCAAGCACGCTAAACACGTTCACGTTTTCTAAGACTTCTCGCGGCTCATGCCGCCGCCGCCGACACGACGGACGCGACGTTTTCTGCATAGCATCGAGCGGCCGCCGCCGGTTCTCTCCACCACGGCATGCATGTTGTGGAGCGGCACAGCAGCCATCTACCTATACCTACTTACCAGGTGGTTCGGATGGTTGGTTGGTTGGTTGGTAATATCGCTCTTTAACCGAGCACAAGCAAACGGCCTTTTAGTCTTTCGGCGTACGCTCGAAGGTGAACACCACCATAGCAACGGCCCGCGCCAGCACCTGTTGCTTCTTCTGCGCTCGGCGCGTGTGTTTTTGTTGTGCTCCCGGCGCGCGGCGGACAAATCGCTCCAAGCGTGCAGGTTCATCTCATCTCTTGGTTGTGGTGCATATCGCGGTGTGGCCGAATCGCGCGTCGTTCGTGGGTCAGTGCGCGCGCGAGTCTAATCAACGAACACTACAAAGGCGACGTCGCCGCATCGTCCTCGAGGAGATTTTTTTTATCATCTCGCGCGCTCGTCGCTTGCCGCTTGCAGCTTGGCCGACTCCACCTTTCGGGATTTTGTTTTGCTTCTCATTTTCCGTTTAATCATTCAATTAAAGCTAATTTGCTTGGAAGATTGCCGTGAAGAGTGGGCGAATACGAAGAAGACAAAAATAAAAACAAAACAGCCGTCGGTTATCTCTGCTACTGTGTGTTGTGATGCTGGAAAAGTTGAGAATGTGATGATTGATCTGGAATAGGGAATGCGTAAGGTAGCAGCGGTGGTTCTCCGTCAACCGTCAAACGGTACTTCGCATGAAATAATATTCAGCCATGCATGATAAAAGTGGTTTTCGAATGACCAAATGAAGTTCTCCCGATTGGAGGCTTGAGTGGGAGGATCAGTGTGTGAAACTTCAGAGTGCATCCTGGCAGGGAGTACGAGAAAAGAGCCAAACCAACCAACAACCGGGTGAAACATGTTTCCATTCTTGTAAAGTGATTTTGACAATTAATCATGGATTACCGGCCGGGAAGCCAAATTTGAATGTCAGGAGGATTAACTGCGGTTGCTGCGTAGGCACTTGACGGTCATCGACACAGGTCACGTTTTACGTTGGAGCGTTTCATCTGTTTAATTGCTTAGCACTAGTGGTCGCCGTCTCACCGTGTGTCTTATATTTAAGTTGACAAGTGTTGCAAAGTTCTGTCGTCGTGTGCCGAGCTAAATTTGATAACGCCGCGTGCTGTCGGCTGCAGAATAGAAAACATATAAACGTAACCTAACGAAGACTTTGGAATTGTGTCACGTTGCTGCTTTGACCCAGGTAGGTAATTGTTTTGCGATAAGAATGTGCTACAGTTTATTCTACATGAGTCGTATGAGCTTAACGGTTGTCACCGACAAAGAGAGTAGTCCACGCTTTACGACTACGTACGGCAACATTATGCTGTTTCTAGGTCATTTGAGTAGGTAGGAAGCGATTGCATCTAACTATTGTGTCTATCATAAGTATCTAGAAGAATTCTGGAATACGGAAGAACAATTATGGTTCAAGCATGTCATGTTTATGTTGACAAATGGAGTGCACCACTCGGGGTGGCTTAAAATCTACGTGTCTTATCATTGTTTGAAACAGCACGTATCTCACACAGCTATTCCGGTTTCATTTCAACTCTGGTATTTTGTCAATACCAACTGCCAGTAAGTCATAAATAAGTAAAAATAGAATCGAAACGTATAAGAAATTATGCTACAAAAACATAAGGGTATCAACAATGGACCAAGAAATGCGGCTGTTCGGGCCCGTATGAAGTTGATCATCAATATTAACTTCCTTTCACGATCAGCCTAGATAGCTGTGTCACAGACAAACAGACGTAACACTTGCGAAATTTCCGTCGACCACGCTTTTAACGAGCATTTCAAATTTTCATAGTTGTGGCTTTCACAACCAGAGGCGCGTGCATCGTTTTTCTATGCGTTTGACGTTTCACACTAGCGCCTTCTGTTAACGATATTGCACAACACAGTGATTCGTGCAATTTTTCCACCAGGTGATGGTAGTGTGAAGTGGGCGATGAATTTCCATGAAAATCGTTCAAGGTGTTACGTCTGTTTGTCTGTCGCTGTGTAATGTCGGTAGCGATTGTCTCAATTGGCAAAGAATAACACTACGGATCGCCTGTTCCACTTGGTAAGAGTCCACCAACAGGTGACCCCTAACTCATGGTGTGATGCGGCTTCATGCTTACCGTGCCTAGGAATGAATGGCTAAGGGGGTCCAATAAAAACCTAATCGCAAACGGAACCTGTGGAGTATCAGGGCGCCCTCCACAGTATGTTGCCCTTACAGCGCCAACCAGAGCAATGGTGCAGTGGACCTTGTGTTTCTCCGAGACAATCGGCTGCCATTCTTTAGTCTCACTTGAGGCTAAATAAGGGCGAGATCATGAAAATGTTTTAATTAGTTCAAATTTTCACCTATATGGTTTCGCATTATGCGATTTACACAATGTATTCTATGTATCCTCGCATTTGCTGCTGTTCTTTGTTGTGCTGTTGTTGCGAAGAGTTTAATCTTGCCTAGTTTGGGTAGTGGCTACGGTTGGGATAGCTCAGATCAATCTTCAGCATAACAGAACAGCAACAATCAATATTTGCAGACTTATGCAAAATGGTTCAGCCCAAGTGGCCTTGGTCCAAGAACCTTACTTCCGTAAGGGGAATTTCTATCTAGGAAACCTTGTGAACCCGGTGTTTGCTACTTTCAGTAAACATAAAATGGCAAACTCACGTGTCATGCCTAGAGCCTGTGTGCTTGTCAAAAACGCAATAGTTGCTACACTCATCTCTGAACTAACCACCAGAGATGTATGTGGGTAATTCTCGCTGAGACCGGCCCACTATTTACACCTTGTCTTCAAAAATGTTTAAGGTGCCGATTTTCTGAAAGCCCTCGCCTAAAAAGTAAGAAAACTGCATTTGGTTACTCAAATTGATGGACCCCCCGTTAGTTAGAGCCACAGCAATTTTTGCAGACCCCTCGATTTTGTTCAAATGGTGGCTCATTTAAATCGTTATAACTCGAAAGTTTCTCCAAAAACCACCTCAAAACGAATTGTTGTTGAAAAGAGGAAAGATAGAGCTACTATTTACAATAATAAAAAGTTGGGTCGGCCATATTGATTTTGGCCGCCATCTTGGATTATTATACCAAAACATTTTTTTCACCATGAGGGCAACCACCGATTTTCAAAATTTTTACATCAATTGAAAGCTGGGATATTTATACAAAACATATCAAAAAATTAGAGATGTCTTTTTCTTCTTTTAAAAGTTATCTGCCGTTTCGTAAATTATGCCACTTTTGCGCACTGGGCCCGTTTACATAAATGCAGCTATATTTCGCAATGTTTACGAACACGAATTAAAATTCTTAACCCACTAATGGAAAGCTGAAAGTTTAAGCTTTTCAAAACATTAAAAAAGTTATAAAACAATGCCCGCTTCATTGAGAAACAGGCAAAAACGGAAACGAACCTCCGATTTGGCCAAATTTTGCGGCACGCGCCTTTGTGTATACATGCAGGCGTAAACTCGGATGCTGTTGTATGTCTTTGCCGGCGCTCTTGGAAATGTATGGAGAAAACGTGGCTTAATTTACAAAACTGCAGATAACTTTTGAAAGAAGAAAAAGACATCTCTAATTTTTTGATATGTTATGTATAAATGTCCCAGCTTTCAATTGATGCAAAAATTTAGAAAATCGGTGGTTACCCTCATGGTGAAAAAAATGTTTTGGTATAAAAATCCAAGATGGCGGCCAAAATCAATATGGCCGACCCAACTTTTTATTATTGTAAATAGTAGCTCTATCTTTCCTCTTTTCAACAACAATTCGTTTTGAGGTGGTTGTTGGAGAATCTTTCGAGCTATAACGGTTTAAATGAGCCACCATTTGACCAAAATTGAGGGGTCTGCAAACATTTTTTTTTTTATTCTAAATCACTTAACCTAATTTACAGCTCTATTGTCCACTGGGGCACTACGTGAGCGATTTCAATTGACAGCTGTACTTACATTTTGTACAGCGCCTAGATTCTATTCTACTTTATCGAACTGGTTGCCTTTCTGCTGCTATCACTTTTTCTACTTTATACCTAGTAGAATGATGAGCACAAGGATGATGATGGATGGCCGTTGTTCCTTTCCAGTCCGATTGGGGGTCCATTATGAGTAGCAGTTCGCCGATGTCCAGGTATCCGGATCCGTTTGAGCCATGGGGCTCAGAAGAGGGTCAGTGTCAGTTGCTCTCGGGGGAAAAGCAACTGACGAAAAATTGCAAGTGCCGGGGCTGGGAATCAAACCCATGACCATCCGCATACGAAGCGAACGTGTGACCAACTACGCCACGGGCCCCGGCATCTCTGCAAACATTGTTGTGGCTCTAACTAACGGGGGGTCCATCAATTTGAGTAACCAAATGCATTTTTCTTACTTTTTAGGCGAGGGCTTTCAGAAAATCGGCACCTTAAACATTTTTGAAGACAAGGTGTAAATAGTGGGCCGGTCTCAGCGAGAATTACCCATGTGCTATGTATCACAATTGATGAATCTGTTGGAAACCTCAACAGGAAATACGTCTATTGTTGGGTTTATTTACCGCATGATGAACCATCCCCTACGGATGCTTTCAAACAAGTCATCGCATACTGTACTTCAAAAGGCCTTCCGCTTATTGTTTGCAGTGATGCTAATGCTCACCATATCATCTGGGGCAGCTCAGACATTAACTTGAGAGGCTCCAGTTTGATGGAGTACTTAAGTAGTACAGATCTTGCATTACTTAACATAGGCCGCCCAACCTTCATGGTATCTGCTAGAGAGGAAGTGTTAGACGCTTTGCTTTGCTCTAGTAGAATTAGTCACGAGCTGACCAATTGGCATGTGTCAGATGAAGAATCTTTATTTGACCATCGCTATATCTTTTTTGAACATTTAAATGTTACTTCGCAAACATTGCGTTTCAGGAATCCCCGGTCAACAAACTGGGATCTTTTTACTGATTTGATTGCGGCCGAATTTCATGGATACTCATTATCCATTGACACTTCAAGTGATTTAGATGATGCCGTTGATACGACAACGACCTTCATCATGGAAGCTTTTGAAGAAGCATGCCCTCTACGGTCTGTGAAGATCACAAGAGGAACCCCTTGGTGGAACTCTGATCTGGCGAAACTCAAGAAACAATGTAGAAAGAGTTAGAACAGACGACGTTCGGCTGGTTTGGAGGCTTTCATGACGGCTCGCAAGGCCTACAGGAAAGCTCTCCGGTCTGCTGAACGATCCGGCTGGAAAAACCTTTGTACAAATGTTTCCAGTTTGCGTGAAGTCAGTCGGTTAAATAAAATCCTTGCGAAATCTAAGGATTTCCGAGTGAACGAACTTTGTTTGCCAAATGGCGATCTGACTTCCTCTGATGAGGATGTTCTGGAAAGCTTATTCAGCACACACTTCCCTGGATGTGTGGATATTGCATCTTCGGATGAACCTGATGTCTTTTCTTGTAGTTACGATTCCCTGGCTTCGGCTCGGAGTATCGTAACTATAGAATCGATTGAGTGGGCACTTAATAGCTTCGCTACTTTCAAATCTCCTGGGGCAGATGGGATTTATCCTATTTTGTTTCAGAAGGGATTTGATCATTTCAAACATGTTTTGAAAAAAATACTTGTTTGCAGTTTTGCTACAGTATATTCCCAAATCCTGGCGGGATATTACTGTGAAGTTTATTCCGAAAGTGGGTCGTGCGTCGTATGAAGAAGCAAAAAGTTTCAGACCTATCAGTTTGACCTTTTTTCTTCTGAAATGCTTAGAACGCATTGTGGATCATCACATCCGTGATGTTCATCTGGCCAACATGCCTCTTCATGTGAACCAACATGGTAAGTCCACTGTGACTCTTTTACACAAGGTTGTTTACGATATCGAGAAAGCATTCGCTCAAAAGCAATCTTGTTTGGGTGTTTTCTTAGATATGGAGGGTGCCTTTGACAATGTGCCTTTCGATGCCATATTAGAAGCTGCACGGAGCTATGGAAAATCTCCAATGATTTCTAATTGGATTCATCAAATGCTCAAAAACCGATATCTCTTCTCGACATTGCGTCTAGCATTGCGTCTAGCGGCGATTAGGAAATTGAGTGTTTGTGGATGCCCCCAAGGGGGAGTCTTGTCACCGCTTTTGTGGAATCTCGTAGCAGATACGCTATTGAGGCAACTCAATAATAGCGGTTTTCCTACTTATGGTTTTGCCGACGACTACCTAGCATTGTTAGTTGGTATGTGTATCACCACCCTTTTCGACCTGATGCAAAGCGCCCTTCAGGTAGTTGAGGGTTGGTGTCGCCAATATGGCCTTCCGGTTAATCCGAGTAAAACATCTATTGTTCTTTTTACGGAAAGGCGAAACCGTAATGGCGTTCGACCTTTGCGTCTCTTTGATTCTGAAATCGATGTGACTGAACAGGTAGAGTACGTTGGAGCCATTCTTGATTCCAAGCTTTCCTGGACACCTCACATTGAGTTCAGAATCAAGAAAGCTTGTATGGCCTTCAGGCAATGCCGGAGAACCTTTGGTACAACTTGGGGTCTAAAACCCAAGTATATCAAATGGATCTACACAACTGCTGTTCGGCCAATATTGGCTTATGGATGTCTTGTGTGGTGGCAAAAGGGCGAAATGAGAACGGTCCAATCAAAGTTAGGCCATCTCCAAAGGATGTGCTTAATGGCGACGTCTGGAGCGTTCTCTTCAACTCCCACGGCAGCGCTCGAAGTTCTCTTTGACGTTGCTCCACTACACATTCATCTCAAACAAGAAGCACTTTCTTGCACTTACCGTCTACGGGTGCTCGGTCTACTAGAGGAAACTCCTGTGAACCGTACATCAACACACACCTCGTTGTTTCCACTTTTGGTGAATTGGGACAAAATTGTCCTTGCTCCAAGTGATCTTACAATTGCTTGTAATTTTCCATATAGGACATTTTCCATGAAATTCCCTTCCCGGGAAGAGTGGACATCTGGATATCTGGAGAGTGTTATGGTGAGATAGTACCATTTCGAATAGATTGTATTCGGTCAAATGAAATGTACCCTCGACGAGATACCGCAATATGGAAGAAACAATGAGAGGTAGCTCTGAAAAAGAAATGTATCAAAATAGGTGAAATACACATGAGTCGTTTTAGAACTGTGAACCTGATCAGTTGTTTTCCTACCGATGCCGTACCGATCTTCTCGGTTACAACAGTGGCTCGAGGATGAATTGGTTTTTTTTTTTTCACTGCACCGCGAGTGATATTTCTCCGGTTTTAGTGAAATATTTAAAATCGCGTGCAAATTGTGTAAATGGTTTTGGTGTGAAGATTTTGGTGTACCATGCATTGAACATCGATTTGAGAAGGCGTTTTATTGTTCACCGCACCTTTTTTTCCCTGTCGGTTAGGCCGTTGATTTTGCTCTGCAAAATCATTTTACCTATGGAGGACAGCGACAGTGCACTGTCCATGTACATTTCGTCGGTGAACAAATCTAGCGGATGGCGACCTTCATTTATTAAGAACATTTTGAGAACAGTTTTTGTCGCACCATTTTGAATCTCCCAAATAGGAAATCTTTTGTTTGGTGTTACTGTTTCTTACTTTTGTGTTCTATTTTGTTTGTGCAGCAAGTACCCACACATCAAAACCAATTTTAATCGATTTTTTGAGCACCGGGGGAAAAGAGGTCAGCGTCGGTATATGCCCAAGTAATACAACGTGTATGAAATTGAAACCCTGGATTGTAACGGTTGAACCATCAATCGCTGGACTATTTGGCCACCGAAGGAGTTTATGGGTCTTCAACTTAGTGCATATCTTGGAAACTCATCGCATGCTGCTTGAATAGCTTAGTGGATATTGTAGAAATGTAGGGCAACCATATTCAATGTGTATGTTTCTGTTCCGTCTGCTTTACAATTAGGGTGCTTTACCCAACAACCGACTAAGGCGGGTTATACCTGTGATTGTAAAAAAAAAACAAAGAAAACGAAAGCGACACATAGTTTTATAAACATTTTACTTTTACCAACAAAACTCAAATTTAAAATAGTTTTTTTTCTCTCGAATGGAGGGGTAGATATATAGAAAAAGATAGTATATCTGGTTTAAATGTTCCATTAAAAAACTTAAGTATCAATTAGGCAAATTGTTAATTATGCTCATCTTTTGCATTTGTTAATTAGGAACTACTACTATTGTAACGCTATAGGTAATTAAGTTTTGTTCTCTGTAGAATCTGTTGATATACTATAGCTCTGAAGAATATACTTTTTCGAATGATTTGTGATCTTCCATCCAAAGGGTGGAGGAGTTGTTATGGTGAGATAGTACCATTTCGAATAGATTGTATTCGGTCGAATGAAATGTACCCTCGATGAGATACCACAATATGGAAGAAACAATGAGAGGTAGCTCTGAAAAAGAAATGTATCAAAATAGGTGAAATACACATGAGTCGTTTTAGAACTGTGAACCTGATCAGTTGTTTTCCTACCGATGCCGTACCGATCTTCTCGGTTACAACAGAGAGAAGTATTTCAGACGGCATCGTATGTTACACTGGTAGCTCCCTTCTCGAAGGTCGAGCAGAGGCTGGTGTTTATTCTCGTGAGCTAAGGCTGCATCAGTCTTATTCACTTGGTAGACACTGCACCGTTTTTCAGGCCGAAATCTTTGCTCTTATGTGCGGAGTACAATCAGCACTTCAGCAGCACGTAATGGGCAAAGTAATATACTTCTGTTCAGATAGCCTGGCTGCTTCGGCCAACTCTAGGTTCAAGGAAGTTATCGCTTGTCGAAATCAAATCGAGGAGCTGAATTCAGCAAACGCTGTTCACCTTGTAGGGGTACCTGGCCATTCTTCCACCGCTGGAAATGAATTGGCTGATGAGTTAGCTCGCACTGGAGCATCACATGACCTCATTCACCTGGGCTGCCGCTCAGCACAAACAATATTGGAATAGTATGGAGTCATGTCGTCAAACAAAATTCTATTGTATTAAGCTACCTTCAGTAGTGGCGAAGAATCTAACAAGTCTGTCTAAGCAGAATTGCGGTATGCTGATCAAATCATTGACTGGCCACTGCCGACTCAGCTATCACATGGCGAATATTCAGCAAGCTGATTCATTTGTATGTGATAGCTGTGAATCCGATTATGGATCTTCGTATGTAACTGTCCAGTTTTGGCGCAACTGCGTTTCCGAGTACTCGGTAAACACTTATTAAGTGAAACCAGTCTTTCAAGAGCATCCTTCTACTCCATGATTCCAACAAGCATGCTTTGAAACAATCTCGAAAACCAGGATCGTTTTGGATCATGATTTTTTCCAATCTTAGCGTGCGGGATTCGTGCATGGGATTCAATCCCAAGATTGAATCCCTGCGTTCAAGTGCACTGAACAGGTTGGCTTGAGTAAGGATCTTTGACAGCGTTTAAAAATAATTGCCTTTTCTGGTGACTCCCCATTTAATACACCGTTACCGGTGGTACGCAAAATGTCAGCAGTACACCGACTATAAACCCAAAAGCCCGTTGAGGAATGCAATATGAACTTAAATCGCTTTGTGTGGGAGAAAATTAGTGGGATGAATCTATTGAACTCAAAAGGAATCATCGTTCTTAGCCACCGTAGCTCTATCCGGCTCTAATGGGTAAACTGTTGGCTAATGTTTTTTTTTTCAATTCAAGGGGGTAACAGGTATGTTGGATTAGGAAAATCCTCCTGGACGCTCTTTAAAATCATCAACTCCGGCAAAGATTAACCGTTCAAAATGTCTGTAGGAAACTTAATAAAGAATGCTGTCATTGTTTGCTTCGAACTTTCTGTTGTCTCGAAACGACTACTCTGAACTGTGTCATCAGAACATTTTCCATTTTGGAACGCAGATTCAAGCATACTACAGACCCTCCTACAGAGAATATTCTCCTGAGATGATAACAGGAGCAACTTTCAACCCAACTTGCTTCCAGTGAATTCTGCCAAACAAAATTTTCCTTAACACTCAACGAAATATTTATGGTAACACGATGCATTTTCACTCTTGTGGGAATCAATCAAGGATTGAATCATGGGATTCAATCCTCCCATACATGAGACAAGATTCAATGCATGCCTGGATCGAAACGAAACAAGCGCGTCGAATCGATCATGCTCCTATGGTTTTGAATCTCAGCAGCTCTTGGAGTGAGATTTTTTGAAGACTGAGTGAAACAGACTACAGTAACCTGAATCTTCAGGATGCTTTGTTGTTCTTGGCCCGCCGTGGTGAAGAGTTGTAGGCTCTTTACGTTTTATGCGTCATCACATTGTGCTACTTACTTACTTTCAGTCCTGGACACCCACGCTGGTGCAAGGGCCGAATCGAAAGATTTCCATCCTGAGCGATTGCCAGCCATCGCCTTGACCTGTGGCCAGGTCAAATTTCTGTCGACTTGCTTGATTTCGTTGTTGAGGCTGCGCCGCCATGAGCCTCTGGGTCTGCCTCCGATGTGATGTCCTGCTGGATTCCAGTCTAACGCTTGCTTGCAGATTTCATTTCTATTGATGAAGACCTGCAGGCGTTGCGTGCTCTTCACTAATACACACCAGGTATCACTGGCATATAGCAGCACAGATTTCACGTTCGAGGTAAAAATTCGGATTTTGTCTTCCATACATTTCTTCAACTCGCAAAAGCGGCCTTCGCCTTCTTGATCCGTGCACCTATGTCGATCTTGGTGCCGCCATCGGCCGCCATTTGGCTACCAAGATATTGGAAGCTTTCAACATTCTCCACTGATTGCCTAGCTACCGTAAAGCTGTAATGGTTGGTCTTGTTGACGTTGATGGTAAGACCTGCCGTTGAGGAGCCATTGGCAAGATCATCGAGCTTGCTCTGCATATCAGAGGGCGCCGTTGAGCCAGGAGGGCAACGTCATCAGCCAATTCGAAGTCATTCAGGTACTCCATGGTAATGGGCTGCCACAGCAATCCACGATTTGGTTCACGATAAATCGCACCTACCAGGATCTCGTCGATTACGATGAGGAACAGTAGCGGTGATAGTGTACATCCTTGCCTCACTCCAGCAACGACCGATGGGATCAGACAAAACACCGTTGTGCAGTACTCTGCACGAAAATGCTCTGCACTGTGATTCAATGAGGCCGATGATTTTCTCAGGGAGACCCTTGCGCCTGAGGGCTTCCCACATATTTCCGTGATTGAGACGGTCGAAAGCTTTTTGTAATCAATGAACATCAGGTAGAGAGACTCTTGGACATCATTGATTTGCTCCAGAATGATACGGAGCGTGACAATATGGTTCACACAGGATCGTCCGATCGACTTGATCTTTTGTGACGCCAACACGAGAAACCCATGTCAATTTGTGCACTGGTTGATGAGGAAAGACCGATCCCCCAATCACCATGTCATTGTTGCCACAAAACTCTGCAAACAGGACTCCGTTCTCGCTCATTTCTCCTAGACCATGGCGTCTCATGACGTGCTCAGCTCAGAATCCAAGATGTCGGAATCAACCTTCGCGTTGAAGTCGTCCATGAGGATCTTGATATCACCTTTCGGAATCTTGTCCTCGACAGCATTCAGTTGGCTGTAAAAGTTCTCTTTGTCTTGCAACTTGGAAGCATCGGTTGGCGCGTAACATTAGGTAGATCATGGTAAGGTATCGAGCCCATGAAGCTGGCTACAATTATCCTCTCATTAATAGGTTCCCACTTCATGAGCGCAGCGTGGGCATGAGCGCTGAGCAGGAAACCAACTCCATGGTGGTGAGGACCGTGTTCATTCCGTAGGCCAGAGTATAGCAGAATTTGACCCGATGCCAATCTGTGTTCTCCAAAGTTTGGCGAACGGGCTTCGCTCAGTTCTAGGATCTCAAGCTTCATACGGCATCCCTTATTGGCTAGTTGTGTCAGTTTACTCTGCTGGGCTAGGGTTAATACATTCCAAGTTCCAATTCCTTTCCGTTGGTTCGCACTAAGCCGTTGCTGTTGAATCAGTTCGAAATTACCTTACCGATCAGGCTAAGGCCGGGGTGGCCTCTGCTGTACATAGTAGCCGTCTCCATTCCACTCGGTCCATGCCTGGTTGTCTCCAGTTCCGCACTCTGCGTAGGGTCCGCAGATCGTCCTCCACTTGGTCGACCCACCTAGCTCGCTACGCTCCACAATCAGTTCGTAATCTTTCATTTTCGGTTTCTGTAACGGTTTTTGGGTTTCGGGAACAGCCTAAGGTCCCCTACCTACCGTGGTGGGGCTGCCATCTTGAGTATAGCTTCCGGTGAAGGAGCAATTCATACTCAGCAGTTGGTGAACAAACGCTCGAGACGTACCGCCTCAATCGAGCTTGAAGTCAGAAGGAGAACAGTACCCAGGCTGCACTACCAGCTAAGCACACAACTCTTAGCTGACGGCCTTTGTCATCTGTAGATCCGTGGAAGCATAAGGTATGTAGGAACTTGTGGGACGCTCTCCTTATCGACTCACCGTTTTGCAGCCCTCTCTTGAGTTCTTGATCAGGTTCAATTGATTGTCTTCGAAAAGCTACCGCCGCATCGCTTGATCCGGATACCGCGGCACTCATCGACGATCTTGTTTCGATCACAAACTGCTAAAAGTCGTCTCAAGCCAGCAGAAATTCGACCTTCGTCTTCCACATCCGTAGTTTCTTCTGTTTAGCTTTGAAATCTCCAAACGATTCATCAATTCTTGAAGACTTGACGAAACTATCTTCGGAACCAACTTTCTTTGAACCAACTTCTTCTCTTTGTTGATCGCTTGCTAGGGCAACTCGCGCAGGTTCACAACCTATTAGAGGGCAGTAAACAACCAATCTCTTCAAGAGTGAAACTACTTTTGTCATTTATTACTTATCTATACTACAGGGTTTCTATAATTGATTAAGGCTTCAAGAAGACGAAGAACATTCATAGCGAAATATAAATCTATTTTTGAATTATATTCAAGGGAAATTAGGTAACGGAGTAGTTATCTCTCAAAGTAAGCCACCGACTGTTACCAAAGAAAGAACCATTCGTTGCAATCGGATTGCAGTAAACCGCGAAACCCATATTTCCAATCAAGGGATATGGCGGCCGCGGCGGCTCTGTTTTATCGAATCAGCCGAAATGAGTTGTTGGCACGCAAATGTTTGGACATGATTGATGACGAACCATTGTTTTACGAGGGAAAATCGGTAAGCGCGGGCCCGCTCGTGTACGTTTGCAAACATAATCCAATCCGTTGGCAAACATTGGCTGTGTGGAATTGTTAAACTATGGCTATCAAAAGTCAATAATATCTTGGGTTTGTGATTTATTTTAACTAGCGTTCATTTCCTCAGTGAATCACACAAATCTGCAAAAACGGGGGCTTGGCAGTGAATTAATCTTAACTATAGGTTGAATTATCTACCAAATTAAAATGCACACTGACAGTTATTTCAGGCGGAGGAAGAAAACGCAGGAATCTCCACTTGCACTTGTCTGTACTGACTGAATGACCACGAGTTGAAAAGCCCCCTGTCTGCAGCCGTATGGTGAACCATACCGTTTTAATACTTTAATCCATTAACCATTTTTCTGAACGTAACCGTTTTGGAAAGGTTTTTTTTAGCACCTTGGATACCTGACACATATTTGTTGGCGTCCTCGTTGGTTTGATCTTGTCCATGCCAAGCCACGACTGACTGTCGATGTCGAGAACGTCTTTCCGTGGAACGAGCGATTCGCTCGTCGACCACACCATCGTCTACGTCGTCGTCAGTGCGCTTTAGATTGATGTACGGAGCTGTATAAAATAAATTCCTGACAATCATCAGTGGCGAAGGAAACCAGAAGTATAGTAGTTATACGCGATGAGCACATGGATTAAATGTACCAAACGAAACATTCATAAAACATAAGGTTCCCGCATTTAAACTTGCCATTTACGAGATTTAATCCAATTAACTAATTGCAACGTTTTGAAGTTGGTGTTGCCTTCGGAGTACCGTTTGAGTAAGTACAGTTACGATAAATTTGCGTCAGCGCGATTTGAAATTTGAAACATATATTTGTAGTGCAAAAATAGACTGCAGTTTTAAATTTATCAGCTCACTAGCCAAGAGTTCTCTACACCAATTAGACTGATTATTGTTTTTCATGTGGATTTAACTTCACAAAAGATAACCAATCAGTAGAGATCTTGTTTGTCCTGTGTCGTGCATCCTTGGAATAGCGAATAGCTCACTGGAAGCAATGAATCTCTACAGAATTTACTGCTTTGCTGGTGCTCTGGCCTGCAACATACTTGGTGAGCTGTATTACCTACGTTAATAAAATGCAAGTTCAGAGCCGTGAGAGTTCAGACGGATTTTGGACCGCTGAATCCAACTCCGGGCCCAGAATTGCTCCAGCACGTCACAATTATGAGCTTCAATACCTCTATTTATAGGGTAAAATACACGATTTTGGGCTTTTGTTTTATTTCAAGCCAATAAGCATCGGTTTTTTAAGCAACCAAAAGGTAAATTGGTCAATTAACAAGTAGGCTCAGTGTACCAGTTATGGCTATAGTACCTCAAATTCGCCATAGTTGATTTTCAACCTGTAAAGATACAAATCAACAAGAAAAAAATCGTAAACAACAAAAGGTGATTGCAATCATTCAAACTTCACAATTTGCTCAAATTATGGTAGAAATAAATCATTTTCCTTAACTTTTCGGCCTCCTTGCACCCTATTTCGCCATAGTGTACCAGTTATGGCAAATCCCATAAGGAATGCATGTAAATAGTGCGAAGTGGAACCCAAATTAACAAATGTGTCCATAACTGGTACAGGGTTCCTATCATTGGCACACGCCGTAATAAATACTAAAAGTAGCTTTGGCTCCGTTTTTATATTTTTCCTGTAAAGTATGAAAACTAATCAATCATTTGACTTATTGTTTACATTCGTCGGTCTTCTTCTTATTTGTGTAGAAATAGTTTTTCTTAGGTGGTGCGATAACTGGTACAGGCACCCTATACAATGATGTCATGGGATTTTCTGATGGTCAATAAACAATGTAATTGAATTTAATTTACAAAATAAATAAAACATTTTCAAATAGGTACAGCAATTTGCAGGTGTACTCATAATTAACGATACAGTCCTTAGGACTTGATGACTCATCCCAGCTCAGTTTATTTTTGGCTAGCGTTCAGTTGCAACACTGGGATAAAGATAGTGCGAATACTCGCTACCTGGTCAAAGCACATGCCAACCCTGAGGTGTTGTTTCAGGCAGTCTCAGGAAGGCTCCCCTGTACAGCCAACTGTACAAGTGAAAGAATTAGTTTTCTTTAAAAGAATAAAGTACTCACTTTTTGCTCATTTTCGACGTTTTGGCTTTCGACGTCTTGCCCCTAAGCCAAATTGAGGCATAGCTCAAAACTGTGAAGTGCTGGAGTGATTCTGAGCCCGGATTCGGATTCAGCAGCCCAAAATCTGTCAGAGACACACAAGTTTGCTCTTGAGACAAAAAAATGTTACTTGTCAACGTTTTGGACAAATACACCAGATTCGAGATTCCATCCGAGAATTCCTCCAAGAAAATGAGGATATATATAAGAACTCCGTCTGAGAACTCCTCCTAAATTTCATCCAAGAATTTCTCCAAGAATTACACCTGAGAAATCTGCCATAACTTTATCTAAGAATTCATTTCTGTAATCTGAGGATTACTCCATGAATTCCATGTGAACAATCCTCTACACGAGAATTCGTCCAGAAATTCCATTTTGAGAACTCCTCCAAGGACTTCGTACAAGAAATCACCCAGGAACTCCATCCAAGTGTTGCTCCAAGAGTTCCATATTCTTCCGAAAATTCCGCCCGAAAATTCTTCCATAAACTCCATCTGGGGATATATACAGGAATCTGTCCCGAAAAATATTCCTGGAATTTCATTCGAGAATTTTTCCAGGAATCTTTAATGAGGATTTCTCAGAGAATTCCACCCACGAATTTCATTCAAGAACTCTCTCATTCTCTCCCAGGCATCCGAGAATTCCTCCAAGAATTCCATCCGAGAATTTCTTCAGAAATTCCATATGAGGATTTCTCTAAGAATTCCATTTGGAAAGCTTTCCAAAACTTTATCCGAGGATTCCTCCAGTAATCCCATTTGTTAATTACTTCAGGAATTCCATCTTGAAATTCATCCACGAACTTTATCCGAGAAATCCTACAGAAATTCAATTGGAGGATTCATCCAAAATTCCATTCGAGGATTTCTCCAGCAATTCTATCTAGGGACTCCTCCAGAAATTTCACTTAGAGAATTCCTCCGGGGACTTGGCCACCTTGAGGGTTCTCGGGAAGTCCTCCTTGAGGGTCCTTTAAAGGAACTTCTGAATGATTATTGGAAGGGTTTCCTCTGGATTCGCGAAGGAACTCTCTGGGAGACTCTCTGAAAGACCTGCTGAAGGATTCTCGAAAAAAAAGTCCTTGAGGAACCCCTGGATGATTCATGGAAGGAATTCCAGGAGGATTCTCGAAAAGAACTCCTGATAGATTACCGAAAAGAACTCGTGAAGGATTCCCGGACGGAACTACCGGAGGATTTCCAGAAGGAACACTTGAAGGATTCTCGGAAGGGGTTTCCTTGGATTTCCGAAAAAAAAAACTCCGGAGGATTCTCAACAGGAACTCTTGGAGTAATCCCAGTACGAACTCCTGGAGGATGCCCAAAAGGGAACTTCTGGAGGATTCTTGGAAGAAACTACTGGAAGATTATCGGAAAAAAAATCTGATAGATATCCGAAAGATACTCCTGCAAGATTCTCGTAAAGAACTACTGAAGGATTCCTGAAAAATCCTGAAAGATTCTTGACAGGAATTCCTGGTAGATTATCGCAAATAAGGATCCCTAGAAGAAACTTCTGCTTGACTCCCGGAAGGAAGTTCTGGAGGATTCCCGGGAGGAACTTCTGGGGGATTCCCGGATAGAACCAATGGAAGACTCTCGGAAGGAACTTCTGGATTCTCGTTAGGAACTTCTCGAGGATTCTCGAAAGATGCTTCTGAAGGATTCTTTAAAGGAACTGCTGTAGATTCTTGGAAGAAACTTTTGTTGATTCTCGGAAGGAACCCCCGGAGGACTCTAGGAAGGAACTTCTGGAAAAATCTCGGAAAATTCTCCTCAAGGATTCTCCGAAGGACCGGAGAAAGGTACTTTAAAAGAACTCTTGTAGGTTCTCGAAAATAACTCCTGAAGGATTTCTAGAAGGAACTCTTGAAGGATTCTCGGAAGGAACTCCAGGTGAATTTCGGGACAGATGAATTCTCAGAAAGAAACTACTGGAGGATTATTTTAAAGAACTCCTGTAGATTCTCGGAAGGAACTCCTGAAAGGCTCCCAAAATGAACCTCAGAAAGAACTCCCGGAGAATTCTTGGAGGAATCGGAAGAAACTACTGAAGGATTCTCGCAACGAATTTCTGGTGGAATCCTGGTAGATTATCGAAAATAAGGATCCCCGGAAGAAATTGCTGTAGGATTCTTGAAAAAAAAACTTCTGGAGGATTCCCAGAAGGTACTTTAGGAGGACTCCGGGAGGAACTTCTGGAAGATTTTCGTATATAACTTCTTCTGGAGGATTCTTTGAAGGGTCCATTGCAGATTCTTGGAAGGAATTTCTGTTGATTCTTGGAAGAAACCCCCGGAGGACTCTCGGAAGTAACTTCAGGAAAAATCTCGGAAAAATCTCCTCGAGGATTCTCCGAAGGACCGAAGGAAGAAACTTTAAAAGAACTCCCTTGGACTCTCGAAAAAAAAAACTCCTGGTGAATTACCGAAAAGAACCCCTGGAGGATTTCTAGAAGGAACTCCCGGAGGATGCCCAGAAGAAACTACTGGAGGATTCTCGGAACGAATTTCTAGTGGATATCCAGAAGTAACTCCTGCAGGATTCCCGTAGGGAACTCCTAGAGGATTCCTAAAAGATCCTCATGAAAGATTCTCGAAGGGAAATCCTATAGTTTATCGTAGATTATCGTAGATTATCGAAAATGAGGATCCCCGAAAGAATTTCCTGTAGAACCCCCGAAGGACTCTCGAGAGGAACTTCTGGGAGATTCTCTTATAGAACTCCTGGAGGATTCTCGAAAGATACTTCTGGAGGATTCTTTGAAGGAACTACAGCAGATTCTTGGAAAGAATTTCTGTTGATTCTGGAGGATTCTCGGAACTAATTTCTGATGGATATTAAGAAAGAACTCCTGCAGGATTCTCGTAATGAATTACTGGAGGATTCCTGAAAGATCCTCCTGAAATTCCTGTAGGATTTCCGGGAAAAAACTTCTGGAGGATTCCCAGAAGGTACCCTAGGAGGACTCCGGAAGGAACTTCTGGAAGATTCTCGTATATGACTACTTCTGGAGGATTCTTTGAAGGATCCATTGCAGATTCTTGGAAGGAATTTCGGTTGATTCTTGGAAGAAACCCCCGGAGGACTCTCGGAAGTAACTTCAGGAAAAATCTCGGAAAAATCTCCTCGAGGATTCTCCGAAGGACCGAAGGAAGAAACTTTAAAAGAACTCCCTTGGACTCTCGAAAAAAAAAAACTCCTGGTGAATTACCGAAAAGAACCCCTGGAGGATTTCTAGAAGGAACTCCCGGAGGATGCCCAGAAGAAACTACTGGAGGATTCTCGGAACGAATTTCTAGTGGATATCCAGAAGTAACTCCTGCAGGATTCCCGTAGGGAACTCCTAGAGGATTCCTAAAAGATCCTCATGAAAGATTCTCGAAGGGAAATCCTATAGTTTATCGTAGATTATCGTAGATTATCGAAAATGAGGATCCCCGAAAGAATTTCCTGTAGAACCCCCGAAGGACTCTCGAGAGGAACTTCTGGGAGATTCTCTTATAGAACTCCTGGAGGATTCTCGAAAGATACTTCTGGAGGATTCTTTGAAGGAACTACAGCAGATTCTTGGAAAGAATTTCTGTTGATTCTGGAGGATTCTCGGAACTAATTTCTGATGGATATTAAGAAAGAACTCCTGCAGGATTCTCGTAATGAATTACTGGAGGATTCCTGAAAGATCCTCCTGAAATTCCTGTAGGATTTCCGGGAAAAAACTTCTGGAGGATTCCCAGAAGGTACCCTAGGAGGACTCCGGAAGGAACTTCTGGAAGATTCTCGTATATGACTACTTCTGGAGGATTCTTTGAAGGATCCATTGCAGATTCTTGGAAGGAATTTCGGTTGATTCTTGGAAGAAACCTCCGGAGGACTCTCGGAAGTAACTTCTGGAAAAATCTCGGAAAAATCTCCTCGAGGATTCTCCGAAGGACCGAAGGAAGAAACTTCAAAAGAACTCCCGTGGATTCTCGAAAAGAATTCCTGGTGAATTACCGAATAGAACCCCTGAAGAATTTCTAGAAGGAACTCCCGGAGGATGCCCAGCAGAAACTACTGGAGGATTCTCGGAACGAATTTCTAGTGGATATCCAGAAGCAACTCCTGCAGGATTCCCGTAGCGAACTACTGGAGGATACATAAAAAATACTCCTGAAAGAATTTCTGTTGATTGTTGGAAGGAACCCCCGGAGGACTCTTGAAAGAAACTTCTGGAAGATTCTCGTAAAGAACTCCTGGAGGATTCTCGAAATATACTTCTGGGAGATTCTTTAAAGGAACTACTGTAGATTCATGGAAGGAATTTCAATTGATTCTTGGAAGGAACCCCCCGAGGAGTAACTTCTACAAAATTCTCAAAAAAATCTCCTCGAGGATTCTCGGAAGGAACTACTGGAAGATTCTCGGAAGGAACTATTGCAG
Organism: Aedes albopictus; assembly: GCF_035046485.1. Taxonomy (NCBI): domain Eukaryota; kingdom Metazoa; phylum Arthropoda; class Insecta; order Diptera; family Culicidae; genus Aedes; species Aedes albopictus. The sequence continues at coordinate 278,159,709 of NC_085138.1, forward strand.
GATTCTTGTAAGAAACTCCTGGTGGATTTCCGCAAGGAAAAACTGGAGGGTCTTTGAATGATCTGGAGTTCCTTCCTGGAATCATTCAGGAGTGCTTTGCGGGAAATCCTTCAGGAGCTTCTTCTGAAAATTCGCCAGGAGATCCTTCCGGAAATCCCTCCGTGAAACCCTTATGGATTTCTCCTGGGAATTCTCAGGATGTTCCTTTTGAGAGAGCTTATTTTTGGAATGATAAAAAAGCTTCTTCCGGCAATTTCCAGGAGCATTAATCGGGAATCTACCAGGATCTCATTATTGTGATTTTGTGTTTGTTTTTGGGGATGGTCCAGAAATTTTTCTGGGGATCTTTTGAGAATATGCTTTCGGCAAATTATAATGGTAACATCAGAAAATTTTGAATACGGAAGCCCTTGAGTGAATTCATGATGGGATACTCACTTACTTTCAGTTCTGAGCACCCACTGTGGTGCAGAGGGCCGAATTGAAGGATCTCCACTCCATCTTGGGTGATTGCCCACCATCTGCGGCAAAGTTCAAATTTCTGTCGACTTACTTTATTTCGTTGCTGAGGCTGCACCAGTATGAGCCTCTGGGTCTGCCTCTGCTGCGATGTCCTGCTGGGTTCCAATCCTACGCTGGCTTGCAGATTTCGTTTCCTTCTCTGTGGAGAGTGTGGCCGACCCACCTCTACTTTGGCTCCCAAATTTCTGACGCTATCAGCTTTTGGTGACATCGACAATGGAGCTCCACGTGGGAGATCCAATTGTGAGGCCACCACGCATGAATTTTATACCGCAGGCATCTATTGATGAAGACCTGCAGCCGTTGAGTGTTCTCCACTGATACACACCATGTTTCACTGGCGTACAGCACCACAGATTTTCCCGTCGAGTTGAAAGTTCGGATTTTAGTGCGTCGACTAACTGGTTGTTTCTCCATACATGTCTTGAACTCGCAAAGGCAGCTCTCGCCTTCATAATCCGTGCACCGATCTTGGAGCCACCATCGGCCGCCATTTGATATTTGAAGCTATCAACATGCTCTACTGAGTGCCCAGCTACCGTAAAGCTGGAAGGGCTGACCGTGTTCACATCCAACGATTTGGTCTTGTTGACGTTGATGGTAAGACCTGCCGTTGAGGAGCGATTGGCAAGATCATCGAGCTTGCTCTGCATATCAGAGCGCCGTTGAGTACTTTATGGTAATGGGCTGCCACAGCAACCCACGATTGATTTCACGATCAATCGCACCTATCAGGATCTCGTTGATAACGATGAGTAACAGTAGCATAGCGGTGATAGTATACATCCTTGTCTCACTCCAGCAACGACCCGGACGGGATCGAACAAGACACCGTTGTGCAGTACTCTGCACGAAAATGCCGCGTACTGTGCTTCAACGAGGCTGATCATTTTCTCAGGGACTCCCTGAGGGCTTCCACATGTTTTCATGATTGAGATAGTTGAAAGCTTTTTTCGTAATCAATGAATACCAATTAGAGAAATTCATGGAATTCATTGATTTGCTCCGAGATGATACGGAGCATAACAATATGGTCTACACGGTTTAGGGACAAAACGTCAAATGACAAAAGGTCGAATGCCAATAACACTAGTTTACAGCATTTTTGAACTCGGTAAGCTGATGATCATTTTTGATGTAGAATCATGCCCTGAGTTCGAAAACGCGAAGGAAAAAAATACAGTAGAGCGGAAATTTTTTCGACTTTCCATACAAGGTTGATGATTTTAAATCGATTTTTGTTCTATTTTTAAGCAAAGTCGCTCATTTCAAACATCTCATTCTCCGTAATCAATGCTCCGATTGAGCTGAAATTTTTACTGTAACTCGCCTACATATGATATGTCAAATAAACGTCGAGAAAGAATTTTTAGGTTGTTTTTTTCTTATTGAAAAAAATACATTTCTTCAAAAAAATTTGGGAATTTTGCTAAAATTCAAGAAGATCGTCCCTAAAACTCGCCAATATCTTGAATTTCATCAATCTGATGCAAAACCTGTATTCAGATGATCGAATGGTATTGTATTCAGCTTTCAATTTATGGAAAAAGATTTAAAATTGGTTGAACAAAACGCAATATATTTGAATTGTAGTAAATTACTTATTTTGAAAAGTTATAAAACTCGATATTGAGCTAAAACTCAAAAACTGTTCTACTTTAAATTTTTTGAAGGTCGGTATCGAAATCAGCACTAAATTGTGCTTCAAAAATTTTGGTCGTTGACAGAAGTTCACGACTTTCGTTTTATTTTGTAAACTTGTGTAATGGAACATGTGTTCAGTAATAAGGATTCTAGTATGTTCCTTGCGTACTAGCACTTTCCAGTCTTCGAAGAGTTAGTACATACATGGATCCCTAACCCAGTTTGATTTCCTTTGCATTGAGTTTAGCCTCAGATGGTGAGGTTTTTAACTATATGCAAAGTAAAGAGAGAATGAGAGCATGAGATGACCGTACAATTCGTAGTTGCTACTCCGTTACTGACCAGAACAGTCAAAATTGCACAGGGAACCAAAAGGATGGGGCCTGGGTGTAGCTTTCCATCCTCAATGTGCAATTTTGAAGGTTCAAAACTTTATATTGTCAGTACCGGCGCCGGCCACGTCCTTACGGTCATCGGGGAAGGGAAGGAATGTTGATGTGACATCCGTTTCTACTAGAGTCCGTGTGTACCTCCGCATCTCCACGGTTGTCACAGAAAGGATTGTAACAAGGGAAGGGAAGGGATAGAAAGTTACATAGGTCTGGATTTACATTGGTAAGTGATGTAAGCTATGCAACCCTTGATATGATTTAGTCTTCCGCCAGCCGGCTGTCGGAAGAATACAATAATTTTATTGTATGTATGTGTATTAAATTTAATTATATACCGGGTATGAATAATTTTTAAACTACGCTAATGTCGGATCAACTCGTAATAACGCACGTTCTAAACTTATCGTTTCTCAGTCTCAAAATAATTGTATGCAATTCCGTTTAGTGTTACTGCCAATGCTGAAAAACCTAAACCGTTAAAGATGTGATGAACAAAAAAAAATTATGGTACTCGACACGAATAAATCGACGCGGAAAACGTGGTCTACTTGTCACTGAATCGTACGGTAATCTTGACCTTTCTAAAGAAAGAAATACTTCGCCGTTTTGATCGCTATTTGCCTGCTTGCAAATCTGAAATAGAAAATAGTATTAAATTGTGATACGTTCTCCACTGTTATGTTTTTGTAAATTGTTATTTACCTATATATAAGTTAAATTTACCTCCATCTCTCTGAAACAAACGGTATATTAGCAGTGAAAAATGAATAGAGTAAAACAATAAATTGATAAATAGTGTTAAAAAGTTTACCAAATCTTGATCCTGGAATGTTCCTGCATTTAAATAAACCAGGCTGGAAAATAGCAAAATCAAAACTTGATATCGTAGATCTTACACCGTAACGCACCGTTCCAAGGTGATCTACACTGTGGTGCATAATTGATCGGACAAACGCCGATTTTCATACAAAATGGCCAAGTTTGAGATGCTGTAACTATGGTTTGCTTTGATGGATTGAGTTCAATTTTTGACACGGAACTACAAATGTGCTGAATTTTGTGTATACAAAGTATAAAATGTTTTCATTCACAGGTTTGCGCGTGGCAAGGCGTTGAAAAAATTGCAAAAGTGATCGGACAGCGACACGCGTGTAAATCAAAGGGGTACCGCTGTCCGGTCTCTTTTGCAATATTTCCAACGCCTTGCCACGCACAGACCTGTGAACGAAAACATTTTATACTTCGTATACACAAAATTCAGCACATTTGTAGTTCCGTGTCAAAAATTGAACTCAATCCATCAAAGCAAACCATAGTTACAGCATCTCAAACTTGGCCATTTTGTATGAAAATCGGCGTTTGTCCGATCAATTATGCACCACAGTGTACCTACGTTACGGGTCATTTTAACTATATGCAAAGTAATGTTGGTAAACTCAGTTTTATTCTAAAACTGGAAGTCATCAAAACACCAGTAGGAAGGACTAAATACTATAATTCCTTGAATTACCAGAACACACATTCCAAAATTGAAAAATAGAACGACACTAGACTCGGTTTGGTAGATCTATCACCGCGACGCAACACGGGTCGCCTGACACCTTGGATTGGGGTTACCTGTTTGGTGGACTTTTACTCCCGGAACAGGTGCTCCGTAGTGCTATTCTAAGCCGGCAGCTACACGGGTCACTGAGAAACACAGCGGTTTCCCATGTTTTGCAGAATAATTGATTCTGCAGTTGTGCAGATACTACGGAGTCAGCTTTGAGCATATCGGCTGATATGCGATCGACCCCGGGCCCCTTTTCGATTTCATGCTACAGATGGCTGTTTTTAACTCCTGCATTGATGGAGCTCCGGTGTGGACACGGTTAATGCGTCGAACCCTTGGCGGGTCATACTGAGGTGTTGATGGTGTGGTGGTGAAAAAGGTTTCGGTTTCCAAAGTGTTTCAACCAGTGTTTCAGCTGGTCAGCCGGGTCGACCAATCGCCGGGTCGCTGCATTTGTTCTAATCCCGCTAAGGCGTCGTGGGACATCGTAGAGGAGACAAATGTCACCGGTGTTTACGGCTTTCTCGCCTCCGTCGGCTAGGGAGCCCGCCCACGCTCTTTTGTCCCACCAACATGAGCGATTCACTTCCTTCTCGAGAGCCGAACATCCCTGACGGGCTACGACTTTGGCTCCACGTGTTTTTGCTCGCTCTATCGCGGCTTTAGCGTTTCTTCACTTCTCTATCCTCCTCCAGGTGCTATCTGTGACCCACTGCTTTCTCTGGGTGCGTAGCTCACCCGAATTATTCACCGGTGACGACGAATGCGTTCTTGATGGCGCTCCATTGATCTGCTACGCTTCCACCTTTCGGAATATCCGCAGCACGGTTCTCTATCTCCTCGTCGAAAGGGGGGGGGGATGACACAAAACAAATTAAATATTTGCATCGGTCTCATGTGGATCACAGATGTGTAATGTAGCCATATAAGTAATTGCAGTTTTAGGCATGATACTTAATAGAAATGTGAAGATGTTTTCTAAAATGTCGATTGAAAGGCATTGTTTCACCTAAATGTAAAACATTTCTGATTTTCTAGCACATCTTCGCAGTTGGATAATTAACTTGCTCGTTCTTCGTGCTAAGAAATAAGGGGTTTGGTATATCATATTTCCCTTCAAGCTATTGACGCAGAAGAATATCGACAATGAGACTAAACTGATTTTTTATGTCCTTATGTCTACTGGCATCCACCAATCATCCCAGCCAACATCTGGTAGATGCTGAAATAATCGATGAAATTTGAGTAGGATGATTTGGCACAACCTCGCACTGTACGGACGGATGCATAGGTGCCTACCTACATTACATACGTCGACGTTCGGGACCAGAACAAAAAATTGATCGACGATGCATGGGTGATTGAAGATGATGCTAATTAGCGATAATGGCCGTTGGACGACGGTTATAATAATGTTATGGCCTGTGCTGTGCTGTGCAGAGTGTGCTCACCACATCATCAACGCAGTGGGTGTCTGATTGCTTCTGACGTGCTGAACAATGCAAAATGACTCCGGAACGAGCAGGCTAATTTCTCATTCTAGGAAAATGCCATATGTGAGAGGCTGTAGGGATTTGATGCTCTTCTTTGTTCGATGCTGCGATGCTGCGGGGCCTTGAACGAGTTTATTGATTATTTTATTGTGTACAGGTATTGTTGCAGTTTATTTACACTTCATGGTACCTTAGACCAAAAGGAAGGGTGCTGAGCGTGAGGTGTGAGAGTTTGAGAGATTTCGTTATTTCCTATGAAATTTATTCGAAAATTGTATCTAGAAATTCCTCCCGGAAACTTCATAAAAATATCAAGAATATTTTCAAATGACTTTTGACAGGAATTTTATATGTACACGGGAAAAAATCCGCTGCTTCAAACCTGCTAAATGAGTCATGATCTCGCTTAAAATGTGTGTTTTCATGTTATAAATATACACCACAAAAAAAGGTCATACTTTCATGACTCATGTTGCCGTAACGTCACCTTGGCGTTACGTTTTTTAAATTTATTGACAAAAATTTGTAAGTTAAGTCATGATATCATGCCCATGAATACCAGAACTATTAACTAGATTCATAAAACCAGAAGCGGTATTCATAGAACTAGTAGTTGTCATTTATGGTTCCAGTTTTATTAGCGAAATTTGGTAAGTCGGTTCATATTATCATGAAGTACGTACTCAAACTATGAACTAAATTTATGAAAGCTTGAGCATTACTCATGGTGCAAGTATTTGTCATTTATGGTACTGGATCGATTTGCGAAAAATGGTAGTACTGGTCATGTTATCATAAAGCATGTTCTAAATTTATTACCCAATGTTATAAAAACATAAGCAGTATGCATGATTCTAGTATTTGTAATTTATACTATCGGATTAATTGGTGCAAAGTGGCAATTAAGGTCATGTTATCGTGAAGCACGCACTCTGAAATCATGAACAAGGTTCCTGAATATTGAAGTAATTTTTATGATTCTGGTATTTGTCAATAATGATGCCCGTTTTATTAGCAAAATGCCGTACATAGAGTCATGATACTATGAAGCATGCATGCTGTAGTCATGATTCGCCTTCATGGAATCACAAGAAGTACTCATGATTATAATATTTCACCCTCATTCTTGTTTACGGATGTATCCACTTTCGATCGAATTTGATTAGTTCGAATCTTTCGCTCATTTGATTATGCTGACGTAAACGGCAATACACACGAAATACTTTCGAAAGTGGATTCGAACGTAAACAATACAGGCTCTCTTTCGCACGGCATCACGTTTTCTGTCATGTCTCACTGCTTGCTCCTTACGAGCTTTGCTCGTTTGGCTGCACTTTTTGAGATTTCTTTTGTCTTGTCTGGCTGCAAAAAAAACAAAGTCTATTCTTCATTACACCACGAAACCTAACCTCGAAATGTTTGACATTAGCCAGGTCATTTTGGCAGATCACACACATGCAAGAAAGAGACGAACAATTTTCTTGCAGTTTGCCGACCTTTTCTTGCTCGTGTGAGATCTGTCAAAATGACCTGGCTCCATACTGTCAAATTTTCATTCATAAAATGAGCGATCAGTTGTTCTGAACCGTCTCGTAAAATGGTCCATAGATATAGGGGGCGTCCATAGATTACGTCATGCATTTAGGGGGGAGGGGGGTTCAGCAAAATGTAACGAACCTTACAAAAAGTTCAGAGATCCCTTACAAAAAGTGCGACATAGGAGGGGGGAGTTGAAAAAGCCAAAAAAAAAAGCGACTGATGGTAGGTTAATGGCATTGAGATGCGTGAAGCCCAGCTGCGAAAGAAACGTGTTTGTTTATAAAAAGCAGATAGGCCCTTTTCAAATGTTACGCTAGATTTCCTTCAATTCAATTACCCCGAAAACCATTACCCCGAATGACACATTAACATCCTGATCCTATAACATTACCCTGAATTAAATTACGCCTACAACCATTACCCCGAGTGTCATATTACCCCGAAAGATATTTCCCCGAATGACGAAACAGAAGCCGCATTCATAATTCTGATGTTTGTCATTTGATTCCGGTTTGATTGAAGGTCTAGTTGTGTGTTCTTTTTAAAAGATCCAATATTTATTCATCATTGTGCTTAAAGGCCTACTCAATAGCCCGCAGTAAATCGCGGGTGCTTTTGGGTAGATCTACCGCTGGGATTTTGAACAGATGAGCCTGCAAGAACATCCAGAGGGGCTTGCAGTCTGGTGCATACTGGAGATTCAAAACATATACCACTTGCATGCAAATGCAAATGGCATGGAGGATGTGGTCTGCCTTGTACTCCGCTCCCCCGAAAATAACGAGCACCGCTCCTTCTCCCCGCGATGCCCCAACCGAAACAATTTGCGGCTGCAAATTAAGGTTCTCGAATTTTTCCTTAAGGAAATCCAAACGCGTGCTGATTTTATGTTCCATGTCGCCCGCCGTCTGCATAGAAAAGAAAAGATTTCTATTAAAAAAATATATAATAAAATAAAGCAAGGCTGAATTGTATAAATTGTTAGTAGTAATAAAATCATTACAAAAACACAGGAAGCAGTGAAAGAAATTTTTTGTAAGTTCTCATCGTAATAGGCTGTTTTACCTCACCCAAATATGTCAGGAAAAGGCCTACTTTCCCACACCAAATTAACAGTGCGGTAATGGCTCATTACAGCACTGATTTGTGTTGCGTAATGAACCATTTGAGCACTGGTTTCAGTTTTGGTCAACTTATTGATGCTTTCTGGACGCAGTTTTGAAAAATTGTGACAACTGCACAGCATAACCTGTTATGATCAGATTTTCTTGAACATCGCTATGAACATCAGTGTGCAGTTTGTGAAAACGTTTTGTTTAAAACTATCCTCAAGGGTAATTTATGAAATTGCAAAAAACGTTGTACGCAACTAGGCGCAGAACTCGATTTTTCCAGCACTTGTCGTAATTATCCACCTCGGCAAGCCTCGTTGGATAAATGTACGACTCGTGCTGTAAAAATCGTCATTCTGCACCTTGTTACGTAAACTACTATTTCCAGGTATAATTCATTATTGTCCTTTTACATTTATTTCCTAGACGCCTTTCTGTCCCTCGAAAAGAAACAAAATAGAAAACCGTTTTGTTTTAACCATTTATTTAATTATACAATAATTCGGGCGCTGTGGAATACCTGTAAAGATAAGAAAATCGAGTAAGTTCTTTTCTTTTAGTTCCAACTATTTATTTGCATCTTTTGACAACGTACTTCAACCTCAACTAAGGTCAAAAGTGTCTCAAAAGATGCAAATAGTGGGAATTAAAGGGAAAAAATCTTTTACATTAAGCAGCGAAATACTTACACCGCAATTGTACATTATAAGGAATCAATTTCGAAGGCGGATTGCTTTCCGGCCATCTGGCAAGTGATGTAAATGGGACGGAGAATGTGTGATGTCTTCAATACTGCATTTATCGATCACAAAATTTTGCGGATCAACTACATATGCATCTAAATGTTCGACGAACTGTACGGCACTATATGTATGGCAGACGAATGTTATCTCATTGTTGTTTTTGATTATATGGCGTACTTCTTTAAAAACACTGTTCTGACTCCAGACGATCAACATGGTCCCAGAAGTGATCTTTGTTTTCCCAAGCATAACGTAGTTTAGTACTCGCACGATTGAACAGCTGTTGTCAGAAATCAGCTCGCTCGGGATAGGAATACAGTCAAGCTTGATGAAAAATCCAGTCCCTTCATCCAACTGCAGTGGTCCAAAATTACTGATGCACTTGAAAAATTTATGGGCCATCTTAAACTGGTCCTTTATCGCCAATGTCAAGGCAATATTTTTCCGGGATGATGTGACGGTGGCTATTTTTTTAAAGTATTTATGTTTCATTTCGGGTATGAATGTTGATGTAAATCGAGTTGGACCCATCCACTCGATTGCGAGCGGGTAATGCGTCAGAAAATGTGCTTTCGGTTTAAGATGCTTATTGAAGAGAACCTTGTACTGGGTCAACGTCTGTTGAATGAGTTGTTTAAACTCTTCAATTTCCTCAGACGTGAAAGAAGGTTTCATTACGCATGACCCAACCTTAGTGACATTTATGAGGAATGTCCACTCATCTCCGGCCGGTACTAGGTCGCCAATCATCAGGGTGATATTGTCGACGAAGCACTTCATCTGTCCTGCGGTCATTTTTAGTTTTAGGCTGTCCAAGTTCTCCTGCCTTATTTCTGGCGGAATACTTTTCCGCTCGTTGATGTCGTAATCATATCGCTGGACACGCTGATTCAATGTGAACAGCGAGAAAAATCCTTTTGCAATAAAGTGAAGAATGCAGCAAGCGAGAGCATCATGAGCGAATCCTTCGAAAAAGTCATGCATGCAATCCACAATCTTGAGGTCGGTGATATGAAAGTCCGGAATACTGTTAAAAACTGAATTTTTCTTAATTCCTGTTTCCGAAAAGCGATTGATCTCTAAAGCTTGATTATATGTTTCTTCGGTCCGGTACAGATTAGGTTCGTCCACAGCGCTTTCCCTTATATGTTCCAGATCCATCGAGCAAATCCTGAATAAATAGAAAATAATTGTAATTAGTTTTGTTTCATTCAACCACACACGTGTGGTTACGTCTGTTTGTCTGTGATTCAACTAGAAGGCAATTATTACAAACTTATAGTAATAACCCGATTTAATAACTCCTTATCATCGGTGATTTGAATATAGCAAAGAGAGCAAAAGACTTAGACACATAAACAGAAACTTAATAGGTACATTCCCACTCTTTCTTTCAAAAATCTCAATGTAACAGGAACATTATAGACAAACAGACGTAGAACTATCCACAATGTTCATCGTTTAGATTTCTACGAGTTATTCAAAATATTCTATAGTTGAGTGTAGAATTAACTGAGTGTTAAAATATACATTGATAAAAAAAATCACGCAGCGTTGTAGCTCCTGTTTGTCCTAGTGAGCGCTTGGACAAACACAATGTGATTATCACTGTTTTTTATTATTTTATTTTTATTAGCACTGATCATGCAAAAATGCAAATTGTTCAAAGTTTTACGTCTGTTTGTCTATGAAAAATAATGAAAAATGACAGACTAGCACGGATAAAATCCAAACATTACTGAAACAATCAATAGAAACATAAAAGTATGATAAAAATCGGGTCATTGCAGCAATTATATACCGAGTAAAATTATTGTTACAATTCTAAAACACTAATGACCAAAATAAACCACTATCACTAACTATACATATATGACGATCGTCTCTTGAACGTTTCCTACCTGCATGGATGGTTGGCAACAAATGACCTGCTGTAGTCCAACAGGCTGTTTAAGCCCAAGTTGTCTCCTCTCAATCCGCCAAATAAGAAGAATATATCCTTATCTTCTCCTTTTACCTGAATTTTCACAGGTGTTTTTTCTAGACGAGATATTTCCTGGATCAAAGTGTTTAGGATCGCGTCGTTGGAGAAAGTTTTCTCAATGGCAGAATATACGAACTGAACCAGGAACATGTTTTCAATCTTGCCATGGATGTGACGTGGCAAACTCGGAAAATTCAAGTAGAACCCAGTCAGAGCTTGCTTGCCAGCTTTCGAACCCAGCGGGTTGTTGATTTCAAAAGAATCAGCAAAAATGAAGTAAGGGATGCAAATTTGACCAGGTCTTTTTTCAGTTTTTTGCCTCCAGAATTTTCCTTTCACGAAGTTATCGTTAAGGTTTCCATTAGAAGTAGTCATTTTCTGATAGTTTTCCAGCAATGCCTCAATATTAGCTTCGATCTTGAAAAAACTGGTAAAAAAATTCTCTAATCCGATGTACACATTGCATTTTGATTTTTCTAACAATTCTACGCTATCGTTACCAATTTCCACAGGGATCAGCTCACTGTTAACTTCGTCGAGTACAGGCATGTGGAAATGACATTCTTCCTTCAATAACTTAACCAATTTGTGATCTGTGTTAACTGCATCAAACGCCTGTGTTATTTTCATTAATTCGTTCAATAATGGAACTTGTTCTGCTTCTGAAACGACTGGTTTGATGACTTCACAAGCGACGGACATCAAAGGTTCCAAAACCATATTTTTGAAGGAAGCGATAACTTCGAACACCATTGCTCGATTATAGTTGGGCAAGCTGTGCAGAAATATGGCAAATGCTGTTCCAGTTTTTTGAATTGTTGTTAGTAGATCATCATCAAGCTGCCTTCTTATATCATGCCAAAAACCATCGTGTTGAACATCTTCGTCTCTTGTAGCACCTTCAAAATTCTGTTCTGCTTCGGGCTGCATCGAATTTGATACATTGCGGTGGTCAGTAGTATCGTCAAGACTAAAAAATAAATAAAAATTAAAAAAAAAGTACAATTGAATACCATCGTACACGAATTAGTTGGATCCTATGAATTTTGCACATACCTAATATCTACTGGTTCTGCATGCAATCTCTGAGAACTCCAGTGCTCTGGTACATTTTGAGGGTGTTCCTTTTTAAGATGCCGTACAAAAGATCTGCTGTTTGTATATTCTCTTCCACAGTTTTCTTGGGCGCATTTAAAATGGCTGTGCTGATTCAGATGGTGAGATCTTATACTTGACAAATGTTTCATCAACACATTCGCCCCCGGGTATCTTCGACGGCACAGGAAACATACGAGCCCAGTACTACTCATTGAAAACTACAACAAATTAAAATACAGATTAGAGCAGACCGAAGATATTTAGTTGGGATTCAATTAAATGGTAGGATGCGAAATTAAAACTTTCCAGGCAATGAGTGAAAAGTTAGTGCAGTTAAAATTCATGGTAATAAACACAACAAAAAAACCGGAAATAGATAAGAACATACACATTCTTTATTTAAAAAAAAAAACAAATGTAAATTTTCTAAGATTAACTTACGTGTTACTTAAATGCACGTCAAAAGATAAGTGTAAAAAATATTCGAATAAATATTATATAACATACTTACCCTGATATATAACCAGATAACTTTTCTGATGTCAAATCACTTATGATATATGTAGCTTACCACATACGCCAATGGATACAATAATCTTCAATAATAATTAAGGAGCCACCACGTTAAAATGATCAATCACTAGATTATCAGGAAAAAATGAGCACTTCCCAAAGAACGCAAAAAGTACGTTATCTATTAAAAAATACCATACAAATATCAATCGTAAGGCGCAAAGCATACGCGTAATCATTTGCGCTCAAATTTCGTACAAACGTCAAAAAAATGTCGTATAATGATCGCAAGTTTTGATATTCCTTTCGGGACGGACCACATAAAGCCGAATATCTTGAACATAAGATCTTCCAGAACAAAATTATGTTTATTTCTTCTATTCTACCCACCTATGAAATTATGGGGTCAGATTGGGACCAGCACAATTGTGTTGGTCTGTTCCCAAGACGGTCGATGTTCTAAAAAACCTGAATTAATACAAAATCTAGAAATTCATTCCTTCAACTTTGTTGAAAAAGCCAAATAACGTCATTTTTAATGAAAGTCGTAGTGCGGGGTGACTTGCAACACTCAATGTAAATACAGTTTCCAACAAGCTATTATTAGTTTTTAATATCAGGCGTATTCTGTAAGTATTCTAGTTACTATTCTGATGGAATCTACGTTTAACCCTTCAGGAGCACTTCCACAGTTATTAACTGAGAGCTTCCTCTGCCAATGACCATTTTGCATGCGTATATCGTGTGGCAGGCACGAAGATACTCTATGCCCAAGGAAGTCAAGGAAAGGGGGGGTTACATAAAACAAATTAAATATTTGCATCGGCCTAAATTCAAATGCAAATTTATACAGCATATTGGATAAGGAAACGACATCTTCTTCTTTCTGGCTCAAACGTTCCCACTGGAACTTTGACTGCCACTTCAACTTAGTGTTCTTTTTGAGCACTTTCACAGTTATTAATTGAAGAACTTTCTTTGCCTACCATCGCATGAAACTATATATTGTGAGCAAGCACAATGATACAGTATGCCCAGGAAGTCGAAAATGTTTCCCACCCGAAAACACCCTAGACCGGATCGATTTGATTTTTTGATTTTTCAACGAAATCATTTGAATACAAGCATAAATAGTGATGACTGCTAAGATCATATACCAAGTGATTCACGGGTGCGAAAAATACCGATTTTTATGGGTTTTTGATAAAAATAATAAAAAGATAGCGAGTGTTGCAAGTCAGCCCGTTTGACGGTAAGTTATTGTCAGACCATATTGTAGCTATGATTTGATGCTAAGGTAACCCTAATTGGGTGACAGGGTGTTCACATTTGCATATTTGTTAAAATATTTGATTTATTGCTTTCCAGCGTAGTGCTTCCACATGGAAGTGGTGTCTAGGAATGTCTCCCGGTTGAAGTTCACCGGTGAGAATGCGTTTGAGCTAGAAAAATAAGGAAAACAACAGGAAAGGGGTCCACTATTGGTTAAAATACCCTAATACTGTGAACTTTTGTATGTCCACGCAGTCATCCTTAATTATTGTTTAGTAAAAAACCTCTTCTATTTTATGTTTTATAGCGATTCACTTTTTTGTTGCTCATTCTTCAAAATTTGTCGAATTATTGTAATTTTGTAACTTACCTCTACTTCCAGAATGAAACTCTCCTGTGTTTCTCTCACGGACGGCTTCCAACTACCCTTAATCCGGTAATTTGTCTGGACAATTAATGGCAGCAACAAGCAAAGTAGATAGTCCTTTTTGTTTCCATCCGATGTGTGACTGTATGCATCGTAAAGTGGTTGGAATGCTTTGTCCTTTGTCACCGCAGAAGAGATTAACTTATCCAGCTTATTGTGCAATAATGGGAATCGACTGTAGAAGGAACTCGTTGCTCCTGGGTACAGCCTTTCGAAGTCCAGCTCGATCTATAAATAAAGTGAAAATATAAATACAATGCTCATCCAATATAAACCAGAAAAATTACAAGAAATCCCGCTTTTGGGTCCGCCAAGATCGGATAAAGCTGGAATAATTCTGACAGGTCTTTCGCTTTCTTGATATCCTCCTGACGTAGCTCGAAACACGCTTCCCAGTTTGTTCGTACCATTTCTATTGGCGATCGTCCATATACTAGCCAGTCTCGGGCACTCAATTGCTCTTCGCCTAAAAAGCATTATGAAAGTCAATGTTCATTTAGTTATAACAATTGTACATATCGTAATACGGGAGTGTCCATAAATAACGTCACGCTTTTAAAGGGTTAAAGGGTTCAACAAAATGTGACGAACCTTACATAAGTTTTAGAGGTTCCTTCCAAAATTGTAACATAGGGGGAGGGATGGTTTAAATTGCTTATTATTGTGTGACGTAATTTAAATGCGCTCCCTAAGAACTTAGCCATCCTAAAACAAATTAACAATTCGGCCTACCTTGCCCGAAAAAACTGTATTATATTTAGCGTTTTATCTGCTTTATAAGCCAATCCTAATAATTAGGATATTTAATATCACCAGTAATGAAAAAAATGCTCAGGAACTTTTTTAATCTCAACTAGAAACACTGCAATAAATCCGCCAGCAAACTCGTTAGAGGACACTCGGTAATCTTTAAAAAGTTCTGTATTAATTTCCATTACTACTTTGATTATTACGTCTCAGATTATTACGGCCGCCACCAAAAGTTTTTTCCGCGTTTGTTTTGATTCGCTATTCATAAACAAGCAGAACATGACGTTATTAGAGCTTGCTGACGTTTATTCACTTCTCTCTTTCAAGCTCGCTTTCAAGCTTGCAGGCGGGATAGGATTTGTTTTCATCGGGAAACTTTTCCTGATGACAACAAATCCTATTCCGCCTGCATGTTTGAAAGAGAAAGGTGAATAAACGTCAGCAAGCTCTATTGGTAGCATAAAACATCGGCCACCAAGTCGGCCACCGCTATGTTGGCCGGGTTGCCAATCATGAAGAATACATTTTTTATCGATTCTATCTCACGGAACGTTTCCAAAAGGACCTATCTGTCAACATTATTTTTTGCGTTTAGGGAAGATTCATTTATTACGTCCATCGTTTTTCGGGATTTCTAGACCCCCCTCCCCTCTCTGTCACGCTATTTTCCTCGAGATTTTCCTATACCTAATACACGTACTGTCACACTTTCTTAGACGAATCGAGTTGCGACACTTCTCCATAAATTACGTCACGCAAAAATCGATCATTTTCAACCCCCCCTCCCCCCTATGTCACACTTTTTGTATGGGACCTCTGAAATTTTTGTATGAGTCGTCACACTTTGCTGAACCCCCCCTCCCCCCTCAAAGCGTGACGTAATTTATGGACGTTCCCTAAGTAGGTTAAAAATCATTTTTCGCACCGGTAGTCACTTCTATTTCCAATCGAAAACATAATATTAACTGAAGAGGAAATCGATGAAGAAAAATTGATCATTGCAGAATCGTCTGTATGACACTAAGCGCGAGACTTGTCTACAACTCTTACTTACCATGGATGACCGTTGATGTAGGCACAGTATCGGTCTTCTTTTCTTTCGGTTTTTTCAAGCCCAATGATTGGAGCACAGTTCCCTTCCTTTTAACCAACTTTCCGCTAGGTCCGATCCTGCCGCCCTCAGGTGTCGTGTAGCCAGGTTTGTAGTAAATTTCCTAAAATTCATACAGCAAGCGAAAAACCATAAGTGAGTCGAATATGAGATTATGCGGAGTATTCAATCACAGACAAAAAGACGCAACAACATACTAACTATATAATTGTGTCATGTATGGAAAAAGAAATTCCAACAAAGATGGCATGCGATAAATATTAGGTAAAAAGTTTGCTCCATTTCAAATGGTATAAATTAAATGTGGGCTTCAGCCCACGTATACAATTAAATACTTGTAAAGTGTTGCATCTATTTGCCTGTGAAGAGATTTTAACTAACCGGGCTCTCGGTTACGAAAGTTGCAGCAATTTTTTTACTCATCAGATCGTAAAATTTTCCATTGATCTCCAGTCCCTCCACCGCTGCGTCCATTACAATCATCTTCGCCAACTCGTTACGCAAAGTGTTGGTCAGCGTTGCATTGTCTTCGTAATACTTCATAATGGCTTTCCCATCAGACCGGCTGTTCAAATATCCCAAAAAGTCCTTGAACTGCAGAAAAAAAAACAAGTTTTTATTGATTAAGCAAGCAAAATTAGAGACATGTATACCTTTTTGGAATTTGCAGTCAACATCTCCACGGCTGATGAACCTTCTTCCGCTTCGGCAGACTCATTAAAAAGCGTTTTCTTAAAACGAAAAAGATAATTAATAGCGTACTACCTGTGATGGAACATTCAACGGCTGGACCGGTTAATTAAGGTAAGATTTTGTGTTGTTTTTAATATTTAAGGGCGGACGGGACGGTCGAGGAAATATCCGCCATTGCTCTGTTTCTTCTAAGATGGTAATTTCAGATTCTACTTCATATAATGGAACAAAAATCTATCATTGTGTATGCTCACTTGCAGTGCATATGCTGATTGTTTTTCAGCCTCATCTGTGCGATAGAAATCGAGATTACCATCTTCAAAATCGCGAGGCAAATTGTTGGAAAGAGAGGGAAGATAGGAAAAATAACACAGCGTCCCGATTCACCTTAATTACATTATAATTGCGGGCGTCATAATCAAAGTTTCTCCGCAATATCTAGGATGTTCAACATGCTACAAATTTATGCTACGTTCACACTGCGCTCTATATCAAGTAATATAGAGCGATTCTTGATATAGAGGCTATATCAAGTTCTATATTACTTGATATACCATACAAATCGACCGTCATCCTACACTGAGGATAATTTCCGTATACCTTTTATATGTGAAACTACATAATTTTTTGCAATTAGACTTAAAAGTTATGTGTGGGACCATTTGTATTATTCGATACGACACAAATGAAATCTATGGTCAAACTCAAATCAAACTTATTGTTCAGGATTAATAAAATGTATGTGTGAGGTTTATAAAAGTTATAGTTCGTATTTCAATAATTATTATAAGATAAAATCAAATGAAAAATATATTTATTGCTATCATTCATCTGTTTTTGATATAAAATTCTTCATTCGCAAATAAAACTCATAGATTCGTACAAGATTAATATTTATTGGGCTTTGAATTGGGTTCTTTAAGGGTGTCCAGATTATTTCATAATCAGATTCTCCGCCTAAAAATTAGTCGAAATCCAAAATTTCATATTTTTTGGAGTCCGGGAACTATTTTTGAAATGCGTTTAAAGTTTGTATGGGGAAAATTTTTTGTTCGGGTTGAACTGTCATTTCATCGATTGAACTGTCATTCTATCCACGAAAATTAAAATTGTTTTGTTAATTTGACCATCAAAACAAAAGTATTGGAATCCAATAAAATCACGTTATACTCATAAAAATTAAATCTTTCGATTAGGCTACAGAAAATAGCAATATTTTATTCGATTAGGCTACAGAAAATAGCAATATTTTATTCACTAAACAACCCAAATATACGGAACGGAACGTGATAATCCTATAGCGTATTTATATCACACGGAAAAATATTAAAACCCAAATAATAAGTTTTAAAAACTCAAATTTGGCTAAACTGCTTTTAGTTTTAACTCAAAGTTGGGTTGTTTTCTCCCTCGCCCCACCGCAATGTTGTCAAAAACAAAGAGAGAAGCACCGACGCATCCGCTGCTCTTCCGTGGAAGAAGCCAAATTTGGGTTTTCTTGAGTTAACCCAAATTTGCGTCATTTGAGGCCTCCGTTGGGTGAAAATAACTTACCAGTGGGTTAATTTTTTTGCCGCTCTCAAACGAGAACTACTCACTCACCACTTTCGCTGTTTGACGCAAATTTGAGTTATTCCACGGAAGACCGGGATTGCGTCAAAACAACTTAAATTTGGGTTGATTTGTAGTTCCGTGCAAGTTCGTTTCGTACACGGAGAGACGAAACTACCCAAAAGTGAGTTTTTTCCACTCAACTTCGGGGTTGCGTGCGTCAAGCCAATTTTGAGTTGATGGAATCGATGTTTTTGTTGGGTTGTTCCCGCTTGCTTCCATAGTGGTTTCTGCTTTTAGTGGTGTTGCGTGTACGTACACGCTGCATTACACGAACACTACCTGAGTTACTGGTTGAAAATAGTAAACAAAGATCAGCTGTTCCCGGCAAAATCAAATGGGCATATTTTCAACCAGTAGATTTGCATTAGTGTTTGTGACACCGCGCTGCGAAACCACTATGTGAAAAAATACCTAATTTTAAGTTTTTTTTTACCCAACCGAAATTTTGACTAGGTTGTATTCACTCAAATTTGAGTACTGTGCTAGAAACTCAGTGTTGGCTTGACGCACGGAACTGCAAAAGTTGGGGTGTTTCTCTCTTCACTCTCTGACAACAATAGAAAGAGCGCATGAAAAGGGAGATGAAAAAGAACTCAAAATTGAGTTTAACCCTCTAATATTGTGGAGCCTCGTAGCCGTGCGGTTAGGGTCACCAAGCTTCTAATCGCACCATGCTATGGGGTGAGGGTTCGATTCCCGCTTCGGGCGATGAAACTTTTCGTGAGAATAGTTTCTTCTCCGTATCCACTGGTGCATGCTCCGTGTGTCCCTTGTCTAGTGTTTAAGTTTCATTCAGTCTGTGCAGCCTCTGGCTGAAGACGGTGTCCGCGTCTTTTTTTTTTTCTTTTTAATACCCAATCCCGCCTTTAGACGGGGTATAGTTTGAGCATTTTTTGTAATTTTTGTATCGTGGACAATCAAATTTTTTATATTTTTGGCTAATATTTAGAACTATTCTGTATATCTCAAAATGGTTTTTGGTGTCTTTTGAAGCTTATCACCGTTTATTAAAAATCATTGAAAAATTGATGTTTTAGTCACCTTTCAGAAGTCATTGTATATTTTGTATTAAATCCAGGCCCCTGACACGGCCTATATCAATGCATTGGAATCATGGTAGACAGGATGTCCTGGGCGCTAATAAATAGCGCCCACTGTCAAATGCGAAAAAATCAACAATTTTTTGTTTAACGTTTATTTTGGTTTGTTGATCAGTTTTTGGAATCATTTTTTCCACCGCTTATGATCACAAAACACTTCAAACTCACTTTAATATTAATGTACGGTAAGAGGAGCATGCGATTAGTTGAATAAAGCAACCCAACAAACACGCATTGTGAATGTGATTTCGTGTGTGGCTCACAACATCAAACAAAAGCTGCGTTTGTTGATTACACGCTCGTTTCAATTTGCACGAATATAAGTATAAGGCAGTTAGATGTTGGCTACGATAAATTTCATTCATGCCAGGGGCCTGATTAAATCGCTTCAATTTACATATTTTAAATTTTTCCCAAACCATACTATCATAGTAAAATAGTTTAAGGGAATTGAATACACTCTAAAATTTGTTTTCTCAAAATTACACGAAAAACAAAATTTCCTATGAAAAAAAAAATCAAATAAAAATAATTCAACAATAACCATAAAATCTCAAAATATTTTCGTCTCAAAAAATCCGTCTTCCAAACAGGCTTTCAGGAAAAATATAAAAGTGTGGGGATGTTCAAAAATAAAAATTAGAAAAATCAAAAACCGAAATTCACAAAATCGAGAATTGAAAAGAATCATCTCCAAAACATGTTTAAATCGATTTTAGATGACGAAAAATGTAGATCAAAATCAAAAATTCTAGATTGAGTTTAAATAAGGGCGAAAGTAACATGAGAGAGTAGACCGGCCCACATTTGTATGGCGAGAAACAAAAGTTGGAAAAATTCACGGGGCACCCTCTAGAATCGTGCATTTGGATGAGAAGAACAATCTGTGAAAGATTCAGCTCAATCGGTTTAAAACTGAGCTGGCGCAAATGAGTTGAAGGTTTGTATGGGATTTTCAGTCCAAATATATGGGAAATTGGATGACCTGCAGTCTCTCACTCAGCACGCCGGTTCAGCTAGTTCGATTTGGCTCAGAATTGAAAGAATGACAGTTGATACTCTAACGAACAACTTTGTGAAAGACCATACAGTGATAAAACTTAATTTAGTTGCGGTTTCAGCTAACGAAAGCAGGATGAGGACATTTTCCCCCGTTTACTCTCGGTTGTTACATGCAGCACGTGTTTGTCGGTCGAAGTTTGCGCGCTACATCATAGGCAGCTATGTAATTCTTCATTGTTTCGATACCCGCCCACGTGCGTGAGCAATTGAAATGAAGGACAACATAGCCGCCTATGATGTAGAGCGCAAGCTTCGACCGACAAACACGTGCTGCATGTAACAACCGAGAGTAAACGGGGGAAAATGTCCTCATCCTGCTTTCGTTAGCTGAAACCGCAACTAAATTAAGTTTTATCACTGTATGGTCTTCTACAAAGTTGTTCGTTAGGGTATCAACTGTCATTCTTTCAATTCTGAGCCAAATCGAACCAGCTGAACCGGCGTGCTGAGTGAGAGACTGCAGGTCATCCAATTTCCCATATATTTGGACTGAAAATCCCATACAAACCTTCAACTCATTTGCGCCAGCTCAGTTTTAAACCGATTGAGCTGAATCTTTCACAGATAGTTCTTCTCATCCAAATGCACGATTCTAGAGGGTGCCCCGTAGAATTTTTCGACATTTTTGTATTTGGGCCGGTCTAATGAGAGAGTTCTCTTCATCGACTCTCTCTTCTTCAAATTAAAGTGACAAGATGCAAGTTTCATTAAACTTTTTACGCTTAAACGAAAGATTGCGATACGATCTAGCGTCTAAGTGTAAAAAAGTTCGATTGAATTTGCATCTTGTCACTTTAATTTGCAGAAGAGAGAGTCGATGAAGAGAACTCTCTCATGTTACTTTCGCCCTTATTTAAACTCAATCTAGAATTTGGGTATTAGAGGGTTAAAAGTACCTAATTTTGAGTTTTTTAGTTTCTCCGTGTAATATAAACCCGAAAAGTTGTGGTTGGCAACCCGGCCAACATAGCGCTGGGCGATATTTTATGTTGCGAAACGTCAAGTCGCACGCAACCAAAACAAAAACCGTAGAAAAAGGGAAAAAAAATTGGCGAACTGGCCGGAAAATTTTGTGCGCGGAGTAGTAAATAGTGAGAACAAAAATGTTCTTCTGGAGTTTCTTCGGCAGTTTGCTTGGGAAACTTTCCAGGCAATTACAGACCAAGTTCCAGGCACAATAGGAGGAAATTATCGAGGAAAACGCGTGTTGAAAGCAACAGCAGCTGCAGAATTTACCCCGGGAATGCATTAGTTCATTGCGAATCCCTCCAAATGTTTATTTGGAATTCCCTCCTGTAGTAGGTACCATGAGAATTTTCTTTCGGATTTCCTCAGGAATACTTGCAAGAGCTCCATAGGAATTCTTCTAGATGGTTCCCGCAACATCCTCGAGCATTTGTGTGAATCACTGAACTTTGTTCGACAATGTTTCTTGCCAGACTGCATAATCAGAAAATCATAAGCATTTTCACAGGATATCCCCCAGGATTTCCTTGGCAATTCTTTCAAAGATAGCTGCACAATTTCACCTGTTATTCCTCCTGGATTTCCCTGGGAATAATTCCAGGAAATACTCAAAAATTAATTTAGCGTTTTTAAGGAATTATTCGACCGTTTTCCCGCAAATTACTACAGAATTTTTGTGAGAATCCCCTTAGGATCTTCCCTGAGAATCCCTCAGAAGTTCCCCGGGAATGCGTTTATAAGTTCCATGGAAATTCCTCCAGAATATACCCGGGCATTCTTCCCCAGTCCCCAGAAATTCATCCAGGATTTCTCAAGAAATTCCAAATTCTTGCAGGATTTCTTTCGGAATTCCTCCAGACTATCCTCTGTAATTACCCCAAAAGTTCTATGGGAATATTTCTGCGAGTTCCACGGTAATGCCTCCAGAAGTTCACCGGGAATCCCTCCAGACCCAGAAATTTTATCTTTTTATCTTTTTTCAAATCTTCAGAAAGTTCTCCAGCAGTGCTACGAAAATTCCTTCAATTTCAAAATATCTCCTGGATTTCCCAAAGAAGTCCTTTAGCAGAAATTCTCCGCAAATTCATCAAGCATTTTAAATCCAGGAGTTCCCTGAGAGTTGTTCCAGAATACCCAAGGGAATTTCCCAAAAGTTCCTTATGAATTACTCCAGGAGATCCCTGGGAATTTCTCCACGAGTTTATCAGAAATTCCTACAAAAGTTGCTCCTAGAATTCCTTCAGGAGTCAAAAATTCCTTTAGAAGCCCTTCAGGAATACTTCAAAGATTTCCTAAAAAATCCCTCCAAGGCTTCCTCGGAGAATGGTTCAGGAGTTCTTCGGGGATACCTCCAGGAGATGCTAAAGCACCATCTAAGAGTTCTTCGAGAATTCCTCCAGGAGCTCTTCGGAAATTCTTCCTGGATTTCTTCGCGAATTCCTCCAAGAGTTCATCGGGAATTCCACCAGGGTTTTCTCGGAAATCCCTCCAGGAGTTCTTCGAAACTATCTCCTAGTTACTAGGGGATTCCCACAGGAGTTTTTCGAACATTCTTTCAAGAGTTCCTCTGACAGTTACCCGGGAATTCCTCCAGGAGTTCTTCAGAAGTTCCTTGAAAGTTACTTCAGGATCCTCGGAAAGAGTTCCATGGGAATTTTTATAGTTCCTCTGGAATGTCTCCAGGAATTCCTTTAGGAATTTCACGAGAATTCATCTAAAGACTCCACAGGAGATCTTTGAAAATTTCTCAAAAAGTTTCCTCGGAAATTATTTTAGAATTTCTTCAGAAAACCTTCTAAAATTTCTTCAGGAATTCTTCCAGAATTTCCTCGGAAATTCTTCTTGAAGTTCTTCGGAATGTTCGTGGGTGACAGAGCCGTTTCAGCCTTGCATGTTAGGGAGCCAAGCATTATTTTTTTACAAGGTTCAGATTTCGTCTCTTTACTTCAATTCTCTTTAGTTTCGGTAATGAGGAAAATCCTTGCTTCGATTACAATAAATTTTCGGAATCAGTTTGTATTGTTTTTTGTTTTCCGGATGTGCCATTAAAGTTGACTAATTAAGGACAACTCAAGAAAACCTTGAGAAAAGAATGGAACAGCCAGAACGGTACAGCGAGAGCAGCCACAAAATAATGATGGACCGTCAGGAAGGCATCTTGCTCCACCGTGCACTATGTAGGGGAAAGCAAAACAAAAGGTATCGACGTGGGAAATCTTAAGAACCCAGACGATGAGCCTACCGCCCATTCCACCTAGCACCCTGGTACGGGTCCGCTGGCGTTGCGGAGGCCGTGTAGATGTGCCGTCTGTGACCGGGCCGGATGCCCCGACGCAATAAATCAAGCGGAGGCGACACTCAAAGAAATGGCTGTATTGTTTCGAAGAGCTGGATCACCCTCAGAGCCGGAGATTGACAATCCCAGCCCCATAAAAGACTGGAAGTCTAGGTAAGTCCTTCTTCATCTTCTTTTCCTATTTCCCTATTCCTCTCCTCCTCTTCTTGGCGTAACGTCCTCACTGGGACAAAGCCTGCTTCTCAGCTTAGTGTTCTATGAGCACTTCCACAGTTATTAACTGAGAGCTTCCTCTGCCAATGACCATTTTGCATGTGTATATCGTGTGGCAGGCACGAAGATACTCTATGCCCAAGGAAGTCAAGGAAATTTCCTTTACGAAAAGATCCTGGACCGACCGGGAATCGAACCCGTCACCCTCAGCATGGTCATGCTGAATACCCGTGCGTTTACCGCCTCGGCTATATGGGCCCTCTTAGGATGTTTAAAAATTACTAGTGAACCAATATATTTACCACAAACGCAATTTCAAAGCTATAGCTGTGTAAAAATGTTTTTTTTTCTATTGTATTTTTACCTGCTTTCATTCTTAATTTATTTGTGGCATGTTGAAATTAAAAAATGCGATTTTAATTCATTACCTACTACTAGTCAGGTAGTCGATCAGGTTTATTAAAAAAAATCAATGGAAAAGTGGACCGGGAAAGACAAGGAAACTAACATATCATAGCATAGAAAACTAATGTATGGTAAGTGGGGGCAGGATGGGTCACCTAAGAAATGGATCCCTATAACTTTTTGAATATAAATCGCATTTCTCTGTATTCTACCACGACTCTCAGATACACTAGTCAGCTATAATATAAGAGTATTGAAAGGTCATAAAATTTGAAACCTGCTTCTTGACAAGCAATTTTCAAAACATGACCCATCTTGCCCGACCCCTTTTTTGCGGGGGCAAGATGGGTCGGCTATCGGAAAACTCGATTTTTCTCCAACAAAAAATACTATATCTTCCATTTTTTCTCTATACATCTAAGCTTCACAGACGTACAGATTACACGAAAAATGTGTTGAAACATATCGGTAGATTATTCTCAGAATTAGAAGATTTTTGTTCAGGTAGCCATAAACAAACTTTGAAAACCTCTATTTTTTGTAGAAAATTTTCAAAAATAGTTTCACAAATTCTCAGTGCTCTAATTGCTTCGATAATGTAGGTCATAGAATAGCCCTTCAATGAAGAATAAAACATTTTGAAAAACTATGCAAACATACCGAAAAATTAGGGTGACCCATCTTGCCCCGTCTACACAATACACGTAGTAATATGGAATGTATATCGAAAAAATATTTTATTTTTTTTTCTGCGCAAGGAACGTAAAAAATTTTCCAAACAATATATCACTTTTTTGTGTATCCACTTGGTTCATCTGGGAAAATTATTGAAAGATTCAAAACATATATAGTACGGTTAAAAACGGTACTGACCCATCTTGCCCCCTGACCCATCTTGCCCCCACATACCATACTAAAGAGTAGGGAAGGAGTTTAATAAATCCGATTTGTATTTAGACAGTTTTGAGGATTGATTCTTGGGTGACCCAGCCGCTTTAGGGTAGGGGGGTTACCTATAGCCTATATAGTTACCTATACCGTATACGAAAGGCTGAATATCATAAGGCTGAAATCACAAAAGGCTACACACATGAGGCTGAATATCAATAGGCTGAAAGTATCAAAAGGCTTCAACAATGATCAATGATTCAGCAATGCGATCACTCTTAAATTGCACACAATCATGACAGTACTGCCCCACTCGCATAACAGTCCCATTTGCAAAAAGTAGGAATTGAGAAAACGGCATTTGAAGTTTGAAAACTTGTTTTCATATAAAACTTTGAAAAATCGCCAAAATTTGAAAAATATTTCGATCATCTCGAAACTTTCACAGATTGCTTTGTACATGAATATATAACTGTAAAAATTATTACAATCACTACAAAGTTGTTCAGTTTTTTGTTACGTAACAAAAAAATCCATGATGGGACTGTTATGCGGGTACTTTTGATATGGGACGCTCATAACTTGGTATTTTTTTCACACATTGACATAAAAATTCGTAATTTTTATTGTTGTTTTTGGAAGTACATCAAAAATGATGACTATTCATAACGTTAACTCAAAAGTGATGAAAAGTCAAATGGGACTGTTATGCGAGTGGGGGCAGAGTACTTCTCAAAAGAACACCCTTTGTTTAAACGAATACTATGGTAGCATATCTCTAAAGAATAGCCAATGTTAGAAAGAAAGATGAATTACTAGTCAGTGCTTTGAAGTTTTATTTTTAGACTTTCAGCCTTTTGTGTTCATCCTTGTGTGCTTTCAGCCTTTTGAGATTCAGCCTTTTATTAATATCCCCAACACTCATTCAATTTGATGGAAGTCCACTTTTTAAGTTGTAATTTCACATTTTATAGAGATATGTTGCGTAGTAAAATAGTGAATGAAATACGTAAGAATCATATGATACCTTTAAGGAAACGATCATTAATTTCCTTATCATTTTTCTTGGATTTCTAAGGATCTCCACACTTTCTGAACTTTATGAAGAGTAACGTGATATATGCACTTCCTAAATATTAATGCTTACCAAATTCAAAAGAAGCTTGCGGAACAGAACCCTGTCACGGGCGACACGACAGAACAATTTGACATCTGTCCCTTGCAGCTCGCTAAATTCCCTTGGGCTGGTAATGCCATGGTCGTTGATGATGATCGAGTTGTAGTTATCCAGGCCAGCCTTGAGCAGCATTACGTCCAACCCCAGTTCTCGGGCATCACGGTCCAGAACTGGGTTGTACGCGCGCTGCTCCTCTGTAATCACGACTGCGACTGCAGGCAGGATCGGGCCGCTCAGAGTAATGTATTGGACGGTTTCTGGATCCATGGTACTGTGGATAAATACGGTGTGTGTGTTCCATTAATAGAAGTAGTAGTTGCAGTAAATTTTCGAATGGTCCTTCTTACATCTAAAACCATTGCTTTTTAATCTATTCTATGAAAAGAGAAAAAAAAAGAAGGTACCAGAAATGTTGTTTGTATGGACAACCTAATAGGAGCATCTGTCCGCATATGCATATGCACGATGCACCGTCCAGGCCATATGCACCCCCTCGTTTTTCATAAAATATCGTGGTTTACGCGTAAAACTCAAGGTAAATCAAAAGAACGTTGCAAATTATGAAAGTCCTATGTATTTGGTCCATTTTCTGTAAGTTATGAGTTATTTAGATGGAAAGTACAGGAACATAATTAGTGAATTTACACTACCAATTCATATTGTTTAGTACGGATTATGACGCATTTACCTTAAGTGGTGCATATAACCCCCGAAGGTCCGAGTGGGTTCATTGTCAACATAAAACTAACTTTATTATTCTTCGAGATACATGCTAAGAACTACTCAAGAGTACTCGAATTGGACATGAGAACCCTTCCAGAGGATTCGGTAAATCTTCCGATTTATCAGGTTATAACAGTTCCCACATAGTCGTAGCGGTAAACACCCGACTATTCAACATGACCATGCCGAGGATGACGGATTCGACTCCCTGTCAGTCCAGGATCTTTTTGTAAAGAAAGATGCTCGACTTCCTTGGGCATAGAATATGTTCGTGCCTGACACACGATATACGCATGCAAAATGGTCATTAGCCGCTCACAGTTAACAACTGTGGAAGTGCTAAAAAAACGCTAACCTGAGAAGCAGGCTTTTTCCCAGTGGGGAAGTTACTTCAAAAAAGGAAAGTAAACCAAACAGCTTCAGGAATGGAATTAACCCTCTACTTCCCATGGTTGCTCTAGAGCACCATCGATTTTCGACGAACTCCGGACAAACGGAATTAGATGAATATGATGCAATAATTTTTAGAATATGGTTATAACCTCATAAGGTTAACCCAACTACTACCTACTTGTTTTAATAGTTGAACTATTGATAAACAATCAAAAACCTATTCATTTACAACCAAAATTTTTTTCAATGATTTCGAAAAATTTGCAATAACTTTTGTTCTACCACTTTTTTCGGAAACGCTGTTGTGGCATAGATACAGTCGTTCAAAGTCGTGGGAAGGAAAGGGTTAATCACATTTATAATCAACTAGCAAACGTTGTACTGCCTTACAACAACGGCCCTGTCAACCTGCTGTGCTCTGTTTGCACCGGTGTCTGCAATCATTTTTAGTGCGTTCGTTTTTATTTGTACTGTAAAATTGCAACAATTTTGTATTTACAATTTTACCAACTTTAACAGTGGCGTAGTGGTTTCGCACCCCATACAAACCTTTCCCGGTCCATAAACTCCCTGCAGGTAAATTTTGACGTCGATCGGTTCAGTAGTTTCCGATTCTACAGCGGTCAGACAGACATAAATTCATTTTTATTATGTTTCCAGTTCAAAACCGAATTAGCGACATTTTTTCTTTGACTTCCGCTGGTTTTGCCTTTCGTTAAACACAATGTCGGAAGTGGGGCGCTGTATTGTACACCTGGTGCTCTATACAGCGCCCCACTTCCGACATTGTGTTTAACGCAAGGCAAAAGCAGCGGAAGTCAAAGAAAAAATGTCGCTAATTCGGTTTTGAACTGGAAACATAATATATAGGGTATTGGGATGCTTCGTTGGCTTAGTCCCCTTGTTCGGCCTATCCCACACGTAAACCAAAAAATCAGCCAAAGTTCAAAACAATACAAACTAATGCGCAAGACTGGAGGTCGAAAAATGTATGCCTCAAACAAAAGGAACGGAATTTTAACATTTTATTTCAATTTTAGCACTTAAAATCATAAAAATGAAATAAAAAGGTCACTTTTTGTTTTTGTACACCCCATGATTCTTCTAGTTTAGGTAGTCTGCACACAAATGGCATAATTCTGGGAAATATTGAATTGACTTACCTATAACTGTACATTAAATGCGAGATTAGATGTGACGGTAAAAGACACTATTTTTAACTTGTACATTTGTTTTCAACGAATAACAACAATTTTACGGATTAAATATGGGCCGAATATTGAGGACAATTTTATTCATTATGCCCCCAATTCTTGACTCATAAGATTTGTTTGATAGCGCATTAGTATTGGTGTAATCTTGTAAATAATCTGTCAACATCACCAAACTGAAAGGGCGTGTGTGACAATTTAATTATAGACACTATACACGGAAAATCCAAACTACCTAATTTTTGAGTCGATTTTACTCAAAATTGAGTATAAACTCGCTACCCAAAATTAGGCTATTTTCCCTCTCTGGCTCACCGATGTTGTAAAAAACAAACAAAGATGCATCTACCCAAAGGGGGTCCTTGACCCCAAAAAGCCAGTTTTGGGTAAATGTCGGTTTACTCAAAATTGAGTTGAATGAGGGGGGTCTTAGGTTGAATTTACCTATATTTTTTAGCTGGGGGTAAAGGCAATCTACCTAGCGTGAGTTTAATCGATTTACTCAAATTTTGGCTTATTGGGCCGAACTATGGAATTGCGTCAAAAGAACTCAATTTTGGGTAGTTTGGCGGTTCCATGTAGGCCTTTTCATTTGACGTCTAAAATCAGCTGATTTTTCTGGCCTTTGACAGTTCTCCTATGAGAATGACAGTTTAGCGTTTGCGCCTTTGTTCGGCGGTTGTAAACAGTGGCATACACGAAGCTGTCAGCTGAAAAGGCCTATAGATTCCATAGACTCGCGGAGGCGAAGACAACTGTAGTCAAACTAACTGTCAGTTCGTGTAGCCAAACGAGCATGACGTCACGATTCTAATAAGGACAGTGGTGACCAACAAATCACTACAAATTATGTAACAATGATATTTTATTAAAATTGAGAACCTAAAAGCTAACATTTTGATTAATATTTGATCAGAGTGTAATTCAAATTTCAATTTTCAAAACACCATAGGCCCTTTTGAAAATTAGATCAATTCGACAGATAGTCCATTTGACGAGCCAATTTTTTGAATGAAAATTTGACAGAAGGTGGCGATCTAACCCGTGAAAATCAATATCATCATCAACAATGTTGTCACTTCGTAAAATTGCTCATTTGTATTTGTAGTAGTGAGATGGATGGATTGATTTCACTGTGGTGCAATACATGGTTCGATAAGCATAAGTTGTATCTCTTTTCTGCACATCTGTTTATATACTAACGATAATGTGACGTCAACAATATTGCTTGCGTATGAACCAGAAACAACGAACAGGAAGAAAGATGTTGTGAGCGGTGCCTGTAAAAAAATATCATGGTTGCGTTGTTTTCGTAGTTAAGAAAGAATTTTAGTTTAATTAATTTATTCATAGTTTTGTTAGAGTTTGGCTCCGGAAGTTGAACCTGGAATAAAGTTAAGTGAACAAATAGTAATAGTGCTTCAGCAAATATGGTGGGAAATGAGAGAATAAGTGGTTTCAGAGCTCAAAAAGAAATAGGCCAACGTTGTATCCACTAATAGGCCAAGTTCTGTACCGTAGACCAACGTTGCATCCCATCGCATCGAATCTTTTTAACGTAATTAGGTAAGTTGTTTAATATATACTTAAACTTACTACCAATTGATGAAACATGCATTGCCTAGTACGTGTGATAGGATCAAAATATCATTTCTAGTACTATCAATTCACGAGTTATGATCAAACTTGTAATAGACGCCTGGCATATTAGGCCAAGGAATGGTACACATACCCTACATAGATTTTAAATATTTTTCCTAATTATTCAATAAATTTTGCATTTCAATTATTGTTAGCAATTTAAAGTACAATTTAAATTAATGGGCTATCTATAAACCACGTGCCCATTGCACGGAGGGGGAGGGTTCGGCGAATGAAATTTTTGTATGGCGAATGAAAATTGTTGTATAGGAAAAGGCCACGCGGGAAAATGACTACGTGGTTTATGGACAGCACCTAATGAAACACACTCTATATTTTGATATTATAACCTCACTTTACACATCTGTTCGGATCCGGAACCAAATCTACACCCGGAAATCGTAAGAACAAGATACATGAAAACTCCTCAACTATTATGTTTTATTAGGAACCTTTATAGATTTAAAAACACATCTATTGTTGAAAAAGTATGCCTGGAAAGTTTTAATTTCGCGGGGTTGGAATTCAATCACTTACCGTATTTTTTCTTCTGCTGATGATGCTGGCCAAAATTTTGTGCCGGAATTGTGCGTGAGCTTGATTGTTCTGCTGCTGATGAAGCTGGCCGGAGTTTTGTGCCGGAATTTCACTTTCACTTTCAACTTCTGGAATGTAGTTCAATAATTATATAGTTTACTTCTATTTAAGTAAGAACAATTCACTACACTTTTTCGAAACCCAAAAAAAAAATCTCACCGGAAAACACTACCGCTCACAAAAGACGCCTTGACAGAAGTGACAAAAATGGCGTAGGTGATTCTGCGCGAGGGTTTGCGTAACGCTTACAGTGCCCAAATTCGTTTGTTGTGGTTCATGGTTTTATGACTCTGCGTTATGTTTATACGACTCTGTTTATGCGTCTGGTTGAGATGACTCAGCGTCATAGTTTTATGACTCAGAGCCATGCTACCATGACTCAGCTTTATGGTATTCAATTTATGAAAACGAGCCTAATTTTTTCATAACGCGTTTGACGGCCATGGCTTTTGTGGATGGAATCAGTTATTATTATTCATGGTAATCGTTGTTAACGTCACGATATCATGACTTGTAGTTACAATACCATGAAGCGACAAGTTTTATGATTTCATAACATTTTAGTCATGGATCCGGCAACGAATTTTTTCCCGTGTATATGTCATTATTAATGTGCGGTCGCAATTTACATTTTATAATTTTTGTTAGATACCGTAAGTGGCGATTACAAAAAGATCTGGTATAAAATCAAAATTACGCTATCGAAATACGGGTAGTAATTTGGATATGCTTTTCGCTGAGCTACCTGAGCTGAAAAGCTCTGAAAAACCTGAACCGTGCTTCAAGTTAGTAAGTTTTTTTAACGATGGTGAAACCACGACGACGCGACTCATGCGGCGCTATAATTAACCTGCTACCAATCCTCATCAAATCTGTCCCCATCATTATTGTCGTCGACGTCGTCATCATTATCATCACATTCGTCGTTATGGTCACTTGGTCGGTGATGATGGTGATGGCCGAATTGTTATGCTTCAACTGCTAATAAGCCACACCACGACGGCACGCGGCACCCGGCTTCCATATGAAACTACAACAAGAGAAGACATACGTGAACGCACGCATAAAATGAAATGCTTTCACTTAGCTACCCACTGCTGCGGCGATGTTGTAGTCGAACTGTGAGCAGTGATTGAGTTAGGGAAAAGTTAATCGACGCGGACAGCCGGACAGGAAAAACTGAATTGGCCTCCTCCAGTCCGTCTGCTATTGCGGGCTGTTGAATGGTTGATTAAAAACGAGTTTAACAAAAGGCACTGGCGATTATTGGGCAGATTTCGAAAATTTTGGAACTGCTTCGAAGCACCTTTTCGCGAAGAAGACACATAATTGATTAGATTTTTATCGTTTCTCTCCAATAAATCAAATCCCGAAACAATGAGTCACCATTGCGATTAATCATTTATTAAAACATCGAAATAATTGATTACACTTAATAACGCATGCATTGTTGACCTACTGAATTTGAAATTCAACATCTAAGTGAAAAGCTGGTCTCTAGTTCAAACGTGATTACTTTAAACCAGATATTACAAATTGTTATGGTTCGCTTTCTTCTGTGATGCAGCAGAAAATATAATACTTTCTGAAGTCTACGGAATTTTCAATATAAAAGGATTTTGGGCGATAGTGGAAGTTCAACCCACCATTGTGTGCCGATAAAAGTTCTAATTAGGTGTAACCACAATAATTAGAATCATTTGAATAATAAAAATATTTTATTTATCCTAAATCACACGACCTGAATCAATTAAATTATTTCAATTGAAATTTACTTTTTCCATTAAATTGATCTTTTCACCATTTTGCTCATACAGTTTTTTTTCGTTTTTGGCAATCGGGTCTGCGATTTTCAGTTGATAAAACCGGATTAGTAACAAAAATGGAATAATTTCCTTCAACAAAAAAAATGATTGAAACATTTTACATAGTATAAAACACATTCCTACAGCAATGTGTACAGTCATTGTACAATTATGGGTCGCTCTGCTAGCAGTTATCTCACCATGCAATTCAAATTTGATTGTCCCATAATTGTGTGTAACCCATGATTGTGATATAACTCTAGTTTACAATTAAGTTTAATTGTTTTCTGATGTGTTTCAGTACATCTGGGTTGCATTACTGTATTTAACTGACGCCGATAACACATTTTTGTGACTCCGGAATCTATCTTGGAATTTATCTACAATCGTTGAACGCAAGAGTTGAGTGACACATATTACATTTCCAGTACCCGGATCGACCTTTTAAGAATGTCACACTTCCTGGAATTATCAATCTTCCGGAAAGCGATCTCGATAAGAAGGATATTCCGTAAGGCATTCATCCATGAATATCTTCTGAGAGTGCTACAGGTAGTTTCTTCTGGGGTTCTTTTAGAAAATCTCAAGGAATGTTACTGAGCAATCACTTGGAGCTTATCCAGAACTTCTTTTAGGTTTCCCCTTTAAGGCGAAACTGGACACGTTTCCTCATATTTTGGTTTTCGATTTTTTATTAAATAACGAAGCAATATTTTCAAAAATCGGTTTTCATACACATGCAGAGTATGGATCAAAGTATGTTCTGATTTTTTTCCTGTTGGAAAATGTTTTACGTTTTTGCAAAAAAAATAACATTTTTGAGCAAAATTTTGCAAAAATGGTTTCTGCAAAAATAGAAAACATTTTACACTACGAAAAAAAAAATACAAGACGCCATGATCCATACTCTACATGTGTACGAAAAACGTTTGTAAAAATATTGCTTCGATATCTAATGAAAAATCGAAAACCAAAAAATGAGGGAATGCTTCCAGTTTCGCCTTAAAGTTCTTTCTGGAGTACCTCTAATTTATCACGTTAACCTCTTGAGATTCGATGCGAATTATTCGAAGAAAGAGCTTCTAATCCCATGAAATTTCTTCAGTAGTTTCTGCTCGGATTATCCGAGATGTATTTTTTCAAACTTCTTCTGGAGTTGCTTCAACGGTTCACACTTCGAAAAACCCATGTAATTTTGTGTCATTTAACGCCGACATATAGCAGCGAGCAAAATGACACAAAATTAAGTTTGATCTTATTTTTACACTATTCTAATCCTAACGGGCTTGTAATTTTACAGCAAGCGTCGTCTGTTGCTAACCTTACCTCAAACCCATCTATTTCCAGAACTTTACTGTGCATTTTTTTCGGTATAAATATAACAAATAATTAAAAATGATTTAAACACACTTTATTAGGTTTCCATCTTGGTTTTTATCGCTTCACATACAACAAATTTATAACATAGCTGTTTTGCACTAGAAAATCACTTGATCCGGACCATCCGGACGACCTCTTCCTCCGTGACACCTCATAAAATATTTTTCTGCCACTGCCATCCAAGTTCAAGAGCATCGCGTCGTTCTGCATGCTGTCGCCCGTGTTTCTTTTATCCAGGATTAATCACTGCACAATTATTAGATCAATAATTTTGTAATTGCTTGCTAAAACACAGCGAAGAAGATGGAACAAACAACCTACGGCGTTTGACGTTTCATCGTCAACAAACATCGCGCGGTTGGATTGCGTTATTGGACATGTAAATTTGTGGCACATGAAACTGAAAAGTAAGTTTTATGTTTCAATGTTGCTTGTAAACGCTTAAAAGCTTGTCAAAAATGTCTTATACAGATCCAACAAAGATTTTATTTTCATTCACGTTTCCAAGACTTAAAATTATGTCATATATTTGTTTATGTCACGAATTTTATGTCAGTTTATTCAATTATGTCACCATCAAAATTGAGATTTTCTTAGTGTGTTCTATCAAATATAACATCAGGGATCAGAATTCATTAAGATAATAATTTTAGGTTTTAATCAAGACATCCTCCTCTTGAAATTCACCCAATAGTTCAACTATTAAGATAGACCAAGAAAGAAATTTTCTTCAAAAATTCTCAGAAATTCCTGGTGAAATCTTTGGAAAGGATACCAACGCACAATGGTCCGAGAGCCGTATTTATCTGGAAAAAAAAAGTTTTACACCAAAACTATTAGATTTAGCTATATGGTGTCTACGGAGAAGTTTCTTCATATCTTCTGAATTTTTTTTTCAAAGTTGTAAAACTTTGACCACAAGATCACAAAGTCGACTTTTTAATTCTCCATGTAGAGCAATACAATGGTCTACAAAGTTGAAAAGCAGCCAATTTCTAACAACTTTACCGAAGAAACCATGTTTTATATCCTAAGGTTTCAGAGATATGATGTTTTGAACAAAAAAAGGTAGGGTGACACTTAAGAAAAAGATTTTCTTTTGATAACTTTTAAGTCATTGGTTTCTTACAAAATATTTATAGAGCATTCAATATGCAACATTTTTTCGAAAGACAGCAAAGTTCTATTTTCTCAATTTACATTTTTTTTCATGGATTTTTTTTCGAACAAAGAACAGATGTTTTCCAACTAATGCTCATGGTTGATTTCTTATGCCATCGTGTATTATGTGGTTGATTTAACTATCGGCACTTATTCGAGCAGGTGTCCGAGGCACAAGAAAGTAACTGCCAGTGTGGTATTCAAGCCTTAAATAGATCAGAAAATCAACGCACATTATCTGATCATCTATAGCATGTCATCAATCAGAGAATCGAAGGAACGAATTCCAATTTCAGCGGGATCAGCAAAAAACAACAGCATCAAAAGTTGCACATGAGAGTAGTGAGAGAAAAATGAAAAGAAGAAGAGAAGAATATGGAACCGCCTGAATTTTGAGAGATTCGTCGGAGTAAACGGATTGAGCAACAATCCTAGTAAATGTTCAATTGTTACATACTGCAGAAGACTTCAACCGGTCCGGTAACATTTGACTACAACTTGAATGACACGGTCTTGCAGCGCGTAGAAAATGTTCGGGATCTTGGTGTCACAATGGATCAGTCACCACCAGAGTTGTTAAAAAGGCGTTACAACTCTTCGCAGTCACTCGACGTTTTGGCAGAGACTTCACCGATCCTCATGTGATCCTGACAATTTATGCCAATCTTGTTAGGACAAAACTTGATTTCGCGAGCGTGGTGTGGCGACCACAATATGACATACACGTCCAAAGGCTAGAAGGAGTGCAAAGAAAGTTTTTAAGGTATGCACTAAGAAACCTCGGATGGACCGCAGCAGAACTTCCTCGATACGAAGATCTTTGCTGTCTCGTTGACCTGGATATCATTAGTAGCAGACATAAGATTGTCGATATTGTGTTATTCTGCAATATTCTAAGCGGACGAACAAAAAGTCCTTTCTGTACAGCCGACTCAGCTGCAACAACGGTCCAGTGTCACTTCGCCGGAAAAGGGTATTCGATCCTCCATTGCGGTCGAGAAATTATACGCAGCATGAGCCTACTGTAAGATTCATCAATGAATTCAACGGACTACAAGATGTAGTTTCTCTTAATATGACTACAGAAGTGATTCGAGATAGATTAAGATTATTTTTTAGAAAGCAATGGACAATACAGTCAGGTTTTTTTTTTACGCGGTTTTTTTTTACGCGGTTTTTATTTACGAGGTTTTTTTTACGCGGATTTTTGAATTAACGCGGTTTTTTTTTACGCGGATTTTTGAATTAACGCGGTTTATTTTTACGCGGATTTTTGAATTAACGCGGTTTATTTTTACGCGGATTTTTGAATTTACGCGGTTTTCATTTACGTGGATTTTTAATTTTAAGCCGGAATTTTTCAAAGCATTATTATAGAGTTTTTCTACATATTTCTGTAGTTTTGGTGCTTAACAGCATTAAAACGGTAGAATATGATGCAGAGTAATTTTCTGGACATCCAAGGACATCCAAACTGTTCTTGAGTTTAGATCTTAAAGTCTACGTCTGTAACGGTAACTTCTTGCATTATACAAAGCAACGACTTGTAATCTATTATGCCCAGTAAGTCTTTAAAAGTTCAATAGACAGTTTCAGATCAGTCGGGATATCCTAGGTCATCCAAACTGTTCTTAAGTTTAGATCCTATATTCTACGGGTGCAGTGGTAGCTTCTTGCATTATACAAAGCAACGATTTGTAATCTATTAAGCCCAGTAAGTCTTTTGAAAGTTCAATAGATAGTTTCAGATCAGTCGGGATATCCTAGGTCATCCAAACTATTCTGGAGTTTAGATCTTAAAGTCTACGGGTGCAGCGGTAGCTTCTTGCATCATACAAATCAACGATTTGTAATCTATTATGCTCAGTAAGTTTTTAAAAGTTCCATAGACAGTTTCAAATCAGTTGGGATATCCTAGGTCATCCAAACTATTCTGGAGTTCAGATCCTAAAGTCTACGGGTGTACCGGTAACTTCATTCATAATACAGAGCTACGACTTGTAACCTTTCATGACTTACTGAACATCTCAAAGTTTAATAGACAGCATCAGATCTGTTGAGATGTCTAAGGACATCAAACCGTTCTTGTGATTACATGAACATTTGTTATTGTACAAATCTATGATTTGTAATCTATTATGTCCAGAGATTATTATTATATCTATTATTGTATCTATCTATCAGATAATAATGTCTATTATGTCCATTTCTGGCTGTTCAATTGGCTGATTTGAAATATTTTTAAAACTATTTTGGAATAATTATTGATTTAAACCCTGTTAAATTATGTATAGTTACTATTTTTAGCTTGAGAAACTACTGTCATAGCCATAGACTTTAAAAACTGAGCTCCAGAACACTTAGGATTACCTGGAATATCCCAAAATTTTCTAAGAATGCTTTGTGACCTTTAACTATCAACCCACGAGCAATCTCGCTGTTGTATTTTGTACAACACGTTGAAATAATCTCGCTTTTCGTGTTCAGCATTAGCGTGGGGCTGACGGTGGGGCCCATATAGCCGAGGCGGTAAACGCACGGGTATTCAGCATGACCATGCTGAGGGTGACGGGTTCGATTCCCGGTCGGTCCAGGATCTTTTCGTAAAGGAAATTTCCTTGACTTCCTTGGGCATAGAGTATCTTCGTGCCTGCCACACGATATACACATGCAAAATGGTCATTGGCAGAGGAAGCTCTCAGTTAATAACTGTGGAAGTGCTCATAGAACACTAAGCTGAGAAGCAGGCTTTGTCCCATTGAGGACGTTACGCCAAGAAGAGAGAGAGAGAGTGGGGCTGACGGTGGTGGGCAACCGTGCGAGTTACTGAAGGTTAAGTGAACATGATTTACTGCCTGTAGTTTGACACTTATGCGACAACTGTGAGATGGAGTCTTAACAACGAACCGGTTTAAACCAGTGTTGCAAAACTTCATCTCATTCATTTGAACATTAACCTACAATTCTTTTTAAACATTTTTCCTTCAACATATTCATGTTCAAACCCATTTCATTCAATCAGAGCACCTATCAAATGAGAAGCGAATCCTTGTCAATTGAATACATTGTCACTCGAATGAGTAGCTAAGCACGATACACGAGAAAACCATGCAAAATTCCGCCAGACTGAAAAAATATCGAATGTCGGGTCAAAGTTGGGTCAATTTTTATCGAATGTTGAGCCACTGTTGGATCAACATCGACCAAGTATTGGGTCCATGTTGGGTTTGGTGGCCAAAATAAAAATAGGTGAATGATAGGTTGATGTCGGGTTTGACGTCATCAATGATGGTAAAAGCTTTAAAGCTTTAAACAATAGCTTGGCAGTTTGTGTAACTTGTAGAAATTTTGAGTGACAGGCAAAAATCTTAAAATGTTGTCTTAAAATAATTCGTTGAGTTCATTTTTTAATATAAAATCAAGAAGGAAATTATTGAGTTAAAAGTGGTTTTCATTTACGCGGATTTTTGAATTAACGCGGTTTTAATTTACGCGGATTTTTGAATTAACGCGGTTTATTTTTACGCGGATTTTTGAATTAACGCGGTTTATTTTTACGCGGATTTTTGAATTAACGCGGTTTATTTTTACGCGGTTTTTTTTTACGCGGTATGTATCCCCCGCGTAAAAAAAAACCTGACTGTATAAAGAAGAATGTTTTATTTATCTAGTCTTTAAGTAGGGTAACGGGCTTGCAGCCTATAGTCCAAATACAAATACAAATACAATATTTTTGCGATTTACTTTTTATCGATTTCTCGCGCATGGATGCTAGCGCCACATTGGTCTATGCGAAGAGGAGGAAATCAGCCAAAGCATTTTATTCATATCAACAATCGATTTGTATTGATTTCTTGTTAAATGTTGTTTATTTTTTCACATTTATATCCATGGTTCATTAAACATTATAATATTGAATCATTCAGAGAAAAAATGTAACATGTTTTTCAATCCATGAAAGCATGGCGTTAAAAACATGTTACAACTTATTGCAAATAAACCGTGTTTTCACCACTTTCTTGTCATTTTCAAAAAATCATTCTGCCGAGATTTTTTTCAGGCAATCCTGGATCATAGAAACATCTTCTATTGTTCTTGCAGGAATTCCTGCTCGGCTTCAAGCCGGCATTCCTGTCATGATCCCTCTAAGGATTCCATCAGGTATTCTTTACGGGATTTCTTCACACACCAAACGCTTCCAGCAATATTTTGCTGAATTTTGCCGAGCTGAAGGATCCAGCAAAAAATTTTGCTGAACTTTCAGCAAAGTTTGCTGAATTTCAGCAAAATGTTACTGATGATCAGCAGCGTTTACTGAACAAATCTGCAAATTTTGCTGAAATTTCTGCAAATTTTTGCTAAAACTTTCAGCTCGGCAAAATTCAGAAAATTTTGCTGAAACTCTCAATTGATTTTTGGTGTGCAGGAATAACTTCGGGGATTTTTGCCAGAATTGCTATAGAGAATCCTGAAACGATGCCTACAGAAATTCTAGCCAGCATTCTTTCATCGATTTTTGCGAGAATTACTTCACAGATTCATCCTAGTATACTTCCAAAGTGTTCTGTCGAAATATATTCAGTGGAATATATTCTAGTGGAATTCTTTCAGGTATACGGCCCTGGATCCTTGCTGGCTTCTCGGAAGTTTTTCAGGCATTCCTCCCGGAATTTCTTCTGTGATTATTCTAGGGTTTCCTACCAAGCTTTCATCTGAGTTTCCTCTCAGGATTCTACCAGATATGCCTCCCAGAATTCTTTCAGGAATTTCTACTAGGATTGTTTTGGAAAATCTTGAAAGGTTTTTTTCAAGTGTTCTAGTCCGTATTCCTTTAGAGATTACTGCTGGAGATCCCTTCTGGGATTTCGTAAAGGTTTCCATCAGGCTTCCTGCTAGGATTGCTCCAGGGATTCCAACTTGTATTCTTTCATAGGTTCCTGTAAATCTTGAGAATCTTGCGGGATTCTTATAGGTATTCGAGCCAGGATTCCGGCCGCGGTCCCTCCGAAGATTCTTCCCGTATTTTGACATTCCTCCCGGAATTTCTTCAATTATTATTTCAGGGAGTCCTGCCGAGCTCCCAGCCGGGATTCCTTCCGTGATTTCATTAAGGATCCTATCAGGCACTTTGTACGGGATTTGTGACTTTCAGGGATTCCTTTCGTGCGTGAATTACAGCTAATGAGAGTGGGAGAGTAAGAGAATAATAGAGAAACAGTGAGAAGAGGGCTTTTTGATGCTCTTAGATATCTTTAGTAAACCATGATGTCATGTGACAGTCATTTTCTTATTTTTCTTCAGTAGTTATCCTATCTTGACTAATTATAGATGCATTGCATCTATACGGATCGAACCACTACGATAGTATACATTTGTGCTAAAATAGAGCTTGAACAAATTATCTGATGTCGAGGACCCACATTGAAGGTATTTTTTTGGAACTACATCATAGACTCCATTTTTTTATGAAATCTTGTTCATTTTGTTTGAGCTTGACTACTGATGTTCTTTTTTAATTTCAATCACAATTGTAAGACATCTTGGGATTATCTTTTGAGATATATTGTCATTATTTTGTGGCTCATAAATAAAGCATAGCTTGAACTTGGTAGTTTGGGTTGATCTTGAGAATGACTTCTTTTGAGGCTTAAGTATTTCAGCCTTTTGTACGCAATTCTCAATTTCAATTGGTAGAGACGGGCTTGGTGGTCTAGTGGCTACCGCTTCTGACTTATAAAGCACAAGGTCCTGGGTTCAATCCATGGCCCGTCCCTTTCCTTCTACTATATATTTTCTCTCTGCTCTCTACATATACAGCTCATGTATATTCACATGTTCATAGCCATCGCTAGAACCGAAACGGGTTGAAAAAGCCGTTTCCCTTCCTTTCAAACTTTCACAGCACAGTGTCTCGATCCTATTAGAAAACGCCTACAAGTGATGCAATCATGAGAATCTTGCCGCGCATCCTCAAAATAATAAGAACATACAATTCTATCACCTTACCCGGGTATCCACACACCATCGTGTGAATACAAACGATTGCAATCATCACTTCCTTACCCTTCCCCAGATTGACCAGCAAACTGACGTGACAGGCGCCATTATCGCCTAAAAATAGAAGATCACCAACGCTCACACACTGAAGATGACTGCTAATTCCCGGCAGATATCTCATTGATTGTGAATTGTGAGTGTAGCTGGTCTGGCGATACTAGAGTAGCATCTACGGACGGTCAATCAAGCTCAAGCTCAATTCTCAATTCTAAATTTCAATTGGTAGATTGGGTGGTGAATTTTTGGGTGGTTTATCATTTTTTATGTAGCAAAAAGTCACATTAACCCTCGAGCAGTCGCGTCTTCGGCCACCCTCAGCGACACCGCGCACACGTTGTGTACCACAAGCGAGCTGTTTTCATGGTTCGTGTACTCAGTACACGACGCGACCGCTCCCGGGTTATTTTTTTATGTAACTTTGATAGTGCCCAGAATAACACCATCAAACCCACACATTGTTCACGAATGTAATAAATAATGGAGTAGTACTAACATAAGTTGAAAACCCGTGTCGAATATATCTGGTTGAAGTTTTAAGTTTAATCTAACTTCTACAGCATTTTAACGTATGGTTGTGTTACGCATAGTGAGCACTCTCTATTTGATTTGTTTTTGAAATGAAAATTTGTGAAATGTTGAACACTGTAGTTGAAACTACGTGAAATTACAAGGGCCATGCACACTTTTAGGCGTTTATTGAGTAAGATTTCTGCCCCAATTTATAACTCTTTTTTTCTATTCTTATCATCTTTTTCACTTGTTTAGAGCTGTATTGTATCTATACGGATCAGAATAGAATTTCCAAAAATTATTGATATTGAGGGCCTACATTGAGGATTTTTTTTGGAACTACACCATAGTGGGCCTGTCCATAAACTACGTAGACTCTTAGGAGGGGGCGGCGGGATCTGGCCAAAGTCTATGCTCCACACAAATTTCGAACATTTTGTATGAACGAAAGGCTACGAGGGGAGGGGGCTCTGTTTTGAACTTAATTAATAAAACGTTTAGTTAAATTGCAAGAGTTTTGGTATGCTTTTCGCATTCGAGGAATCTTAAATTCAATTGGAAAAAATAAGTTTAGCTCTCACAAAGCCACTTCACTGACTGATCAATTTCACCCCGAAAACATAATTATTGATTTTTTTTCTTTCAAATATTATGCATTATACTAAAATAATGTGCTGTAAAAGTTTCAACCTCGCTGACTGATGTGCTCCATGGCCGTATCTGTTTTAAAACATTGAGTTTGATAATATCGGGAACTGTTGGGAAAAATTGGACGCTAAAAACCGTGAAAAGTTATTAATTTCACCCGAAATCAAAGTAGGTACCGTCGCACAGTGCTGCACCCCATAGACAAAAGTGGAAAAATCGACTTCGAAACTTTGTTCATTCTATTATGCCATGCTGTTCATACATGCTTGAAGTATGTTGCTCGACCATTATATGCTTGAAGATCGTATTTATTATACTAAAAAAAACTTAGATTACCAAACAGTGTTTTTGTTGTCCATAGAAAAATAGTTGAGGGGGTTAGAGGCAGAGGGGTGTAAGTGACCAAAAATTCAAAATTGAGATAAATATCGCACGGGATTCTACGAGATCAGCTTTGCTTGTTGCCAAAGACCCATAATTTTTAAAAATGTTTGAGCATATTTAAACATTGATTGAAAATATGACGCTTAACCGTTGAGGAGATTTGTTTGGAGGCAGAGGGGTGTAAGTAATTTATTATATTTTCATGAAGTATTGCTCAACATTGATTCAATCAATTTAAATTCTCAAGTTAATAATGGCAGTGATGGTATTGTACAATTTCGAGTCTTATTGAGAGGGGAAGTTACCTTTTCGTCATTTGCCCTTCTAATTATCCATTTCTCACTCACGCCAGTATTTGCAAAGTCTAGCTTTTGGAATAAGGTAAAAATTTCACTCGACTGGCTTAGCCGCAAACATCGATAGTAAATTAATTGACTGATATTTTTGCTGAACTTTTCACACAAAAAAGT
Organism: Aedes albopictus; assembly: GCF_035046485.1. Taxonomy (NCBI): domain Eukaryota; kingdom Metazoa; phylum Arthropoda; class Insecta; order Diptera; family Culicidae; genus Aedes; species Aedes albopictus. The sequence goes on from NC_085138.1 coordinate 278,203,255, forward strand.
GACAATATCACCTTCTTTTCGTTGCACATCATGAGTACGAATGACGATAATGTACCAATTAAAATTACAACACTGCATTTTATTCACAATTGTTCATTCCCAAATTTAGGATTTTATGACGATCGTGAAGATCAGAATTAGGTTATCAATTTGATTACCAAAATTTTGTACAGTCTCACGAATTCAAGCGGTGCTTTGCTAACTAGCCGACGTTTCGGCTGTGTTTGGCAGTCTTCTTCTATGGAAAATTAGGTCTATTTCTCCTAAAAGAAGGCTGCCAAACACGGATGAAACGAAGGGTAGTTAACAAATTACCGTTTGAAATCGTGAGACGTCTAAACTCCAAATTTCAGTATATACTCGTTGGAAACCACTGTCAGGGACGAGTTTACATACGCAGTATTACACTAAAAGTGCATCATTACGTCGTGTATGGTGTCGTTGAGGCTCTGTTTTAGAATCCGTATGATAAATCATTGGATTTTAAATCGTATTGTTGGCGATTTCCATAATTTGGAAGGATAAAACATGTATTAGTAGCGCACGCCTATCAATTTATACATGTAACCCTCGAGCAGTCGCGTCTTCGACTACCTGCAGCGAAGTCACGCTCACGTTGTCTACCACAAGCGTGTATTTTTCATGGCGCGTGTACTCAGTACACGACACGACCGCTCCCGGGTTAATAATGAGTTTCTGTCTGTCTGTATTATCCTTATAGACTCAGAAATATCTGAAACGATTGGCGTGAACATTTGCATGCCAGTTTTTTTTTCGAGCCGGGGAAGATTCTAAACAACTTGACAAATTAACTGGCAAAAGAGGCCCCAATACACATAACGGGGGACTTCTCTATGGAGCTGTGTATCAAAAAGCCGCACAACCGGTTTACTATAATTTTTAGCTTTTCAATATATCAGGTTTAAATGTATTTTTATTTACATTTAAAAATAAAATAAACTTACATTTTTGAAAATACTATGATGATTAAATTGTAGGTCCTTACTGACGTAACAATGATCCGACAAAATGGTCACTAAGGTTTTATGTTACGCTAGACGCATCACGATAGCACAGTGTTCATTCAGAAAGCCTGGGTCATAATCCCAACATCCCACTAGGGTTAAATTTAGGGCTTTTTCTTAATTTCTCAATACTTCATCTGATTTTTGAATTCAGAAAAGTAATAATTCTTCCACATCATCATGGTTGCTTGCATTATTCATTTAAAACGTAATTAGACTGTCCATAAACTACGTAGACTTGATTTTGGCAACCTTAGACCCTCCACCCTCCCCCCTCGTAGACTTTTTCATACAAAATTTTCGAAATTTGTAACGACCGTAGACTAACACCAGACTTCCCCGTCCCCCTTATAGTCTACGTAGTTAATGGACAGGCCCTTAAACATTTTAGGGACAATTTTATTCATAGTAATACTTGAGTCTACATGTAGAGTATATGGCCTATTGAGAACTTGTTTGGTGCCAAAGGGGTGTAAGTCAACAGTTTGGTGGTAAAGGGGTGTAAGTGACACTAACCCAAAAAATCAAATTTTCCTATCTGCAAAAAAACAGCGTATATAATGTCTGTTTCCATCTCAGATGGTGGAGTTACTTGATAGTAGAGTGTTCGGAGCGAATCCAATTTTTTTCGAATATTGTTGATTTTTTTATAAGATGTCAAAGTTTTCGTTCAATATCTCAAAATAGAGTTTTGGTCACTTACACCCCTCTGCTTCTGACCCCCTCAGTTATTTATGTAACGAGTTGCAAAAAGCCTCGTTGGATAAATGTACGACTCGTGCTGAAAAAAAAACGAGTTTTGCAACGAGTTCCATACGAAATTTTATGCAATGATTTTTTTTTCATAATGCAACCCATATGAGATGCATAATGTTCATAATGCAACTCAAATGAGTTGCATTATGAACATTATACTACTATTTCTCATTATGCAACTGAAATGAGTGAAACTGTTCGGAAAAAATGGCCATTATGATACCAAAATGAGTTATATAAAATATAAATTATGATACTGAATTGCATAATAATATTTTATAAAACAGATTCATCTTTCGCCAAGCTCAACATTATTAAACGTTTAAGTTTTCAGTGAAAATCAAAATGGAAGGTCTACAACACATCAGTTCTATTTTTTTCGTTCAGCACGGCAACATGCTTTAATATTTGTGAAAATAAAATGTCATAATGTAAGTACTATACTGCCGTGAATCGCAAGTCAGTCCCATCTGCATTTTGGGCGAAAATGAGTTAATGGCAGTTTTCGATCTTTCTTCAGATGATCTTTCAGCTATGTGAATAAAAATATATAGTTTGTTCAGTAAAATCGAAAAACAACACCAAGTCAGATTGTCCCATAATGAAAAGTAATCGCAAGTCAGTCCCATTACGATCTTGTGTACCCTGCAGTACAAAATCGAACACTTTTTTGGCCAGTTTTATATTTTTCGCAGTTACCTATTCACGTTTGAAAGAATTTGTGAAAGTTTCGTGATGATCGCAGTAGTATTGAATTTATGGCGATTTTTTGAAACTTCACATAGAAATCGCATTTAAAAACTTCAGAGTCCATTTTCTCAATGCCTACTTTTTACATATGGGACTGACTTGCGATTCACGGCAGTATATGGCGTAGAGGAAAAACGACCCTAAAATTTTAATTAATGAAACAAAAAATGATCTCAAAAGACCTCTCTGATTTTTTCACCATGTTTTCTTTATAGTATCCGCTGAATACTGAATTCGACTCCAGCTGCTTTTATTTGCTAATTTGTTAGTAATCGAGCTTTTTCCGAGTGATGTATTTATAGTCAAAATCGAAGATATTTTTGATTAGGTGTTCTTTTTTTCAAGTGGCCTTATTTTCAAGCTTTTTTCGATGATTTATTAAAAATCAACTATTTGCTCTATATGTCTAACTTTCGACAGGAACTGCTGGCAACTACAAGGATGATACCACAAATTTTTGATTTAGTGAAAAAATTAGTGTAGAATATAATTTTAGTGACGATAACAAATTAAAAAGTGTCGCCCAGCCTCCGAATAGAACTTTTTCCGGACTCCGTAACCTGCTACAGTCCCGTCGTGTGATCTAAAGCTCACTGTGACTGTTCAAGTCGATTATCATGCTCCTCAGAGTTTCTTGTCAGCAGAAAGTTGCTAGTGAGAATACTTTTAAACCGTGAGCTGCTAGAAAGCTCAGTTTACTTTATTTAATATTTATGGAACTTGAAAGTGTCATCATGAGAAGCTTGGTTACTTGGAGATAATAAAAGCATTATGAAATAACATACCTGCTAAACAGCTAAATAAGCAAAATTATCAATGGAAACAAACCATCAACGAGCAACAATGTCTATTAACAGATCGATACCTCCGTAAATGTCTCCAACATGGTACCCGTGTATGCATGAACTGCATAACCATACAATGCAGCAGTGTATCCAATCCATGAAAGCATAATTGGATTAGCGTTCGTTAATACCTATCCCCACTGTGAAGCGTATCAGTAGCTGAGGCAACCTTTTTCCGTCATGCTTTCATTTGACCATGAAAAGGTACTCTCACTTTGACTATATGGGTATACTGAGCTTTTCTTACTTTTTTCCTTCTTTCTCTATCTTCTATACAATCCCCCCATACACTGCTGCACTGGCAGTCCCTCTAAATGCCATATGCCATCGAAGTGATGCTCCACGTGAGAAAACCGTCGTCGCGGCTCAGTTGTAGCGTTCAGTGGAGCGATTAGCCTTACCGCAGGTCATCGTCAATTTTCACCGGCCACAACAACTGACCTGCCGCCCGTCGCGTCTTTGCGCTGGCTTCGGTGTAGGTATCCTGCAACGTGCAGTGCTGCCGGTCGAGTACGAACAGTTGATGAGAGTATTTATTGTTATTGGAACACTCGCACCACAAAGTGAAAACGTTTTGTTGTTTACGAAGAAACCTATCATCAACCAGCAAAAACAAAACTACCATGTCCGACAAGTCTTCTCCGCCCGGTGGAGGTTGTTTTCTGAGAGAAAAGCGATTACTACGTACGGTAGTCGAAACAAAATTCACACATCAATTCACATAGCCACAGCATGTTTGCGTTACCGAAGAGCAAGTTTTTTTTTTCTTATCGTCATGATTCGAAATTTCTAACAAGTACCTATGCTGCTGTTCAGCATGGAAAGAAACTACAATGCAATGTGCTAAGATAAACTGTCTTCGGTAACTATCGCAATTGGCAGCTGCTTCTGTTTGTTTTTAGGGAAAAACAACGTAAAATGATTCACCGAGGATGGTATGACCAACGTTTAGCGAATCATTGGGCACTCTGTCTTATTTTGGGCACTTACCGCAATTTCAAAGCTACATCAGTATCTAGCTGTAAAAAATGTTTTAAAAAAAATCCATCTAACTTGGGTTTCAAGCCATATCATGACAAATGCATATTCTGAATCTATGTACAAGAAAAATCCGGGCCGAATTCAAAATTATCATAACTTTTGATGCCCGGGAATAAGGTAATTTAAAAATTATTTTAAAGTTTGTGTGGGAGCCATTTGCTGAATCACCCTCCACGGAATTTGTACTGGAAGGAGCTGTTGAGCAGTTGCGCAAATTTATCGAAATTGGTTTTGACTCAGAAAAGATGTTGAAAATGCTCTGACATCCATATGCACAACAGAAGCAAGTGCTTGATGAACAAATTGAGATTTGAAATATGAAAATAAATCCACATACTACGGTTCACGTCTCACTGGAGTACGTGGATTTCTTTTCATAATTCAAATCTCATTTTGTTCATCAAGCACATCTTTCTGTTAGGCACATGGATGTCAAAGCATTTTCAACGGTGTAATTTTCACATGGCTTGGTCAGCCAATGCAAAATCAAGATATAGACATTCCAAACAATGTGCTCGTTTATATGAAATAAAAAAAAAACAAATCATTTTTCAAAATCAATCCTCTTATACCCAATCCAAGCTTAAGACGGGGCATAGTTTTATTATTTTTATTCTTTTCTGATCAATCATAACTGTTATATTTGTGGCTGATAGTTAAGACTGTTTTGCATGTCTCAAAATTGTTTTTTTTATTCATGTGTATTAAATCTCAAAATTGTGTTTAATATCTTCTGAAGCGTGTTTACATTTTTGAAAAATTATTTGAAAATTGATCTTTGGCCATCTTCTAGATGTTATCGTTTCTTTTTAATTAAATCGTGACAATTTACATATTTCAATTTTTTTTCTCGACCATTCTGCCAGCGTAAAAGAATTTATTGGAATTGAATACACTACTGTAGAATGAAGTTATATCAACCCTTATGTGGCCGACAGGGTACCCGGGCACCCAGCGCCCATTTAAAAAGCACGGTGTAGAAAAAAGAAAAAAGTTTGTCGGACACATAACGGTTAAGGACAAACGTCTTGAAATCCCGCTTCAACAGCGCATCAAAACTTTAAACGCACAAATCTCAAGAAGCACGTTTCACACAACAGTGCATTTTATTATAGCTTGAATAAGAAAATCAGATGCGCTGATTCTGTGCCCTCGAATTCGTTGGTAGGTGCCAAAGTCGGCCATTGTGGCGGCTATTTTGGGATTCTAACAAGTCTGTCAAAATAAATAAGTAATATGATGTAATTTCAAAAAGTTAAAAAAAAAATAAATATCTGTTTTAACAACATTTCAAAATGTCATCCATAAAAATAGGTATCACAAAGCATTCAAGGAAATTCATAAAATTAATTGGATCTTCGAAAACAAAATTTGGAAAAATTAAAAACCAAAATTCCAAAATGGCGAATAGAAAAGAACTACCGTCTAAAACATGTTTAAATCGATTTAGATGACAATTGTTTTTTTTTGTTGATATTTTACCCTAGAGAAAAATTTGATTGTATTTATTGAAATGCACACAAATTGAAAATTCCTCAAAAGCACATTAAACCAACTTCCCCTACCTTTGCTATCTCTCATTAAGAGTTCCTCCGAAAACAAAAATTGGGAAAACAGCAGTTTCTTGATTGCTTCACATTTGCACTAGTGCCGGTGTGGTGCGACGGTGCCAAAGAAATTGCCCGTCGTCGTCTCTTGAAGTCAGTAAAGCGTCCAATCTGATTCAAGCTACTGACTGGAGGGGCTCTCTTGATTGTAACCCAATTGCTATAATCTCTGGCTGGCTAGCGAGGTTGTATCGGACCGGGCACTGCGGGCACGTCCGCCGTAAGTCGATTGTTTCTTTTTGTCTGTTTTATGGACCCCGGCAGAGACCGTTAGTCTGGCCCAAAGAGACGTGGGCATGTGTTGCTATTTATTGGCGAGATTGCGTTGGAAGCATGGCCCGTGCACATTTTGGACCCCGTACGGCGCGACGAGGGTCTATGGTTGAACCATAGGTCGCCGATCGTGCCAGTTTCGATATGGCACAATAACCGTAGATAAATGGCACGCCATTTCAGAAGTATGTAGGCCTAATCGATGCAGAGCAATTGGCCAGTTTGACCACATTCCTTGTGGTTTGGCGTAAACTTATTGCTGCGTCTGCAGGCAGATGCAGATTCAGCTGATTGGTAAGGAACCCCTCTATCGCTTATCACTTAGGAACAACTAAATTGAGTACAAATGGAACGGATTTGACATCTTCATTTTATGAGGATATAAAGCAGCGTCTGTTCCATAAGGACGCGGTTCCTGGAATCCAAATATGGTAACCATAATTCATTCAAATTTCGAAGACAACAACTATGATTTTCTAGGAGATCAACAAAACCGAGGATGCTACTTGTTGCTTGCTCACTCGCAAAGAACATCGAGTAACATTTGATGACCACTTCCCATACAACGTTGACGCAGTATATTACATATGCCAACGGTATATGAGTTTAATTGTAAATGTGAAGTAAATTTGTTTGCCTGATATCTTAACTCTCCTTGTGCATTAGGGTAATTTTTGATCCAAACCGTGCACAACGCCAGCGAGCTATTTCCAATGTGATGCACTAGGAAGTTTAGCCAAGGTTTAAAATTTGAAGTTGCTGTCTTCAGTAGAATTGCGGATGTCAGTATTTTATTGAAATGATCTTTGATTTGGAAATTTCTCACTAGTTGGTGCTGTAGGATAATCAATTTGATTTGATAATATCTCAGCCCATTTAAAAGATTTTTTTTAATCTGTATTAACGATATTTTTAGCCCTTGGCTAGTTCATCTCGGGACCCACGCTTTACTTCCCTTCCGAAGAAAGAACTCACATTTTGTGAGTTTGTCGGGAGTGGGATTCGATCCCAGGTTCTCGGCGTGATAGTCACGTTGTCTAACCAACACACCAGGTCCGCTCCTCATTTAAAAGATACAATTTTGGTGTTTTTTATTTGCGACGAACCGGGCTTGTGGAAATTTCACTGTTGAAAATGCTGTGACATCCATGTGCACAAAAGAAACATGTGCTCGATGAACAAATTGAGATTTGCATTATTAAAAAAAAACCCACGTACTCCGGTGAGACTCGAACTCACGGCTCTCAATTCGCTAGACGGGTGCTTCTATTCCTTCAAGCTACGGATTCACTCGACAATCTCCGTAACCAGTAGGCCTAGAAAAACTCGATTCCATAGCCGCACATGGTTATCTTCTTTTCACAATCCAAACCTCCTTCGGGTGGCATTAGATGAACATCTAACACACTAGCATGTATATCAAAGCGGTAGAGGAAATTATTTTTAATTGTCAAGAGCTTCGGGCACCGTCTTCCAATATGACAATTAGTATGCAGTTGACTCTCTAATCCCATCCGAAGCAGGTTTGGATTGTGAAAAAAAGATAACCATGTGCGACTATGGAATCGAGTACAGTTCTAGGCCTACTGTCGACGGAAATGGTCGAGTGAATCCGTAGCTTGAAGGAATAGAAGCGCCTGTCTAGCGATTTGGGAGTCGTGAGTTCGAGTCTCTCCGGAGTACGTGGATTTCTATTCATAATACAAATCTCAATTTGTTCATCGAGCACATTTTTCTGTTGTGCACACGGATGTCAAAGCATCTTCAACAGTGAAATCTATTGATGCTAATATCTCTACTTACTTAAGGTATATAAAGATTGCGTCTTCAACCAAATATAAGCGTATAAGAGCCATGTGCCATTGCCTAAAAGGAATTTTGTTATAATTGGCAGCACCAGGTAGCACTGGCATTATTTATGTCACATGTATTATGGTATACAGCTACCCGCTGGGATTTAACTATGAACATATTTATCAATTTCTCCCGTTAATTCTTCATTGATTTTTTCTTGGATTCCTACCAGGTTTCATCTTGTAATTCCTCCCGAGAATCCTGCTGGGATTACCTCCAAGATTTATCTAGGATTTCTTCCTTCTACTTTCAGGGATTTCTTCCTATATTTATTCCCAATTGAATTCCTCCCGTGGTTATCTGTGGGCTTCCTCCGAAATTATTTCAAGAATTCCCTCCATGATGCCTTCAGAAATTTTTCCGGGATTACTTCGTTGATTTTTCACGGAAATCGTTTAGAGAATACTCCTGGGGTTTCTTCAAAAAGTTTCTTTCTGGGTTTCTTTCTAAGATTTCTCCTGGGATTTCTTCATTGTTTTCTCTCGGCATTCTCTCAGGAATTTCTTCTAATTTCTTCTTTTCACGAAATTCCTTAAGGTTTTTTCCCCGTCATTCCTTCCAGAATTCTTGCCGTGATTCCTTTCCTAATCTTCCTCGGTATTCCTTTGAGGATTTCTCCGAAGGTTTTATCGGGGTTTCCTCCTAGATATTCTTCAGGAAGTCCGTGCACAGAAAAGGCGTCCAGGAAGGGTTTTTTCCTAATTTTTGGAAAAGGGCGGAGTGGCGCCTAGTGTATGGAAGATCGGCAATGGCAGGGGTTCAACCCCCAAAACCCCTCCCTTGTGAACGGGCTTGGTCCGTTCCACCTGAGAATTTGCATTGATTTCTGCCGGGATTCCTTTATAGAGTTTTCACGGAATTCCTTCCGAGTTATCCCCGCAATTATATCGGAAATTTTTTTTTAGTTCTCCCTTGGAGCTTCTTAGGGATTTCTTCCAGGCTTCCTTCAGGGATTTCCGCAGAGATTCATTTATGGAGTTTTTCCAGCAGTTTCTCCCGTGATTTCCATTGGGATTCTTTCTTGGATTTCTTCATCAATCCATCCCGGGTTTTCTTTTGGGATTTCTCCAGGGATTTCCTCAAGAATTCTTCCAGAAATATTTTTCCTGGAATTCTTTCTGAAATTAAGTTTGAAGTTCTTCTCTTGATTCATATAGAGATTTTATCCGGAATTACTATAATAATTTCTCCCGAGATTCCTTTTGAGATTCCACCTGAGGTTCCTCCATTGAGAATTTCCGGCATTACTTTCAGCAACCTCTGGGGATTTTTTTGGAGGTCCGGGGATATCTCCTGGATCCTCTAGAACATTTATTCAGAAATTTTTCCCATGATTCAATGAGAAGTTAATCCGAATGTTCTTTAGAGATTCCTGCCGGGATTTTTCATACACTCCTTCCAAAATACTTTCAGGGATTTCTTCAGAGATTTCTTCAGGGATTTCTCTAGAGATTTCGGGCCTGATTACGAGTGTCACTCCACGGTGAAAACAAAAAAAAGTGACACCGGTAATAAGGACGGTGAAAGTGATTCATTTGATTAACCCACAACTTTTCCACCGTGGAATCGCAATGTGTCACCGTGATCGATTTTCACCGTGAAGTGACACTCATAATAAAGGCCTTCTTCATGGATTTCCGCTAGGATTCCTGCATTAATTCATCCAAGGACTCGTTTGACATTCCTTCAGAATCTTTCAGTGCTCTCATTTATGGATTTTCCCAGGATATTCAAAGGGATTACTTTTGAGATTCTGTCAGCGATTTGGGGTTAATCCAAAGATGTTTCAAGGATTCTCGCCGGGATCCTTTCGTGGATTACTATTGAATTCATTCGAAGATTTCTACCGTGGTTCCCGCATTGATTTTTTCTGGATTTCCTTTTTAGAATTTCTCCCAGGATTCCTTCAGAGATTTATCCCGATATGCATTCAGGGAAGCTTCCCGATGTTAATGATGTCTCCATAATTCCTACAGGAATCCTTTCATGAATTCTTCTGGGGATTTCTTCAAGGCAGGGACTCATTCCGGGATTCTCTCAGGGATTCCTCTTGAAACTCTATTAAGGATTTTTTTCTTGAATTGTGCCTGGGATTCCCTGTAGAGAGGAATCTTCCTGATATTCCTCCTGGGGCTCCTTCCGGGATTCATTAAAAGTTTTGTCCCGGAATTCTTTCTCGGACTCTACCCGTGATTCCTTCCGATATTTTTCATAAGAGTGCTCCCGGGTGTTTCCCAAGACTTGATTCTTCCAGATATGTTTTAACGAGATCCCTGTGAGGATAACTTCATGCATACATTTATTTGCTCAACATCACATTATTCACATTTAACCTTCTGTACTTGAATTGTTTTGGCTCTGCTACTGTAAACTCGGTGGCATCGAATACGTTTCATATACTCGCCTTCATCGCAGGGGTCATTTATGACCGCTCCGGCTCCAAAGGATTAAGATAAGACATAATCAACAATAGTAAACCACAATATTCGGTCGTCCATGATACTCTCTGCACTGTATGTCTTCAGGTGTGGCTTCGTGATCGTCCGGATAGTATCAAGCATTTAGCTTAGCTGCATCGTGTTGAGGAGCGTGGGTTTGATTTCCGCGTTTTAATGTGTTTCTATGAGTTACAGGGCGTTTCAGAGAGGGGCTGTCCATTAATTACGTAAGGGTTTATGGGGGGACCCGAGCAGAAGAGAAAAACAACAGCATAACAAAATGCGTTATTTTGGCAAAATAACTGCATAACGGAATTAGTAATTTTCATGTTATTAACATAACATATTGAGTTATAAACTTGGCTGTCATAAGCGGCAAAATAACAAGTCACATAACAAAAATTTGTTCCTGAAAAATCAATTTAATAACATGTTTTGTTAGTGGCAATAACAACTTAATAACAGTGAATTTGGGAAATATTTCAATAACAAATTTTGATATTAAAGAGTTATTGATAACATTTCGAAAGCAAAATTAGGGTAAAAACTAACTTTTTTTACTCATTTTTGGGTAATTATTTTAAGTGTGTTATTCTATTTTTAGAAAATAACAGGTCACATAAAAAAAATTCGAATTCATTATAAAACTTACAAACATGGACGGGATTTGAACCTCCAATCCTGCTATCGTAAATTTTCAGTCGCCTTTACCAATGAGGCTATCACAGCACTTGCAGTGAGGGACGATAGAAGCTTTACTGGTTCTACGTATTGCCAGTTTCCCCATTCCCCCATTTCATGTTTGCCAGTCGCAGGACAAAAATAGACAGAGATTTGAATGCAAGATCAAACAATGAACCTCTCTCTCTTACCAACAGCGCTATCGCGGTGCGCAGACATGTGCACTGTAACACTAATAACAGTGGTGGCGTTCGCATGGCCCGTCGTTGGCTGTTTCGGAACAAAGAGAACGGCGAAAAAGTTGCTAGTCGACTATTTATGATTGAGCTTCGTCATGGGGTGCATTTTGGCGGTGACAAAGATTCTTTCCAGACGGAGATGATTTTTTTTTTAATTTTTTGTTTTGTTCGCGTTGTGAGAACGGCGATTATACATGTATCTACGTGAGCGAAGGTAAAAGGTAATTATATCATATGCCGATATGATTACTTCTGCAGATGCTGTTTAGTTTTATTCTGTTTAGATTATTTTTAGTAATGAAAAAAGATATTTATGACATTATATCAAACAATATATGATCGAATAATAATAGATCGAAAGAAAAAAGTTATATTAGACAAATGCAATCATCAATTGAGCAGAATTGTCTGTATAGTTGACATTTTTATTGATTAGAATTATTCAGTAGGTACCATATTTGCTATCTCCACTCTCACTAACATTCATTACTTCGTAATACATAGCCTGTTCGGTACTTTTTGACGTTATAATTAGAGGTTAGAATAGCAGTACTGTTAAAATGACATATAAATTCAACTAAGTTTACTCAATTTTGAGATAAAAAAGCTCATTTGCAGATGTATCACTTTTTGAAGGTAAAATTTTACTTAACCTATAAGAATTGGGAATCGTAGAAAAGTGATAGGAATTTGGCACCGTAACGGGACTGGGATATTGAAAGAAGGAAATTAACACAAAGATAAACATATCAATAGCTATGATGCTATATTTACCCAAAACTCAAATTATAGCAATGAATAAAATAAAAAATACGGAAGAGTCTGATGAAATTTCTAGAAGTTGCAATGCCTTTATTTTTTACTTCATAATATGAAACAGCAGACAATAAAATAAAGAAGGTAAACTATGTAATGGTTATATCTGCGATGAATTTTCTCCGATTTTGACAATATTGATCTCATGTGATCCAGATTTATTTTTTCCATCAACAACAAATCCGACTGAACCGATCTGGTCATCGTGAGTTAAGAAAAAACCCGAATTGCCATACACGTGGAATTTTCCATAGACCAGCTGCAATTGGCTTCTTTAGTGGTGTTGAGATAATTCCATATTCACAATCTACATGCCAAACTGAGCCGACAACCAAATTTTCATGAACTTCGGTGCCCGGGAACCTATTTAAAAATCGATTTAAAGTTTGTATGAAAGCGATTTGTCGAATCACCCCTCGTCGCATTTCGTACTGGGCGGAGCTGTCAAGCAGTTGCCCAGCTGTCAAAAGGTGATTTCAAAAAATCTTTTTGTAATTGAATTTAGGTATCAAAATAAAGTTTTAAAAATCTGAAAAAAAATTATACTGGTTTAAAAAAAGGTGCTCTTTCGAATAAAATCAAAAAATCAATATATTATTCTTAATTTGAAAACCCAATTGGTGATTGGTACAAATTAAGTACCTTACCAAGAAAAAAATGTTAAATTTAAATTTATACGTTCAATATGTAGTCCGTCCAAAGTCTTACACCGTACATCAAACCGTTTTTAATTAGATTTTGTTTTAGATTTTATAGAGGCATTTTAAAATATTCTCCTGTGTGGTAGGGATAGGATTTTTCAAAACACCATCGTTCTTCTTCTTCTTCTTCTTCATGCACCATCAAATCATCAATAGCATATCTAGGCCCAAAGTATTGACTTCAAAGTAATCATTACGAAGCATAAATGTCAATTTCTTGATTTTGCTTTGGCTGACCAAGCCAAGGTTGACCGTAGCATTTTCATAATTCAAAACTCAATTTGTTCATCGAGCACATGTTCTGTTGTGCTGCACGTGGATGTCAAAGCGTTTTCAACAGTGTAATTACGAAGCATGTTTCACGAGAGACCATATCTTTTCAATACGCTAACTCCACAACAACGCCGATATTACTGCGCCACTTGGGCAGTGGCTGGTATTTTGGGTACTTTTCAGCTACAACTCAGTCAATTTCAGAAATTTAGCAAAACCTCGCGCCGCCCAGCAGGGACTTTGTTTTGTACACATTACAGCACCTCCATGTCACGTAATATACCACACCTCTTATCAAATGTGATACCGTAAGCGTACCATACTTTGCGCACCTAGGGCCTAACTTTGCGCACTTTTCAAAAAATCTTTAAATAGTTTTTCTGGTGCATTATGCAAACTTTTTCCCACGGAATACTAGCTAATGATATGGGGCATGCACTTTGTCTCAGTTTGGATGTAATGATAAATGGAAGAGGAAGACAAATTGATGAGTGAATATGCAGTTGCTTTCCCTAAAATGCTGTAAATAACGTTGTAGAATGACATAGGTTTTGTTTCAAAATTTGTTTTAGTTTAGATAGCAATACCATAAAGTATTTGTGCACTCTCAATAATACAATAATAACCAAACATGTTCCACAACAGAATGTAATATTGAAATGTTATTTAAGGGCTGCATACCAATTGCTTGGTCATAACAAAATAAGATTGTCCAACAAAACATGTTATGGAAACGTAATGCCTTGATAATTCAATAATAACAAAACAAGATATAAAAACAGGTTTTGTGATTTCGTAGTTATTAATTTGATATTCCCCTCTGCTCGGGGAGGGGGGGTTTGAGAAATCTTACGCGCCATACAAAAATATTTGGGTTCTCATACAAAAAATCTTACAAGGGGGGGTGGGGGTGTCGAAAAATCGTTAAATTTCCCTTATGTAATTAATGGACAGCCCCAGAGGTGTTGCACCAATTGACAGATATGCGTACTTTGACCAGAGGTGGGTACTGTTGCCGTTAACCGTTAACGCATTTCGGACGAACATTTACTTCCATTCCCACAATAATCCCTTATAAGTTCACTATTAATGTTCTTCAATTTGCTAGTGAGGTGCACTTTTCTATTGAGGTGAAGAAAGTTCAATTTGAACTTTTAGTTTTCGAGTTATTGAGAGGCGAACACAGTTTAACGGATAACGGATAGTTTTCGTTAACCATTAGCCGTTAAATGGTGTTTGCTCATCAATTGCTCAAAAACTAAAAGCTCAAATTGAACTTGTTCCACCTCAATAGTAAGATACACCTCACTTGCATATTGGAGAACATTGACAGTAAACTTTTAGGTGATCCTTGTGTGAATAAAAGCAAATGTTCGTCCGAAATGCGTTAACGGTTAACGGCAACAGTGCCCACCACTGATTTTGTCAACCACTTGAAGTCTTCCTCAGTGTTAGAGGAAAATTCTAGTCAAATACGAGACACTGAAGACGACCTTACTATTGTTAAGGTCGAAATACGTATCTGTCGTTGGGTAAGTGCTCCAATTATGGCTATAGTACCAATTATTCGCCATAGTTCATTTTCACCCTTTAACGATGTAAATCAACAAGAAGAAAATGTAAACAACAGATCACGATTACAAAAGATGATTGCACTCATTTAAACTCCACATTTTGCTCAAATTATGGTAGAAATAAAACATTTTCCTTAAAACTTCGATATACTGGCACCCTTTTTCGCCATAGTGAACCAGTTATGGCTAATCCCATAATGAATGTAACCATACTGGTACAAGATTGCTATCATCGGCGCACGCTGTAATAAATAGTAAGAGTAGTTTTGGCTCCATTTCTATATTTTTCCTGTAAAGGTGCCGGCTGTTCGGGTCCATATGAAGTTAACCATCATTGTTAACTTCTTTTCCCGATCAGCCAAGATAGCTGTGTAGTGTCGGTAGCGGTTGCCTCGATTGGCTAACAATAACACTACGGACACCTGTTCCAGGGGTAAAAGTCCACTAAACAGGGAACCCCAATCTAAGGTGTCAGGCAACCCGTGCTGATGGATGAATGGTTGAGGGGGTTTGAAATATGCTCGATCTTTAACGGAGCCCGTAACTTGGGTAGATCGCCTTTTTGTGTTGCGTTACGGTGAAAGATCTACCAAACCGAACCCTAGTGACATCCGCTTTGTTAAGCTAGAGTGATGTGTTTTGGTAATAAGGATTCATGATACAAAGTCCTTGTTACTGGTGACAGTTTCTAAAATTGCATTTATTCTGCCTTGCTGATAGTTAAAGACTCGGACTTTGCCCACCCGAGATTACACTTGATGTTTGGAAAACAAACATGCTTTACGTATCTAATTGCGTACTAACCTATCAAGGACTGTTAAGTTCTGGTAATTCAAGGACTCACGTGACTTCTTATTACAGAACACATTCTCTAATTTGACAGAGTTTTGCAACTAGCAGAGTTTTGCAACTCGTGTGGCTTCGTGGTCGTGCGGCTAAGGTCACCAAGCCTTTAGTCGCATCGTGCTAAGGAGCGCGGGTTCGATTCCCGCCGCAGCTGTCAGGAAAAGTTTTCGGCTGTGACACTGGGCGTTGCATGCTAGTCCGTTGTCTAGTGTCGTGCTTCCTTCAAAGAGCAAATAGCTCACAGGAAGCATTAAACGTGTCTGTATCTTTTTATTTTTTTTAAAATAGCCTAAAGTCCCGGGTTTTTCTTTGTTGTCCTGGGACTAAACTAGAAACAAGACATGGATGGGGCTAGAGTTCCGATGCATGGATAAATATCAGTACCACCGTTTTGTTTTTCTCAGAATGTGAATGGATTGTGTTTGATTAGGGGCGCTCTTTCACTGAGATTTAAATCTCTATGATAACGGGACCTTTTTATCGCAATCGATTTCTTACACCTCTGGGATAACAAAACAGGAACTGTACAGAAATCGATGCTTCATTGCCTCTCAATGACAATGGAGTAGTACGACATGCACTAAATACTAAGGATACGGGTAATGTCACAAAAGATCTAAATACTGGTCGCAGTGGCTCACCCGAACAGATAAAAAAATGGAAACTAAGATATCTTTTAACATATTCATGACATTTGTTGGTCTTCTCGTTAGTTTTGTACAAATAGTTTTTCTTGGGCAGTGCCATAATTGGTACAGGCACCCTAGGATGTTAACACACAGTTGGAATTAATCGGAATAGTATCTCACTCGATTTTCTTTTATTTACAGGTATTCTGCTAACACGCCCAGGTTTATCAAAATATTGCGGACAGCTGTACAGAAACATAGGTAAATTTAAAATACTAAAAACACAATAAATAAAGTTAAACAAAAAAGAAAAATCAAATCGACACTCATAGTGACAGAGACGAACCAGCCAAGGGCTGAAAGTCTCTTTAATAAAGACAAATCAATCAATCAATCAATCAATCAACTCATAGGGGCCATCCATAAACCACGTGGTCACTAAGGGGGGGGGGGTCTGCCAAAAGACCACGAAAAGCCACGGAGGGGGGTGGGGGGGTTGCGACCAAACCACGTGGTTTTTTTATTTGGTATTTTATTTTTCCTGTCTGTTCCAAAAGCATAAAATCAATTTTTATCCAACTGGCTAAGTTGGTTTTTTCTGTCCACAGCACGAGAAATTGTTTTGTCCATTTGAAGTCTGTACAAACAAACC
Source organism: Aedes albopictus (assembly GCF_035046485.1). Taxonomy (NCBI): domain Eukaryota; kingdom Metazoa; phylum Arthropoda; class Insecta; order Diptera; family Culicidae; genus Aedes; species Aedes albopictus. The sequence goes on from NC_085138.1 coordinate 278,220,255, forward strand.
ACCTGTATCTTAGAAAAATAAATAAAGAAACTTTTTCTTTTTTTTTGGATACCTCTCCGCTTTATTCTATCATTGTATAGTGTATTGAATGATCCGGTTTGCCTAAAATTCCATGTTACATATTTCTATTTGGAAAAATTTGGGTGATTTTTTGATGATAAACACTACCCAACTATTATGATACCACTGAACATCTCCAGCTAACGTGGTTGATCACCAAATCAGACTAAAACTTTACAGATAATTTATTTTTGCATGTTCTTCCAACAATAGAATGAATTCACCCACATTTGAGAATGTCTTTCCGTTTGCAAATCTCCCGTTAACTTTTTTCAAAAGCTGCATCCTTTTTCTGAGGCTGTCATTCTTGTAAAAATTCTTGCTACTTTCTTGCACTGAAATTAAAGACGATTTTTCTTCTTTGGTCGAAAGAATTTATCTTGTTTCTCTTCAAACAAACTAGTGTTCTTTGAACTCTTCCACTGTTATTAATTGAAGTGCATTGCATTCTTTGTTTGCCTTGCATGAATGTGTATTTTGTGTGGCAAGCACAATGATACACTATGCTGTTATTGTGTTTGTGGTTATTTTTTATGTGTTTTGAAAAAAAAATGCGCATATAAAAAAACCACGTGGTCACCCGAGGGGGGGGGGGGGGGTTCAGCTTAAAACCACGCAAGACCACGGTGGGGGAGGGGGTTTAAAATTCAGTAAAAAATGACCACGTGGTTTATGGACAGCCCCAGTAATGAACGATACCAATTTGATGAAAGAATATTTAAAAGTTACATACACACACAATAATAATAATCCCATTCAGCTAACTTTCCAAATCGCTCCTCAAGCAATACCCGAGCAGAAGGGCATACCTTACCAATACCGTGCAAAGAGCAACCTGTGCTCTAATACCTCAAGTTGGTATTGCTATATTATTCAACGCAATGTTATGAGAACACCACAATATCAATTGGACGTATTTGAGCAAAGTTAGGTATTAATGTGGTATTGTTGATTTAGCTGGGAAAATAACTGAATAACAAGATTTTTTATTACATCATGGAGCTATCGAAAAATGTTCAATTTAATAGCAAGACGTGTTATTACTTTGTTATTTCATACCTTCTGGATAACAAATAGAGCACTTGAAATTTATGGTATGCATTCATTATTGAAATAACAAGACTTGTTATTTTTCAGGCGTTATTTATACAAAATTATGGTATTCATTTTTGTTATTTTGCCTCTTATGTCTACCTAATGAAGGGCATTTCGAGGTATAATGTTTTTTAAGATAAATACCTCGATATGTTATTTTGTTGCTATTCTTTTCTGCTCGGGTAGGAGCTGCTCATATTCTACGTAAACCAAAATTTGGTCATCTTTAACCCCCCTACACCCTCGTATACTTTTGACCATACAAAGATCTCGAAATGCATGTGAAGCGTAGCCAGATAAGTGCGTGAGTGTTCAGCAGTACCTTGCTGAAGGTGATGGATTTGATTCTCGGACAGTCCAGAACATGGTCCAGAAACTTTTTAAAATGAAATTCTTTCTGACCTACTGCACCTACTAGAGTATCTTTATGCTTGTCACATGATATTCACACGCAAAATGATCTTTGGCAGAGGATGCTCTTAGTTATAAATTGTGACGGTGCTAATAAGCAGAACACTAAGTTAAGAAACAGGCTTTGGCTCACTTGGGGCATAACACCAAAAAAAGGAAGATGAAGAATGGATGATTACCTATAGAATCTTATTTTGCATTTAAACCAGTTTATTTTAAAATTCACCTGAGAAGATATAACACGATAAGATAATTCGAGATATCCTAGAGCTATTTTGAAACATGAACTCTTCATGTACACTACTGCCATTAAATCTTGCATTAAAAGCTATGTAACGCATTCATCACACCTTCAGCACTGTCCCCAATAAATCTACTCGTTATCCATCTGTACCATTGAAATCCCATCAAAAGAGTAAGCGTGAATGTCAAAATCGTATGACACGATGATGATGACGGATAATTGCATGGATCATCATCGGTTATGCAGCCGCTAGTTACACCTTTCCTTCCACGAACCGTTGTTGCTGGTATCGCACCATCATCACACCGTTCATCATCGCAGCGGCAGCAGCACAGACAATCGATAACTTTTCATTGCAAAAGGTGCGGACGATCGCGATCACGAACAAGAGCATGTTTGCACAGTACAGACCGATGCACAGATTGATTTTAATGAGCCGATGCGTTGGGAATTTCTGTCGAACGTTTTTTTTTTTCTGGCGATTCGTGAGCTATTAATTAACGCAAACAGTCCGACCGACCGGTGCAGTGCAGTGTACGCAGAGAGGAGCGCCCAAACATTTTCGATACAAACAGTGCCGAAAAAAAAGAAGGAAAAAATCGTCGAAAATGAATAACGAACCGTGAATGCTTATTACACTGCTGCACAGTGGGCCCGACAGACTGAGCTTCGAAAGGTTTCTGATCTACATTATTTGAAATCCTCGTGACAGTGAAAAGTAAAAATTCTAAAGACCATAAAGAGGTCACTTAGTTCTTAAAAGCTCTATTTGCTGCTAAGGCTGAACTTCGCACGCACTAACCTTATCAGTTTCGTCAGAAGATCCTGTTTCTGTTAGAATTTCTTTACACGGAATTATGTATTGATTAAAATCTCGTCAGTTGTGAATTACATTCTGTATTTATCAATAAAGAACTGTTCAAATGGTTTATTAATCAAATTTCGTACACTATGTGCAGTAAGACGTGCTTGCCGACTTGGATTGGTGGAGCATAAATTGAATCAACGTCTTCCAAAAATTATGCCTTTGAAACGATTTTGCTCACTGTGCACCGTGTGGGGTGAGGATGTGTGATGATGATGTTTGGATACAGCATGTTGGTGCTGTTTTCAGGCCGAAGCACATCGGACGACCAATTGGGCTGCAAGGTGGATAATTTTTTTATTCACATGGATACATCCAATCGAGTTGTATCTTCATACTGCACTAAGCTTCAAGCTGTTGGGGATGGGGGATCTAGACGAAGGGAGCGGAAAGTTGAGTCGGCATGGTCTCACTAACTGACTGACTGACTCCGTTGCCTAAGCCACGGACCTTAGTGCGCGGCTAAATGGTATTGAAAAGTGAAAACCACCGGCGCAAAGATGATGAAACATCAAATATCTCATAAGCGTAACGATTTTTTATGAGTTTTCCAGCGAAAGTGATACCTACAAGGTCCACACTGCACCGAGCCGGTCGTTGTTGTAGGCATGTTGTTTCCAACAATTTGAATTACTTCAACGACTCCATGAAACTCAAATGCAGCATGGTAATACGATCCCTTGCAGCAGCGCGATCGACACGGCGGTCAATGTCCCCGACCTGACTGGTTAGTTATCCTGTCAAAAATTGCACTTCAGGCGATCGGTTATCCACCGTCAAGGTTGTCAACGGCGGTGCCAAAAGCTCTGTTTGCATGACATCACTGCTTCTCCCCATCCCCATCGAACATAAATCTTTAAATAACTCGATGCAATTTACCAAACCTCACAAAAAACCTGTTATCTCACACGTTCGATGCGGCTTGTTTGCGCGCCTGCCTGATGGGTGGTGGACGACGCTGACCGGAGATGATGGCCGACCTGGGTGCCGCTCCGCAGTAAGGTTAAGCCGTATCTTCAGGCCACCGAAGTGTACCATTTAATCATTAACGGTAGCAGAAAGAAACGAATTGTGCTTGGCGTAATAGTAGTCATTAGTAGATAAGTGCTCATCAGCGTATAAGACATGTTTTTTACAACTCGGTTTTAGTGGATGTTTGGTAAGGCCACACGGATGAATGAAGTACAAGGCTTTGTTAGAGTTGTTCTGATAAAAACCAGTTTCCTTCTTCACATGTTGGCTATGTCACACTTAAAGCTACAATCATCCTTTAATGTTGTGAGTGCATGAGTAGAAAATGTGCTCACTGTATATCGTAGAGCTAAAGCTTGAACTCACACAATAATGCAGCATTATTAGAACTTGCTGTTTTCTAGAGCTGTCAAAACAAGGTGGAGGTGCAGATGCCACTCGATAAGTAGAGGTTTGTGGCACATGATTCGTGTAGGGGAAAGTGGGGCAATATGCCATTTTTCAAACTTTCATCGTTTTCAATGATATATAGCCTCATTTGTTAGGCTTTCAAAGTGGTAACAGCAACTAGACAATATTTGCTCGATGCTTCAGCAAAAATATTCACTAAATTATTGCATTTTCATTGATTTTTAGCGATTTCAAAAACTGATTCGTAAAACGGAAGTGGTGCAAAAAGGCCATCTGCCATGGGGTAAGATGCCACTTCATGAAAACATTCAAAAATTACGTCCTTCAGTTTTCTTGCATTTTCGACTCACTTTCACCTTTTTGTCACGTTTTTTCGTTTACTCAATACATGGAGTGTTACCCCCTCCCCGCAAAACGATGATCGTAATATTTGTATGACCCCTAACATGGAAAGCGTAGACATCAACAACCATGCGACTCCATGCGTGCCTCAATCTCGTTGGAAACACTTGGCTGGTAATAAAATCACCAGAAAACCTTAATTGCAAGCACGGAAAACCGGAAGTTGCCAATTTTCATTGGGAAATCAAAAGATTTTCCTTGGGTTTGGCGGCCTTGCATCTAGAGGAATGTTCAATGCAAACATATCTTGACACCGTTCACCTATATCAATGATCAAGTCCCATTCAGGAATGATTTTATGAGTTGGGCCATTTTACCCCATCTTGGCATTTTGGGCTCTGTTCCCCTAACCTATCTTTTGTACCAGTCAACCTTCAAGTTTTTGGCTTTGCTTCGTTTCGAACTTTGCTGCAGTTGTCCATTCTTCCAATGTGTGTTTGCCAATCATCCGTCAGCTAAGGACCATCCCTCAATTTGCATATACATACTTATTCAAACCTGTTTTGTCTTTTTTTTTTTTGTTTTCGCTATTATGTGGATACATTCAGATTGAAAGAATGTTTGGCAGCCCCATTCCTACTTCATTAATAGTCTAACGATGACCTTCGACGTCTGGAAACTGTGATGATAAAGTTGAGACAAATTTTATACTAATGTAATTATAAGTATAATTCTTATTCTAAAACATGGAAGTAACAAAATTAGAATTCCTCTGGTTACACCAAAAAACTTCAAAAAAGCTAAGTTAAATTTACATACATTGATTTGCATAACATCTCAATTAGTTCGAAAATAGTTTCGGCTTTGCAGTCTTCGAATGAGTGTAATCAGTTTCGTACCTTTTAATTCCGCCCTATGTTGCTTAACCTTTGACAGATACGCGTATTTCGACCTACCACTTGTAATCTTCCTCAGTTTCAGTTACCCACTGACACTGAGGAAGATTACAAGTGGTAGTCGAAATACGCGTATCTGTCAAAGGATAAGCAACATAGGGCGGAATTAGAAGGTACGAAACTGATTACACTCATTCGAAGAGGGTATTCTGCTTAGAGGGTTCGAAAAGTCGGTACAAGATCATTTGCAGTCTTGTTTTATTGGAACAAGCTACAGGGGATGGCGAAAATGTTTGCGATAGGCAACTTTTTCTCTCCCACAAAAAAATTCAACATGCTGTAACTTTTCATAGAGTGCATCAAAAAATCTCAAATTTTGACTGTTTGTCAACCTATTATATGTGCATCATTGGTACAAATTTGGGTTCGATTGATTAATTTTTCGCGAAGTAAGAACCGTTCGGGTAAAACACTATAATTTAGACAACTCATTTTTGAACTGTCATATCTCGGAAACCAGTGAACCGAATTGAATGAATTTTTTAACGTTTATCAACAATATATAGATACTTAATACGACGTTATAAAATGTTATATTTTCTTACGGCGAATCAAGTTATACCGGGTTGAAATTTTCACCCATATATAGGAAAATAGGTCAAATTTACAATACTTACCACACAAAAATTACTAAATGTGTTCTTCCTTCAATCTAAATAGGCTCTAATATATCTGATTAGAGATAACTTGAGATCAAAAGTGGAAAATCTTTGGATATCAACACTAAAAATTATAGACATTGGTATAAAAAAAATACATTTTTTTCGAGAAAAATCCAAAAAGTGTCAATCTATGGTAACTTTTTTTCAACGATCAAAAAGTATCTATGTTTTAATATTTTGTGAAGCATTTACATATTGTTAGTGTACGTTCAAAATTTCAATCAATTCGGTTCACTCGTGTCCGAGATATGACAGCCCAAAAATGAGTTGTCTAAAAGATAGTGTTTTACCCGAACGGTTCTAACTTTGCGAAACATTATTCAATCGAGTCCAGATTTGTACCAATGATGCACATATAGTAGGTTGACAATCTGTCAATATTTGAGATTTTTTGATGCACTGAATGAAAAGTTATAGCATGTTGAACTTTTTTGTTAGAGAAAAAAAAGTTGCCTATCCCAAACATTTTGACCATCCCCTGTATTTAATTTTGTCCGATGTTTCTACAGCGGGTTCCGTGTTTTCAACAGGGGATAAAATACCGGTTGTTCTTTGTCTTATGGAATTATTATTATTATTATTATTATTATTATTATTATTATTATTATTATTATTATTATTATTATTATTTTTATTATTATTATTATTATTATTATTATTATTATTATTATTATTATTATTATTATTATTATTATTATTATTATTATTATTATTATTATTATTATTATTATTATTATTATTATTATTATTATTATTATTATTATTATTATTATTATTATTATTATTATTATTATTATTATTATTATTATTATTATTATTATTATTATTATTATTATTATTATTATTATTATTATTATTATTATTATTATTATTATTATTATTATTATTACAGTCGAACCTCCATGAGTCGATGTTCCTTGACTCGATATCGACTCATGGAGGTAATTTTTTCCATACTGAAAAATAATTTCTGGGTTACTATGATGGTCCCCCCAAAAAGCATCCCAAAGGATTTTTGTTCCACTACTCGATATTTCCTTGAGTCGATGGTCCCTTCAATATCGACTCATGGAGGTTTTACTGTATTATAGAGTTTTGGCACTTCTCAGCAAAAATTGCTGGAAACTTTCACCTACCCCGGGCAATCGGAATGCCAAAGGGGATTAGGCTCTGTGGATCTCATTAGCCGGTTTTTTAGCTTATCCTAATGAGTCTGCTTTTGGATGTACTTTCAGTTGTGATGATTCAGGAACCGCCTGACTATACTACAGGTTCCAAGAATCACCGCTTTCAGGATGCTGTTCAGGTCCTTCTTCAATTCCAGCTCGTCTAGGGACCTCAGGAGAGATTTAGGGACAATTCCGGTTGCCGAGAGGACAACCGGAACTATACGGACGTCCTCCAGGTGCCACATCTGCTTCAACTCCTCCGCTAGGTCGTGGTACTTGGTTATCTTGCCGGAGAACGTTGATTGGACATTATGGTCTAACGGTACAGCGATGTCGATGAGAGTTACTCGCTTCATCCTTTTGTCGAAAACCACAATGTCAGGCCGGTTGGCACGAATGAGGACGTCCGTAATGATCTCGCGATCCCAGTACAGCTTTATGCAACTATTTTCCAGAACCGGGTCCGGCTGGTACTTGTAGTAGGGCACAAATCTGTCGACCAAGTTGTGCTTTAAAGCAAGCTGTTGGTGCACAATCTTGGCAACTTCGTTGTGACGATCGAGGTAAGCTGATCCAGCTAACACTGAACAGCCTGCAACGACATGCTCGATCGTTTCCCCTACTGAATTACACTTCCTACAACGGTCCTCCACGTCCTCGTGCAATATGTACCGCCGATAGTTCTTCGTCGCAATTACCCGGTCCTGGATGGCTACCATGAAACCTTCTGTTTCTGAGAACAGGTCACCCCGCACCAGCCACGCGTTTGACGCCGCCTTATCGATGTGCTCGAGTTCCAGTTGATGGGGGTGCGTCCCATGCAACTCCTTTTGCTTCCACGTTACGATCATCTCGTCGACGGTCTTGATGTCGCAGTTCAGCTGATAATCCTCCTGCGCCAGATGCAGGGCGCTGTAACCGTGGTCAGCTTCACATACAGTGCGGTACATTTCGTGACGGTTCTGGCTTTCTACGAAATATGCCCGCAGCTGCTGGATCTGGGAGACACATAGTGCCTGGATATTGGTGACGCCTCTTCCTCCTACTGCGCGTGGCAGGGTGACTCTCTCAATGGACGACTTTGGATGGCGCATGCGGTGCTTGGTGAACGCCACTCGTACTGCTCGTTCTAACGCCTCGAGGTCAGTCTTGGTCCACTTTACCACCCCAAAGCTGTAGGTCAACAGGGGCACAGCAAACGTGTTGATCGCCTTCACCTTGTTGCCGGCTGACAGAAAGCTCCTCAGAACACAGTTGACACGATGCAAGAACTTGTCCTGCAGTTCCTTCTTGATCGCTGTGTGGCGAATACCTCTAAGTTGCAGGAAGCCGAGGTACTTGTACACTTCGCCTTCAACCATATTCCGAATCTCCTCCTGTTCGTTGACGCGGAAACAGCTGGCGTCCACTACTTGACCCCGGCGAAGATGGACTGACCGACATTTGTCAATTCCAAACTCCATCCGGATGTCGTTGCTGAACACCGTCACAAGCTGCAACAGTTGATGCAGCCTCTGTACTGATTCCGCAAACAGCTTCAGGTCGTCCATAAAGAAGGTGTGGGTTATTCTTGTACTCCTTCCCCCACTTTTCAGTTGGTAGCCATAGTTGCATTGGTTGAGTGCTCTGCTGAGGGGGTTCATTGCAAGGCAGAACCATAGCGGACTGAAGGTATCGCCTTGAAATATACCCCTCCTGATGCTGAGAGTTCTGGACCGCAACACAGCTGTTCCGTCGGTGATTTGTAGGGACGTGCTCCACATCCCCATCGCGTGTTGCATCAGCCTGATGACGTTCCCGTCTACCTTGTACAACTGCAGCACCTTAAGAAGGTACGAGTGCGGCACTGAGTCGTACGCCTTCTTGTAGTCGATGTACGCCATGCTCAGGTTCCTCTGCTTATCGGTGGCTTGACCCACAATGACTGCATCTATAATGACCTGATCTTTGCAGCCTTGCGTGTTTTTGCGACACCCTTTTTGTTCTTCGGTCATCACGTTGTTGGCATCGCAGTGGGTTTGTATCCTCCTCGCTATCACCGACGACAGCACTTTGTACAGACTCGAAAGACACGTTATTGGTCTGTACTTTGCTGGGTCAGCTGTGTTTTGGTCCTTCGGCAGAAGATAAGTGATACCCCTGGTAATGAACTCTGGTAGCTGCGTGGGGTCTTCTAGCACCATGTTGAAGCATTCCGCCATCCGCCCGTGGATCGTCGTGAGCTTTTTATACCAAAAATTGTGCACGAAATCGGGTCCTGGTGCAGCCCAATTTCTGGTATACCGGGTAGCCTCGCGTACATCCTGAGCGGTTACTACGACCGCGGTCATGTCTCCAACTCCATTACACTGTCGCTCTTCTTCTGCCAACCACATCCCATCGTCGCTGTGCTGGACAGGGTTCTCCCATAGATTGGCCCAGAACTGTGTGACTTCGCCAATCTCCGGAAGGCCTTCTCCATAGTCAGGCTTGTCGTTTCGGATGCAGTTGTCGAACTCTCTTTCGTTAATGTTGAACATCCGGTTTTGTTCCTTCCGCTTCGAACATTCTCCATAACGCCGCAGTCGTTTCGCAAGAGCACTCAACCGCTGTACATGGGTGTCGAGGATCTCCGTAATGTTGACTTCTGTGAGATCTCGGAGTTCTGCGGGCTTCACAATTTCAGCAACATAACGAACTAGCCTCGTTGATCGATTCCCCTGCTTGTACTGTGTTAATCGACCAATCTTGGTCCGCAATGTGGCGATCCGGTTCTCCAAACGTCGCATCCACGCGGGTTTCTGTGTGCTGGGGCGTGTGCGACCTTCACCGTCGCCTTGCGGGCGCGTCCGCAGTCCCAGCGTCTTGACAACAGCCACCGCAGCTGAATACACCGTAAACTGCAGATCCTCAAGGTGCTGTACGGCCTCCAAGTACTGTGGCAAAATATCCTGGTTTAGGATACTTACTGCACTTGTTAACCGATAGGAATTCCGCAGCTTTGGTATTCGGTACCGGGACATGGGGTCTGTCCCACGGAACTGCGTGACTGCTGTGGCCATGTGGAGCGCTAGTTCGTCTCGTAGTTGCTGTCGTTGCATATCCGCTGTTGGTCCTGGAGCAGTGGGTGCAGTCGTATCACGACTCTCACTCGCGTTCGATGCATCCAGCCCGTCAGAACTCCTTCTCGACGTATCGCTTGATCTTGTCCTCTCCTCTCCCAATTCCCTCTGCGCTTCCAGCTTGATGCACTCCACTTCTGCAGCTGTGAGCATATTATGAGACATAATTGCTCGCTGTCGTGTGTACAGCTTGTTCAAGTCAAGCTGGTTCGCAAAGCGAGGGAATCTCTCGTTGAACATTTCCAGCATCCCTGATCTGCCGGACGTGTCCGTCTCCATCCTCGTGCAGACAAAATAGCAGCGAATCACGTACATATTCATCTCCCTCGTCCACATGATCCGCTGCCGTCGGCCGCCTGCTAACGTGAGTGACTGACGTCGATCAGCCACAGCAACATTGACAGGTGCAGCATGGCCTTGATGATTGCTATTGCTGCCGTTTCTACTCTGCGTTCGTGGTACGGGCTGTGCCCGTTGACTGGAAGGCCGCTCTTGCACCACTTCCTCTTCCAGCCGCTGGCCGCTCGCTCTGTCCCCCGTTCCAGGACCAGCTCCAGTAGGGGCTCCCTCCTCGGGCGATCGCATTCTTCTATTTCGTCTAGCTCGTGTCTCCATATGGGTGTGCTTTCATTCCCGGAAGCTACGGGTTCTGCATTGGCATTTACTCCAAGTACAGTGCTAAATAGCTTGGCTCAAGCGCCGCTGCTCGCCGAGGGTGGTTTTTCATGGTCGCCCAGGAGATATTTTACCTTGAGCTCCCACTCCTCAAATGGTGGTTTTTCATGGACGCCCAGGAGTTATTTTACCTGAGCTCCCACCTATAACCCACCTATATTATTATTATTATTATTATTATTATTATTATTATTATTTTTATTATTATTATTATTATTATTATTATTATTATTATTATTATTATTATTATTATTATTATTATTATTATTATTATTATTATTATTATTATTATTATTATTATTATTATTATTATTATTATTATTATTATTATTATTATTATTATTATTATTATTATTATTATTATTATTATTATTATTATTATTATTATTATTATTATTATTATTATTATTATTATTATTATTATTATTATTATTATTATTATTATTATTATTATTATTATTATTATTATTATTATTATTATTATTATTATTATTATTATTATTATTATTATTATTATTATTATTATTATTATTATTATTATTATTATTATTATTATTATTATTATTATTATTATTATTATTATTATTATTATTATTATTATTATTATTATTATTATTATTATTATTATTATTATTATTATTATTATTATTATTATTATTATTATTATTATTATTATTATTATTATTATTATTATTATTATTATTATTATTATTATTATTATTATTATTATTATTATTATTATTATTATTATTATTATTATTATTATTATTATTATTATTATTATTATTATTATTATTATTATTATTTTTATTATTATTATTATTATTATTATTATTATTATTATTATTATTATTATTATTATTATTATTATTATTATTATTATTATTATTATTATTATTATTATTATTATTATTATTATTATTATTATTATTATTATTATTATTATTATTATTATTATTATTATTATTATTATTATTATTATTATTATTATTATTATTATTATTATTATTATTATTATTATTATTATTTATTAAAGAGGTTTTAACTTGAGTCATTCGCCTCTTTTTTTCCTTCTAAACCATAGGGGGATAATCTGCTCAACAGACACCCCAACAGAAGGTTAGGGTAGTGTAGGTCTGAGGCCGTCTTCTACAACAAGAGTAAAAGCCAGGACTACTCTCTCCTCGTACCCACTAAACCATTCCTATGGTCGCCAAACCCTACGTCTCTCCGGAACCACCAAGAAGGTATTGCTTCAGAGAGGGGCTAGTGCACATCGCACCCTCAAGGTTAGCTTCGTAGCCTAGCAGCAACGAACATCGATGACTCGCTCTGGAGAGTCCATCACGGTTTGCTGTTTGCTGGCGCTTAGCCAGTTTCCCGAGTGGTCCTCGCCACTCCCTTTGTCCTCAGAAGGCAGGCAGGGTCAACCCCGCCCGCGCCCAACTGCTTTGCAGACATCAAGAACTGATGCCCACGTTCAACCCGATCTGACCTGCTGAAGGCAAGGGTATCACTACCCTTGAGGCCCTATCAGCTGCATCAGAAGGTTGCTGAAAGCAGGGTCTCCATCTGCCCCGACCCTTGCCGGGGACCCCTTTCCAACCGCGGGCTCGAATCTAACCCAGTAGACCGACGCCACGACAGCACCGCTACCGGGACTTCTTCTCCGCGGCCACTTAATCGCTGTAAGGGTCGATCTCGACCGCAGGGCACCGGTATGACCTACGAAGCCGACTCCGAACCCCTGGACCACCTCTTGTACTGCATCTGGACTAGCCATTCTCCGAGTCCACGCGCCACCTCCTCTGTAGCTCCCAGACGATATGGATGATAGCCGTTGAAACGGCGTTCCAGCCAAACTCATCCCTACACATCCTCTGGACCAAGTTGTCCGGGTTTGTGTCCTCCCCGCATGTGACAAGCATGCGGTCACGCATTGTGCGAAAACGCGGACACACGAACAAAACGTGTTCCGCCATTTCCTCCAAACCATTGCACACTGGGCATTCGGGAGAATCCGCATGCCCGAAACGGTGTAGATACTGTCGGAAGCAACCATGACCTGTAAGGACCTGTGTCAGGTGGGATGTAACTTCCCCATGGCGCCTATTAATCCAACTATCTACCCTCGGTATCAACCTATGGGTCCACCTTCCTTTGGTGGAACTGTCCCACGCGCGCTGCCATTTGACCATAGAGGCCATCCTGGCAGTCCTGCGTATGCCTCTTGTGCCGCGCATTTCGAAGCACTCCATGTCCTCAATGATAAGAATGCTGATAGGCACCATACCAATAATGACGCAGAGAGCGTCGTGTGACACGGTACGGTACGCTCTCGCAACCCTCAGGTACATAAGCCTGTAAGTACATTCCAGCTTCCGTCGGTAGCATTTGGTACTTAGCGCGATGCCCCACGCCGGGTCGCCATACCTAAGTATGGACATAGCAACACTAGCCAGAAACTTGCGCTTACTGGCGTACACTGCAGAGCTGTTGGTTATCATCCGGGACAGTGCAGCAATAGCTGTGGAGGCTCTTTTACAGGCATAATCGACGTGGCTACCGAAGGTAAGCTTATCGTCGATCATCACGTCCAAGTATTTGACGGAGCGCTTTGACAGGATAGTGCACTCGCCTACACTGATCTCCTTCTGCTGCTCCGACTTCCAGTTGTTAACAACCGTCACCTCAGTCTTGTAATGAGCCAGCTCCAGTTTCATGGACCGCATCCACGCCTCCACTACCTTGATCGAGTGGTCGGTAGTCAACTTCACCTCCTCGATCGTTTCACCGTAGACTTCGAGCGTAATGTCGTCGGCAAATCCGACAATCACCACTCCCACTGGGTACTCTAACCTCAACACCTCGTCGTACATGACATTCCATAACACCGGACTCAGGATGGAACCTTGCGGGAATCCTGAGGTTATGTGAAAGCACTTCCGACCCACCTCCGTGTCGTAAACTAGTACACGATTCTGAAAGTAGCTTTCGAGAATCTTGTACAGGTACCCCGGTATAGCAGACCAGCTGGCGCTATTAAACGCATTCCTTACATCCAGAGTCACTACTGCACAGAAGCAAATTCCTCTCCTCTTAGGCTCGAGTGCTTTCTCGGCGGTTTTTGTAACCGACAAGATAGCGTCTACGGTGAACCTCCCCTTCCGGAAGCTGTACTTGCTCGAAAGACCATTTTCGCCCTCGGTGAACCTCAATATTCTATTGAGGATGATCTTTTCGAGCACCTTCCCCACCGTGTAAATCAAGCATATTGGTCTATATGCCGACGGGTCTCCGGGTGGTTTCCCCGCCTTTGGCAATAGTACCAGGCTCTGCCTCTTCCAAGCTTCTGGGAAAACTCCCTCGTCCAGGCATTTGGGAGCCTCTGTAATATCTACTTTTAAGGCCAGGTTCGGAACTCCGTCCGGACCTGGGGCCTTACTTACGCTTAGGGACTTAGTTATCTCCGCAAGTTCCACATCGGTGACCCTCTCCTCATCGCCAGACCCAGTCCTCGACTGTCCTATGAAAGGAAGCCAAGAACTAGGATCATGACGCGGAAAAAACCCTCCGATGATCCCCTCCAACATCTCTGGAGATTGCTCTGTCTTGGCCATAACGATCCTGTAGGCGTCACCTCACGGGTTCGCATTGGCACTCTGACAGATACCCTCAAAGTAGGCCTTTTTGCTTGCTCTTATCTCGGTCTTGAGCGCGGCTTTTGCAGCGGCGAACACCATCCGCCGTTCGTTTCGCTCTTCCTCTGATCGTGCTCGCTGCAACCGCCGCCAAGCCCGTAGGCAGGCGCGGCGGAGGTCCGCAATCGCGTCGGTCCACTATGATGGCGATATCCGTCTCCCACTCAGAAACCGCCTGACAAAGCAGTTGCTGAGCCGCGTCACAGTGGTTCAGGTTCAGCTGCGTTACCTGCACTGTGATTTGTTGTTCACTGCGGCTATCTTGAAGGCCGGGCACCTTGGACCACCCGTCGGATGTCTGTTGTTCGAGGATTTCCCGGTACAGATCATGCAGATGGGTGGACTAGTGCAGCTTTGGGCCTTATGACCTTCAGCGCCGCATCGCCTGCATAGTTTGCGCCTGTCAGGGCCTTTGCAGTCCCACGACTTGTGTCCTGGTTCCAGACACCTGAAGCAAACCTCTGGCGGCTCGTGGTAATGTCAGGTGACATACGCACTAACCCACCTTTATGATCCCTACTGTAACGGACTTTTTGACGTTCGCCACAGGTAGCTGAACCAAAGCTATCTGTGTCCCTGCTGGCCCTTTCCGTAGCTTAACGGCTGCGGCGGCCACCTGCACATCGCACTGTTGCCGCAGTGCCGTGACGAGCTCTTCCACTTCGGTGATATCATCAATGTCCTTGACCTTCAGAGTCGCCTCATATGTCAGAGCCCTCACCTGCACACCCTCTCCAAGGACCTCTTCTGCCAGCCTCTTATAGGCGGCGCCCTTGTGCTCCTTCTGGCGCTTCAGCTCCAGGATTATCTCGCCCGTACGAGTACGTCTAATACTGCGTACGTCGGCTCCAAGACCCTCAAGCTTGGCGTCGCTTCACATCGTCTTCAAGACGTCCGAGTATTTGGACTGTTCCGTCTTGATGACGATCGCGTCACCTTTCTTGCGCTTGGCACCTGCCCTCCTACGTCTTGGCTTGGCGTCCTGCGCTACTACCTCCGGATTCACCTTTTCTTCTTTTTTCCGCTCTACCTTCGTCCATGGGGGTCCTCCCCTTGGATCGCCTTGCTCTGTGGCTGTTGAGGGCCCACCAGCGGTCGCAACCCCTTATTCCCATCGTTCAGGGACGGGCCAGCCTTTTCAGGCCCGCCCTCCCCAGCTTTCCGGGAAACCTGGCTGGGATCCGACCTTCCGGCATTGCCAGGCAACCAGTAATCGTACAAGATGTTGAATAAGATGATATAGTGGAGGCCATATGCGTGCATGCCTCCATTTAGGCGCATGTAAAAAGTACGCATATCGCCTCCACTTTTACATCTTATGTAACATCGTATACGATCGCTGGTTGACTGGGTTATTACCGACTTTCGGGGTAATGATTCGCCTGGCCTTGCGGGCACCGCCAGACAGCTCCTCGCCTGACGCCTGTTTCGGGCTTCCTGCGAAGGAGAAGGCCTCCGTTTGGGTAAACTTCGGCACTTTCTCCTTTGCGGGCTCCGCCGCTGCAGGGAGAATTGATGTCTGTGTGTGCCTTGCCTATGTGTGAATGTGTGTGTACAAAATAACTCACATCACTTTTCAGCAGTAAACCTCAACCGATTTTGATGACCGACGGTTCATTCAACGGGGAATCTAATCCCATTGTTTCCTATTGAAAATGGTTTGGATCGTTCCAGCCGTTCCATTTAGGTGTTCCGGACCGGTGCCCCCGAAAGGGGCCAAATATGAAAATGCTACAAACCCATGCATGCGACATATTGAACCGTGGCATTTTCTATAACCTGATGAACGGTAAGCAGCACAACAGTCTCAGACCATATCTGGAGCGGTGATGTTCTGGAACCGGTTCCGGGTCTCCCGCCGGAAGTGATGAAATATAAAAGAGAACTAAACCCATTCATGCGACATATCAAACAGCGCCTTTCTCGATGACCAGATGAATGGTTTGCTATGAAATATCCTCAGATCAAATTCAAGACTACCGGTAGTGTTCCAGAATCGGTTCCGAATTTTCCGTCGGAATTGGTCAACTGTAAAGAAAATGACGGGCTTGGTGGTCTAGTGGCTACCGCTCCTGATTCGTATGCAGAAGGTCATGGGTTCAATCCCTGGCCCGTCCTTTTCATCATACTTTGTATCTTTCTATCCACTTTCTCTCGCTCTCTCTTCTCTACATATACAACTCATGTATATTCATATGTTCATAGCCATCGCTAGAACCAGAAACGAATTGAAAAAAAAGTCGTTTCCCTCCCTTCCAACTTCCACTCACAGCACAGTGTATATATAACGCCTATAAGTTATGCAACCAAAGCGTGCTGTGCCGCTTGACCTTATTCACCTTATTCACCACACAATCTATCACGAACACTATAAATAACCCTACACGGAGAGACGAAACTACCCAAAAGTGAGTTCTTTCCACCCAACTTCGGGGTTGCGTGCGTCAAGCCAATTTTGAGTTGATGGAATCGATGTTTTTGTTGGGTTGTTCCCGCTTGCTTCCATGTGAAAAAAATACCTAATTTTAAGTTTTTTCCACCCAACCGAAATTTTGACTAGGTTGTATTCACTCAAATTTGAGTACTGTGCTAGAAACTCAGTGTTGGCTTGACGCACGGAACTGCAAAAGTTGGGTTGTTTCTCTCTTCACTCTCTGACAACAATAGAAAGAGCGCATGAAAAGGGAGATGAAAAAGAACTCAAAATTGAGTTTAAAAGTACCTAATTTTGAGTTTTTCAGTTTCTCCGTGTATGGTCCACTGCACGAATTTATTCTGGCCTACTTCCTCTCACACGAAATTTGACGTTTGAGAGGTGCCGACACCGCTCAAACGTCAAATTTCGTGTGAGAGTAAGCAGGCCAGAATAAATTCGTGCAGTGGACCATCCATGGATCGCATCACTGACCCAACGGTGACTCCCAGATCTCCCATCCTTTCCGTCTAACAAATACCCCAGTCCGTGCTGGTTGTGGGGACGCAGAGTGCTCTCGGTCTTTAGTAGCAACAACCAGTACACTCTAACATTCCTTTCCCTTCCCAGCTGACTATAGGGACTTGGCCGGCGCCGTTATTGATCAAATATGCATGAGCCGCTAAAATTGCACTTTGAGAATAAGTGGAATGTCCCAGCCCCTTATTCAGTTGGATCTCAGTGCAACTGGTACCAGTTCAGATCAATCACGGAGGAGCAACCATTGACATGTATAATCAGAATTGATCGTTGATCGTGATCGATCGGAATTGGTCAATTGTAAAGATGACTTGACACTTGACACAATTTCTATCTTTTTTTTAAACACGTTTATTTGGTATCACACACTTAGCTACATACAATGATTACATGGAACAATTTAAAATAAAATCTAACGCTGCTGTCGTTAGTTGATCGTTGGCTTCTAAAATAAAATTTACATAAACTA
This sequence comes from Aedes albopictus, assembly GCF_035046485.1. NCBI lineage: Eukaryota > Metazoa > Arthropoda > Insecta > Diptera > Culicidae > Aedes > Aedes albopictus. The sequence goes on from NC_085138.1 coordinate 278,238,341, forward strand.
TAAATGTTTTTAGAGCCTGGTACCTATTCCTCCTATTCATATTTTTTAATTCAGGAATCTACCAGATGTCAGGCCTCCACGTTTCGTGGAGCAGAGGTCGAGTATGCAGGAGATATGCGGTAGAGTTATCACTCCGGACAACATTGTTGGAAGGATGTGTACGGGGGCGGACAAGTTAGATTCCGATACTTCCACGGTCTTTTGAATCCTACTTGAACTGCAGAGAAAATGGCGGGACGACCAACAGCAAGTTGAAGTGGCTTCCTTCCCCATCCGGGTGCTTGAGTCTAAAGGGTAATCTATAGTACTAACCAGGACCCAAGTTTCCAAGGAAGAGAGGACAACTTTAGGCGGTAGCTGGTGGTACGCTAACCAATAGAGAGTACTCATGTATAAGGTCGCTCTTCTCGACGTCGCGTCATGGCTAACGAGCGTACCACAAAGGTAAGAAAGAAAGAGAATGAGCTTTTAGTGGGTTGATCCCCACATAACCCAAGGAACCACCTCTTGATTACCTGATCATCAGATTTTCTCGTTGTATTAAAAAAGAAGCTCGGGAGGCACCTATTCAATCTAGCTAAAATTATAAGAACAATAGTGCCAAGTCTGCACTACCAGCTAAGCGCATAACTCTTAACTCTTGACTAACATTTGAAAAGAGCGTAACAACCATTGCGAATTTCTGCTTCTTCCGTTCCTACCGAACGTGTTGCTCATTATTCATTACATCAGTAACAGGTATAGCAGATCCCCCTCTATCTGATAACGGGATGAGTTTTTATAAATAAATTGTAATACAGCTAGGATGTACGCAAGAAGCTGAGGAGTGTAATTTTTATTCCGATTTTTTCTCATGTTGGTCTAGAACTAGGAGTTTTTATCATCTGACGAACTAAAGATGCATGAGCTATGAACTTGTGAGGGCCAGAGATTAGTTTGACACTCCTTCCAGATTGTCGATCCATCATTTTTGCATTTCATTTTAACAATATGCAACTATATCATGTTTAGTAGTAAATGCATTTGACGCCTTCTTCTAACCTGCTGAACTTTGAAAATGCTATATCAAAACATCGATTGTGATTTTCACCTCAATTGCACTGCAAAATATCATATGCATTTACTTTCATTATCTTTGTGGTCCATTAGCAATGACCCATCAGGGACTAATGGTCGTTTAAATCCAGTTTCACTCGAACAACTTGAACCAGAAACATTATCTTTGTAGGCCGCTTTCTCGCAAATGGCCAAGTGCCAACAGGTGATCCGAGCAATATTCGAACGCAATTTTCCTAATAATCCTCGTCGTCAACCAACAACAACAACAACAACGTAGGTACCTATAGAGGTAATCCACATTCATTGCGCACATATCGTCTGTCGGTGATCACCTCTTGGTTAGTCCGAGCGAAGCGAATCCATACATACCTACCTGCACACAGACACAGGTTAGCGAGCTGGAAAATTGGTTTGGCATGATTAACTGTGGCCAACCGCCATCATCATTGTCATGGAGGACCGTCATCGTCATGACCACTTTTCATTTTAATTTCCATTTCGATGCTGGCGCTGGCAGGGTGGTATGGACATGTCGATGGAGGGACTCAGGGTGAAATGCAGTTTGAATCGTTGAATTGTTATATTTTTAAGAATGTGCTGGGTGAGTGCAACTATCCCCTTGAAAAAGGCCCAATAAAAGAGCCGAAACGTCGGGCAAAGCAAAACTCACCGTTTTGAATAGTCCAAGACTGAGAAAGCCAATTTTTTAAGAATCTTTGATTCGTTTTTATGTGTAACTTTAGCTACAAATTTCGTCAAAATATCCACTAAGAATTCGTTCAAAGCTTCTCCGAAAATTTCACAATTTTATCAAAATTATCAATCAGAGATTATGAAAAGAGTTCCAGGACACACGCAGAAAATATACCTGTGTTTCATTCCAATAAGCTTAAGACTAAGAGCTGACAATAATTTTCGTAGTGAAATGAGTCCCACCAATGTTCATGTACTGATACTGTGCAACATCCTTTAATCGCGAAAGTTGTTGGATGCACTAGATTATCTTTGAATATAACTTTTCTGCAGAATTATGCTCCATGGACCTGTAGGATGTTACACCGTATTAGTAATGTAAAAAATCCATCGATTACGCTTGTAGATATTAAACACTGTACTCGTGGAGATTCTGGATGACCTAGAACATCTTTGAAAAGTAGTTCTCTACAGAACCATGCTCCATAGACTTGTAGAATGTTGCTTGATTATGATCTCAAGGCCTGTACTTGCGGAAGTTCTTGGATGACCTAGAACATCTTTGCAAATTAGACCTCGGTGTTCCATAAAACTGTATGATTTTACACCGTATCAGTAATGTAACAGCAATTGATTGAATACGCTAGCAGATGTTTAGGCCCATACATGTGGAAGTTCTTGGATGACCTAGAACACGTTTACAGAACCGTGTGCCTAGTTTTTCACAGAACCATGCTTCATGGACCTATAGGATCATACACTGTATCAGTAATGTAGCAATAACCCATTGATTTCGCTTATAGATCTTTAGGCCTTAACTCACGGAAGTTCTTGGAGGTCCTAGAATATCTTTGAAAACTACGTTTCTACAGAACTATGCTCTAAGGACCTGTAGAATGTTGTGCCATATCAGTAATGTAACTACAATCCATCGAATACGCTTGTAGGTCTTAAGGTCTTTACTCGAGGAAGTTCTTGGATTCCCTAGAATATCCTTGAAATAACTTCTCTTCAGAATTATGCTCCATGGACCTGTAGGATCTTACACCGTACCAGTAATGTAACAAAAATCAATTTATTACGCTTGTGAATCTTATGTTTCTTATTGGATGACCTTTAGCATATTTGGGAAGTAGTTTTCTACAGAACCATGTTCCATGGATCTGTAGGATGTTACACCGCATCAATAATGTTCCCGATCGTCGGAACAAAACACCGTCTTATAGTAGCCAACTTAGCAACTTCAAGCTGCAATTTATTAGATTTCATTTTAGTATTATAATTAACAGGTAAGTATAATGTTTCCTTACATTTTCAGTGTTTTACTGTTCCCTTTTGGGTATTACAGCAACCGTGGAAAACGTGGAATGTGTGGCCTACAGGTAAGTATTACAATAGTTATATTTCAGGTTATAAACAAACGGAATCTAGTGCAAACTGCTTTCAATAAAAGGTAAGAAATTGAACAGAACAGTTTTGACCTACCTCGACTGACTAAACCTTTCTCGAACCGCAATGGTCAATGTAGCCAACAAGAAATTCCATACAGCACTAAACTAAACGATATAAATTCAATTAACTGATCGAAAACTGATTAATAAACCTTACTTCACACAACCGAAATCTTTCACTAGATTTTTCTGCTGCTGCGGATCAAAACTGCTGACTAACTGTCGGGTACTCGTATGCTAGAATAGATCTGTTTTCCCCGTTCTGTCTGTGTCAGCTGTGAACTGTCATCCCACTCGATTGCAGTCGCTCAGTTGCGAGGGAACGGACGGTGGATTCACCACCGTTTCTCGGTCAACAGTGTTGCCGGTAACATCCCCCGCCCCGTGAACCACTTCCGTTTCCGTGGCGACTTCTTCCGGCTCCCGATGGTTTCCAACAACGTCTAATACTGCCAGTTTTACTGCAGGTCTAGCGAACACACCTCGGGCCGTCTGCACTGTCGCGCGTCGCACTTGTCCTGACTTGTCCGGAAAGACTTCCAGAATCCGTCCTCGCTCCCAACAGTTCCGAGCGTTCTCGTCGATAATCACAACTAGATCACCGTGCTCCAACGGCTTCACATTGTCAAACCACTTCGTCCTTCTGGTTAACATCGGTAAATACTCCCGCACCCATCTGCGCCAAAACTCGTCCATGATATTTCTTGCAATGGTCCAACTGTCTCGGAGAGTAACTGATTGGTCGGCTGTGACTACTGACTGTTTGTTTCCGCTTGAACTGTACAGCAAGAAGTGGTTTGGAGTTAGTGCTTCTCTGTCGATGGCTTCCAATGGTACATAGGTGAGTGGACGGCTGTTAACAATCCCCTCCGCCTCCAGCATTACCGTTTCCATTACTTCGTCGCTAGGATGATGAGGACTGTTCGATATTGCTGACATTGCCACTTTTACTGATTTCACCATCCGCTCCCATGGGCCTCCCATGTGTGGAGCTGCAGGAACATTGAAGTGCCACTGCGTACGGGCGTTGGTAAATGTTGAAGCACAGTCCTCGTTGATTTCGTTGATCTTCTGCATCTCCTCCGACAGCTGACGACTGGCTCCTACAAAGTTGGTGCCGTTGTCTGAGAAGACCTCGAGTGGAGCTCCTCGTCGGTTGACGAATCGTCGGAATGCCATCACGCATGACTTTGTTGACAGACTGTGTGCCAACTCCAAGTGAACTGCGCGTACTGTAAGGCAGGTAAATAGACAGATCCATCGTTTCACGAGACTGCGACCGACTTTCACTTCGAAGGGTCCCATGTAATCTACTCCCGTGTATGTGAACGGACGAACGAAGGGAGTTAATCGGACCTTTGGGAGTGGTCCCATCATCGGTGGAGCTGGAGTGGCCTTTTTGATCTTGCAGTACTGACAGCTGCGACAGACGCTCCTAACTGCACTGCGCATTCTCGGAATGTAAAATTGCTGACGCAACTCGTTGCAAACTGTCTCACTGTTCGCGTGAAGGAACCGCTGATGATAGCCAAGCATCAGGAGATACGTGATTCTATGGTTCCTTGGCAACACGACAGGGTGCTTCGCCTCGTAGGAAAGAGTCGGAGCATGTTCGATTCTGCCCCCAACTCGTAGAACTCCTCTTTCGTCCATGAATGGACACAGTGCACGAATCGAACTCCCTTTCGCAACACTATGTCCTCCGTTCAGCAGACGGACTTCATCCGCATACGCCTGGGATTGAGCCTGCCGCCATAGTGTTTCTTCTGCTTTCTTGAATTCCGTCTGACTTGGTACTCTGAGCGGCCGCTCCTCACTTGCTTCATGTTTCCATACTGCAACAGATCGGTGAACATATGCCATCGCACGTAATAGCCTGTTCCAGTTGGAAAAGCGCTGCACATCTACCACTTCCTCCACTGTTCGGTGAAGAGCAACGACGCGGATTTCTTCGCAAGCCGCTTCTGCTTCCACTGTACCGTCGGAACGCTCCGTAGGCCACTGACTCTCCGGATCTTGCAGGAAAGCTGGTCCTTGATACCAACGGCATTCTGGATCGAATGATGGTCCGGCATTCCATTTCGTGGCATCGTCTGCCACATTTTCTCGTGAGGGTACATAGCGCCATTCGTTCACACTGGTCAGCGAAAGAATTTCTCCAACGCGGAAGGACACGAACTGATGATAGCGACGACTGTCCGAACGAAGCCACGCCAGAACTGTTGCTGAATCTGTCCACAGGAAACGGCTTTGAATACTGATTGTGAGCGCTGAGCAGATATTCTGTAGCAAGCGAGATCCCATCATGGCCGCCTGCAGCTCCAAACGTGGAATTGAGAGTGTACGAAGAGGTGCCACTTTGGTTTTTGCGGCGATCAGCGAACACAGGCTCTCTTCTCCTACTGTCATTCTTAGGTACGCCACGCAAGCACAGGCTGACACACTTGCGTCCGTAAAGACGTGGATTTGGATGTCTCTGACCTGCTTTGGGCATAATTCCTTGAAGAAGCAGCGAGGAACGCTCACATCGTTGATCTTCCGGTACAGTTCGATCCACCTACTCCACAGATCGTGTAGCTGTTCTGCTATCGGCTCGTCCCAATTCGTGCCCGTTCGCCAAATTTCCTGCATTAATATTTTGCCCTGCACGACGAAGTGTGCGACGAATCCAAGGGGGTCGTACAGCTTCATGACGATACGCAGAACCTGACGCTTCGTCGGCACCGTCCAGTCGGTACCAAGAACTTCCTCCAATCCCTCGTAGCTGAAAGTGAAGATGTCCTCTGAAGGAATCCACGTAATGCCCAAAACGCGTTCGTATGCTCGATCCTTGTCTACGGGCAGTGGCTTACTGATAGCTGAACTTGTTTCTCCTAGTCGGTCTAGTACTTCCTGCTCGTTGGACAGTATTTTGCCGAACTGGAAACCTGCTGCTGCATGTATGTCTTTCACTTGCTGTACAAGCTCTACCGCTTCTTCTACCGAGTCGACACTGTCGAGGAAGTCGTCGACGTAGTGGTTTTTGATTACCGCTTCTACTGCTCTGGGATACTGTTCACTGTATTCTGATGCGTTCCAGTTCTTCACATACTGTGCTGTACACGGAGAGCTCGTTGCACCGAACATTGCCACGTTGATCACATACACTTCCACGTCCTCTTCAGGCCTACTTCTCCAGAGAAAGCACTGTGACCACTTGTCTTCTTCTCGAATGAGGATGCGCAGAAACATTTCCCGTATATCGGAGCACACTGCAACTTTTCCTTGCCTGAACCGCAACAGAACTTCCATGAGCGATACGAGAAGATCCGGGCCTTTAAGGAGCATGTCGTTGAAGCAAACTCCACCAACTTTTGCAGCCGCGTCCCAAACCATACGAATTTTATTTGGTTTCTTGGGGTTGATCACTACACCTAGAGGTAAGTACCAGACACGGTGTGGATTCAGACTGGCAACCTCTTCTAGTGACCCTTTACTGATGTACTGCTTTTCTTCATAACTCGCAATCTGCTCGTTCACTCTTCTGCGCAGCTCTGCATCCCTGGACAGGCGCTTCTCTAGCCCTCGGAGCCGACTCATCGCCATCTTGTAGCTTTCAGGAAAGTAGATGTCATCTTTGCGCCAAAGCAATCCAGACTCGATTCGGCACCCTCGTCGTACTGTTGTCGCTGCCAAGATATTGTTAGCTCGCTGATCTTCTTCGGACTCAAGTGGCTTGGTCACCACGGCTTCTTCGACGGCGAAAAACTGTTTCATCGAGTCGTACAGATCACTGTTACTCATTTCCTTACAGACATGCAGGTTTAGTTGCTCTACTGATCCTACGCTGCCAGAATTCCTTCCGAATATGCACCAGCCGAGCCGAGTTTTCGTTGCGACCGGATCACTCTTACAACCTTCACGGATCTTGAGACTGGTAAGAAGGTGTACGTGCTCGATGCCAATGATCATTCCTGGTTTCGCATCCTTGTAACTGTTGACAGGAAGGCCTTGTAGGTGCGCGTAGGCTTTGGACAACTCAGGGTAGTTCAGTGTTTGGCTTGGTAGTCCTAACTCACGCACGGTCCGTACGTTGTTCAAGTGGAACGTTTCCTTCTTGCCACTGCCGGAAATTTTTACGCTGACTCTTTTGGAACTCTTCTCATGCCTGCCGATCTTTCCGGTCCATCCTAACCAGAGGTTGTCTGACTCTCCATCGATCCCCAACTGAACTGCAATCGCTTCTTCCAACAATGTCGACGACGACCCATCGTCTAGAAATACGTAGGTGTCTACTTCCTTCCCGTTTCCATAGAGTGTAACTGGCAGATAACGGAATAGGGAATAGGACTTCGTGTGATGGTAGTTGTGATGTACCGTTTCAGATGGCTTCGTTGGTGGTACTGGTTCGCTGCGATAAGACTGATTACTGTGTAGCAACATGTGATGCCGGATCCGACAGCCATCCACGCCGCATTCTTTCTTGGATCGGCAAGGCCACTTCCGATGCGGAACGAGACACAAGCGACACAAATTCATCTGGCGCATTGCCTTCCATCTTGCTCCGATGTCCAACGATTTGAATCTGGAACAGCTGAGGATTTGATGCCCTTCGTTTCCGCAGTATGAGCAGGCTTTCGACGTGGACTCTTCGACTGAAGTATCTTTCCCTCTCTTCGTTGCATCAGGTGACTCGTTGGCATGTGTAAACAGCTTTTCTCTCTGCTTGGGCTTTTCCGCTCTCACTTGTTTGTGATGATTTTGAGCGGAATCTACATCGATGGTCAGCTCAGATGCCAGATTGACAAGGCCGGCCATGAAACCATTGAACGTCGCCAAGTTGACGTTTCCGAAGGCCTGCTTGTAGGTTCCCCACTGCATCTTCAGTGAGGTGGGCAGTTTATCGACCAACTCTTGGAGCAACATTGGATTCGATAAGTGAGCTTGTTGATCAGCCAAGACGATATGGTCGACCAAATTCTGAATCGCCAATCCGTATGCGACAATCGTGCTCAAGTTCTCCGACTTGGGTGGAGGCACATTTCGCACCTTCTTCAGGAGCGAACTGATTAATATTTCTGGCCGTCCGTACAGCTTATGCAGTGTATCCATCACGTATGGAACTGACGCCGGTAGTAGTAGGCGACTGCGGACCGCCTCCAATGCGGAGCCTCCCAAGCATCGCTGTAATCGGGCCAAATTCTCCGCATCAGTGTAACCGCAAACTTCCGTCGTATTCTTGAAGGAACTGTAGAAGATGGGCCACTCCTGAGGATCTCCGTTGAACTTTGGCAGTTCCCGAGGCATCACTTGTCGTGCTGCCAATTGGGCACTTGTTGGCCCCATAATAGAGCCCATTCGGACGCCAGATGACCCGGCTCCGAAAGATCCGGTTACAGGAACAGATGGTCCAAGCGTATTTCCTCCCACGGATATCGATGGGTTCACAAACGGTCCATTTCCGTGGAAAACTGCTGAACTGCTTGGTAATCCTTGACCTGTCGTATTTGTTGGTGCTAGATGTATCGTCTGAGGGGCCGTGTAGTACGGATGGCTTCCGTATACTGATGACAATAGACCACTCGGACCGATAGATACTTGCGATGCAATTCCTGGAGCAGCAGAAACCAACGTATTCTGTGCTGGCAAAGTGTTACTGGATAAACACACCGCAACTGGATCAGGATTCCCTACTCGGATGTTTTGCATACCGGAAAGAAGTACTTGTGGAACCGTAGATAAAGTTGTCCCAGCAGGAATTGATGCAGAAACCGATGGGATTATCGGCAGACTCCTCATTACACTTTCTTCTTGGCCAGAAAGTAACTGCTCGTAGGATTTTGCCAATGCTGTAACATGTCCCATTGTTGCTGATGCATGTTGATTTAACTGATTCTCGTTCGACGGCTCCGGCATCTGCAACGCTGCAGCAGGCGCTGGCAACTCAGTGATCACTACGGACGGTTGGTTCGATTCACTGACTGTGTGAACCGGCAGGGCAGCTCGATGTCCCGACGATGATGGCTTCGACTGTCCAGCTTCGTCTACTGTAGCTCCCTTCAACCATTTCTCCAATTGGTCACGCTTGCTCTTCACGCTCACACCACTCCTCGCTGCACTCCGTTTGCTTTTCAAGCTTACTCCGCTTCGTCGACTCGAGGGATCCTTTTCGTCCTCTATCTGCATCAGCAAATTATACCTTTGCTTCAGGTACTCTTCTTCTTCGTCCAGCTGCTTCAGCTTGGCTGCTTCTTCCACCTGTTTCAGCTTCAGTTCTTCTTCCGCTTGCAGCTTCTTCAGCCTTGCTTCTTCTTCCTTCATCTTCAGCTCTTCAGCCGCTCGCAGTTTGCTCAGCCTCCGTTGTTCCTCCAGATGCTGCAGACTGAGCTGTAATCTTTGGGATGCTCGACTACTGCTCTTACTAACCGATGACTCGTTGAATGACACTCCCGATTTGGAAGCAATATCGGTACCGTCCCAGTCAGCAATACAATCACTGCACTTCCAACTTTTATCCGCAATCGATTCACTGACACCCGCGCACCGAAAATGCTCCCACGATTCACAGACATCGCAACAGACCCAATTATTATCACCCTCTTTCCGATTGCATTTCTTGCACGGATTATCTATTCCCCCCGTGTTGGTAACATTGCTCTTTTTCGGCATAATTAACTCTAATTGCCCTAGCTAAACTGTCTACCAAGCTTACTATACACCGTCGACTTGCACGGGCCACTACTGTGGACGGGATCCGAGATGGGAGCAAAAAAGGAAATCTGTACTGACTTGGATTAACTGCAATCAAACGACGACGACGGCGGCGGCGGCGGCGGCGGCGGCGATGTTGGTCGTCTTCAATTGTGGGTCGTTCAGGTGGGCGGACGTCTTCCCGGCTGCGGAACTGCTCGTCAAGGTCCTACAATGGGCGACAATCATCCGACTCAGGATGAAAATCTTGAAGAAATGTTCCCGATCGTCGGAACAAAACACCGTCTTATAGTAGCCAACTTAGCAACTTCAAGCTGCAATTTATTAGATTTCATTTTAGTATTATAATTAACAGGTAAGTATAATGTTTCCTTACATTTTCAGTGTTTTACTGTTCCCTTTTGGGTATTACAGCAACCGTGGAAAACGTGGAATGTGTGGCCTACAGGTAAGTATTACAATAGTTATATTTCAGGTTATAAACAAACGGAATCTAGTGCAAACTGCTTTCAATAAAAGGTAAGAAATTGAACAGAACAGTTTTGACCTACCTCGACTGACTAAACCTTTCTCGAACCGCAATGGTCAATGTAGCCAACAAGAAATTCCATACAGCACTAAACTAAACGATATAAATTCAATTAACTGATCGAAAACTGATTAATAAACCTTACTTCACACAACCGAAATCTTTCACTAGATTTTTCTGCTGCTGCGGATCAAAACTGCTGACTAACTGTCGGGTACTCGTATGCTAGAATAGATCTGTTTTCCCCGTTCTGTCTGTGTCAGCTGTGAACTGTCATCCCACTCGATTGCAGTCGCTCAGTTGCGAGGGAACGGACGGTGGATTCACCACCGTTTCTCGGTCAACAGTGTTGCCGGTAACAAATAATATAGCAACAAGAAATTGATTGCGCTCATAGATTTTCAGGCTTGTACACGCGGAAGTTCTTGGAGGTCCTAAAATATCTTTGAAAACTATGTTTCGACAGAACTATGCTCTAAGGACCTGTAGAATGTTGCACCATATCAGTAATGTAACTACAATCCATCGATTACGCTTGTAGATCTTAAGGCCTTTACTCGCGGAAGTTCTTGGATGCCCTAGAATATCTTTGAAAATAACTTTTCTTCAGAGCTATGTTTCATGGACCTGTAGGATCTTACACCGTATCATTAATGTAACAAAAATCCATTTATTATCAGGGGGAGCGACACTAGTTTTGTCAGGACAAAAAATTTAAAAAAAAAACTGAAAAAGCCCAAAAAAAGTAAATCGCTAAAACCCGCAAAAGTTTTGCGGGTTTTACCGGTTTTTTTTTCGACTTTTTTTGGCTTTTTTGTGGTTTTTCGGCTTGGCAAAACTAGCGTCGCTTCCCCCGTTTATTACGCTTGTAGATCTTAAATTTTTTATTCGCGGAAATTTTTAGATGACCTAGCAACAATTAATTGTTTACGCTCGTAGATTTTCAGGCCTAGTACTAGTGGAAGTTCTTGGATGTCCTAGAATATCTTTGAAAAGTACGTCCCTACAGAACTATGCTCTAAGGACCTGTAGAATGTTGCACCATATCAGTAATGTAACTACAATCTATCGATTACGCTTGTAGATTTTAAGGCGCTTACTCGCGAAAGTCCTTGGATAACCTAAGTTCTTGGATGACCTAGAACATCTTTTAATTTGTTCTTAACAGAACCATACTTCAGGAATCACCTTCAGGAAAAACCCAATTTAACCCCTCATAGCCCCCTGTCTTAACCCCCTCCTTCTCAACCAAACAGACCCCCCCCCCCTCACACCTCCATACACTCTTACATCATGATCCACCCCCACCTCATACCACTCTTCAACCCCCTTGCAACCCTTTCCCATAAACCCCCTTTTCTCCTTTTAGTAAGAGTTCTGGACACTTAGCGCGAGAAAGTTGAAAAAACCGTGTTAATTCGAGAAACCGTGTAAAAAACCGTGTTTGAAAAATCGTGTAGATAAGGCCTTAGGGCACCTGTACCACTCCCACTCAATGAATGGCATGATTGCTTAGCCAATAATGCTACACAGTAGGTCTGTTCATTTAAAGGCTTATAGTGCATAGCCGATGTAGGGCAAGCATTATTAATAGGATTCCATAAAAAACATGTACAAGTATTTACTACTCCACCTAAATTCTTGAGCATTTCACCACAAGTTATATTAGTAACAATTCTAAGGATTTTGAATGAATTTTCTCAAACGATTACTCCAATAGTTGCTCTAGAAATTCATTTCAAAAACTGTTTAACCATAAAATAATGTTAAGTTTCAATTCGTCGTAGAAATTCTGTATTGTTTTTGTTTTGCAATCAACAAATTTGAATTTATAATTGCTATTTCTTTATCTAAGATTGAGATGGTTAGAGTTTTTTTTTTTCAATTGTAAGATGACGAATATACTTGATTCCCAGATGCACATTTTTGGATCATTGATGTTAACGAAGAGTTGTTTTACCTCACCGATTCAATTTATACTGATTCACCCACCCCTTGGGAAGAATGGGAATAAAACTGTTCATCGCAATTGAAAACCAGACGAAAAAATCGTAATTTTCCTCGTACCCATGCGTGCCTGGAAAACGCGCTAATTGAAACAATATAAGGCTCTGTAATTTATATCGCACAATTCCCATCCTTCCTTTACTTGCTGGTAAAAAGGGTGGTTCCGGTGGTGGTGGTGTAGAGGATATTCGAAGCCTGGCAGGAGTCCACAATCAATCGATTAATGGCAAATTGATCAACCCGTCGTCGTCATAGTCGTTGTCGCACTGTTGGTCCCAGGCACCGCACCGCACCGCCTCGTTCGATTTATTTTGCATTTCCGTGATGATGGTCTCACGAGTGTCGGGTTTTTCATTTTTAATTGCCGATAATTTTATGGGTTGGTGCGGTAGGCAATCAATGGTTTTCATTTGGTTGTAACGAGCGTGTGTATTTTGAAGCACCGTAGCTGTTTATTTTCCGTATTATTCATCAGGGATGCAAATTTTGTGAATCAGGCGAAACTCTCGGAATGCAGGAATGTGTTTAATTTGGTCAAACTGTAAACAAGCTCAAATTCTATGGGTCCTCTTGTGGGGAATGTAAAATTTTCATTGAAAAATATAGAGTAATTTTATACTCTTTTTCTAGTATGCTTCAGGATGTCTATAGTAAAATGTCTAGGAATTCGTACAATTTTCTTTTTTCTATCTGGCATAATGTCCCAACTGGGTTAATACATTTTTTTTTCTATTTAGTGCTTGATTCCCCTTCCGATAAAACTGTATAATATAATCAATATAAACTACCAGCGATTTACGATGAGTTCCATTGTTGAACAGCAAAACATATTCTAATAGATGTTTCAAGTGGAATTGAAGTTCTTGTTCCCGTATTTTTTTTATTGTTACGATAGAGAACGATTCCCCAAATTGTCATTTATAATAAATGTTGTGGTAGAAAACCATGAAAAATGTTGTTGTTCTATTGTTTCGAATGTTCGATTAAATGATAACTATAATACATTTCAACGTATTATCTTATTACATTTTATGATTACTCAGGAATGAAACCCAGAGTTACTCGAGGTTGATATTCCTTAATATTCATTGTGAAGGAATTTTCAATAATATTTAAAAACGGCTTGACAGTTCAAAACCAAAGTTCGTTTGGGCAACCAGGGTATGGATTTAGGTCGTCTTAGTTTTGTTCCGTTAGTTTTCACGCAAGGAAGATTCATGAGGAAAAAACATGGAAAACTGAGATTTTTTGAAAATCGACTTTTCGTGCTATTTGATCGGGGACTTGGAACGCCAAAAAAGCAGTACACGCAGAAAAAAACATGGTAAAATCAAAAATATTTCAGGTAAACTCAAATAAATTGTCAATTTGTTCTGGCAACAAAAATAAAAGTGTTTGGAGCAAATCAAACGTCACATTTCGAAAATTTGTTCGAAAATCACTTTAAAAACTTTTTAAAATCCTCTGAATATTCATTGTACCGTTATTTTTTTAAGCAACTCTTTTAGGAATTCAATCAGTGTAAGGCATTTTTAATAAATGTATTATGCTTCAATTATAAAACTTGCACCATTTGTGTGCTTAATTTTTCGATCAAAAACTTATAAAAAAAATCTAATATGTTTGCTACTTTGTACATACATATTGTTATGATAGTGTTCCTATCCTCCAAAATCTTTAATAACCACTTAAATTTGACCTACTCTCTAACCCGTTTGAATTCAATTGAATATCATTTTGAACAGAATGTCCAATGTCCCTTGAATATTGTTGGAATATCAGTTAACCTCGTTGAACAATAACAAATTTACCACTTGTACTTTTAACAGTTTTAAATATTTTCCAAGCGAACGTGGCACGAACTGCGCAACGGACTCCGACTAAGTATTTTTTGTAGAACTGATAGGCATAAAAATTTCGCCACAAGTCCACATTTCTAGGTAAAATTGTCCCACTAAATATGTTGTGGAAAAACACTACAAGTTACTGTTGCAAAATATTCCTCGCGATTAAAAAGTAGGGGACTATGCAACTAAATTGCAAAAAAAAATCGCTTGTCCTCTGAAATATGTATAGGGAGTATACAAAATGATTGGGATAGGCAAAGTTCTCACTTTTCAAAAAATGATAAACTAGCTGTATTTGGTAATACTTCCAACTTTCATCACAGCACAGTGTCAATCTATCATATAACTAACGCCTACAAGTTATGCAACTAAGCGGACTGTGCCGCTTCACAGTAATCTTCACACAATCTATCGCTTTACGCCTGGCACCCTTGCACCAAAGCATGATCTATGTGCCAAAAATAAACATTTCCCACCAACACACCAACATCCGCATTACCTTGTGCAGGCGCAGAGGATTCAACGGCCTGATGTGGGCAAGCGATTGCAATCATCACTTCTCTCCCCTTCCCCATTGACCTGCAACCTGACGCAGCAGGTGCCATTGTCGCCTAAAAATACAAGACCACCAACGCTCACACACTGAAGATGCCTGTTAGTCCCAAGCAGCTATCTCATTGGTTCCTTGTGTGAGTGTAGCTGATCTGGCGATACTGGAGTAGCAACTGCGGGCGGTCAATCAAGCTCAAGCTCAAAAGCCCGATCTCTCTCAAATTTTGACCATTGGTAAACCAACTTGACCAACTTACGGTGAAATTTTTAGAATTTCGGATGAACCTTTCAAAAAGTTACAGTTAGTTGACCATTTTCTTAAAAGTGAAAATTTTTCCTGCCCCGATCGTTTTGTCTATCCCCTATATGTTTATACAGGGTGCGGCAGGAAAAAATGTGAAATGTTCAAGGCGCTATGACACGTTAAATATAAGATATATATGACTATTTTTTTTTTTCAAGACAGTCAGTGATTAGTCAATGATTATATTCTAGCACTACAAAATAAAAATTAACATACATACAGGCATACCTCGATAGTACGTACACCACCGCTTCGTTTACTGTACGTACTATCGAATAACAAATTTTTATTTCAATTTTTTTCTTAAATCAAGAAATATTATATCTTGAATGTCAGGATTGCCAAAAAATTACATATGGCCTAAGCGTTCGTTTATTAATTACGTAATTTTGCATGTTTTTGACCCTATCTTTGTTGGAAAAAACTTTTAGTGCTCTGGGGATGCTTCGTAGAGCCACCTTGTCTCTGGGATGTTATATTGATTTAAGTTAGGGGTGATACACAAATTATGTCGTGCAAAAATCGACTTTTTCGACCCCCCCCCCCCCTCTCCCTTATGTCACAATTTTTATATGTGACCACTATATATTTTTGTATTGGTCGTCTCTTCTCCCCTAAAAGCGTGAGGTAATTTGTATATGGCCCCTTAGAGTAATCTTTTTGAATCATGCAAACTAGTCCAGATACAATGAAATTGATCTAGATTAATTATATCTTGTTATAGAAGCACCCTAGATGCCTTTTCATCTGCAATACTTAGTGTCGTGATATTTTCAAAATTATGTGAACATTGATTGCTCCTTGCTGGACTCCTTCAAGAGTTCCTTTCAAGAGACAGAATTCCTAGAGGTATCCCGGAGCACTTGAACGAAACCCAGAAAAAAATTACTTGATGAATCTCAGAAAAAAAAATCCTGCGGGAATGAAAAAAAAGGAATCTCTGGAGGAATTTCTGAAGGAGATTCTGGAACCTAAAAAGGGATCGCAGAAGAAACTCTTGGAAGAATCTCAGAAATAGCTCCCTGAGGAATCCCAGAAAGAATTCCCGGAGGAATCTCTGCACTCCTGAAGAAATCTCGGAAGCAATCTCAAGAGCAATCCTGGAAAGAGTTCCTAGAGGGATCCCAGAAATAACTCCTGAAGGAATTCTAGATGAAACCTCTATAGGAATCTCAGGAGAAACTCCTGGATGAATCCCAGTGGGAACTTCTAAACGAACCCTAAATAGATTCCTTGAAGAATCTCATAAAGTGTTTTCCTGGTAATCAAGAAACCAAGAATGGAACTCCTAAAGGAATCCCAGGAGGAATGATTTGTTGAATCCCTGAGCTAATCCCAGAAGGAGCTCCTAGAGTAACCCCATCAGAAAGTCATGAAGTAGCAGATTTTTCATCGTGATTCGGTAGAATTTTGGCAACTGCGTAGTACAAACCGCATGTTTTCCAAAATCCCACACCAATTTCCACAACTCCTGTGGAAGTTTACCCAGACCCCAAGCGATTTCCCCCAATCTCACAATTCGGGTTCACCCAGAAATAATTGAATTGGTCTATTAACCAAGTGCGCGCGAACCATATACATTGCAATTTCAATCACCCAACCCGAGAAAGCCAACGATATATTTGTAAAATGTGTAAGTCCGAATCGTTGTTTATGAAGGCCACGAAACGTCAGAGAATAAAAAAGCTTAGCAAACTTGGCGTGCATAGTACTCACGCTAGGTCGAATTTTTAAACTCATGGTGTCTGGTAGTCGAGAACTCATGGAACAATGGTTGTCCACAACGTATCGCGAAAAACGTAAACTGTTGAAAAACTAAAAAAATAATATTAACAAGTAAGTGAACTGAAATCAATGGTTTTGCATAAGCAACTTATTATGTTTGATTCATGTTCTGGAGAGCATTCTTCGCCGAGAAACTTTATTTAAAAAAAACGTTTCATTGATAAATAAAGCGTTGAGTGAATAGCTATACCCCATTTGGTATAAAGGCCATTTGGCATAACGGTTATTTGGCATAATGCCGTTTGTCATAATATGAAGAATAGCCTTCTTGGTAAGAATGTGCATTATCCTTGTTATGCCAAATGGCCGTTATGCCAAATGGCTTTTATGCCGAAAGGCTTTTATGCCAAATGGCATACTGCCAAAAGGCGTTATGCCAAACGGCATTATGCCGATTGGGGTGGAGTCTAGTAAATAACTGTGGAAGTGCTTATAGAACGCTAAACTGAGAAGCAGGTTGCCCAATTTGGGGTGTAAAGCCAAAAAGGTGATGCCAGATATGATGACTAAAACATGTAACCATTCACTGTAGAAAATGTCTCTGTAAAGAGAATAGAATAACAGTGCAATCCTTGCATCAAACGTATACATTAGTGTGGGTCATCGGAACCGTTTTCACAGATCAAAGCTTTTTTGGTTCCGTTTCGGGTCCAGAGTATCTGTGCAAAATTTGAGCACGATCGGTTGCGGCTACACCTTACGCATTGCAATTGATATTTGTACGGGATTTTGTATGGGAAAACATTCTTTTTTTTGCATTTTAGTCATAAGTTGAAAAAGTTTGTCTGAAACTTTTTAACCGATACTGTAAAATGATAGCCTAGGATGTTCTGTAAATCTTTGTTGAAGACCGCAAAGCGATCCGATGCTTGTCAAAATAGTTATAACCAACGAACCCCATGCATGTGTTTATATTTTAACATGTAAAGGAATAACAATAGCAACAAAATCATGCTGATTCGTCAAGCCATGTCAACGCTATAACTTTTTTCATAAGCATCAGATCACTTCGCGGTCTTCGGCAAAGTTTTTCAGGACACCCTAGGCTATGTTTTCTCTTAATTGGTTACACGATTTTAGAAAAAATCGAGCTTGTTATGAGAGAAATGCAAAAAAAAAGTGTGTTTTCCCATGCAAAATCCCATACAAACTTTAAACGCTATGCGCAAAACGCAGGCATAACCGATCGTGCCCAAAATTTGCACACTTATTTGGGTCCTGAAATGGGATCAAAAAAGCTTTGATCTGATGGGATACCATTGAATTTTTAATTTTTCCATATAAACGATGACCCACTCTAGTATACATACGTCCACGTCTGCATAAATACAAATTCATAATATAGGAGTCTTTGATATACGTCTACTAATGAATAGAACTAATTTTTGCAGACTAAAATATAACTTAATTTTGATGTACGTACTATCGAGGCAAAATGTACGCACTATCGAGGGTACGTACTATCGAGGTACGCCTGTATTTGGTTTTTAGCATGTGATGCAAGCTTTAAAAGTGGGTATCAATAAACTGCGCGCCCAATGGTCATAAGACAAAATGGCCAAAAAAGTAAAAAAAAAATAGCTATAATTCGATGAAAAAAGGTCATACTAATCCAGAGCCATGTAGTTTCACATAGGGGGATTTGGGGTATAATGGACACCCAAAGCAAACGAGTACGTTTGGTCTGTATAACCGAGAAAAACTAGACTTATTTGGCCAGGAAAGCTAGTTTTCAACTAAAAATATTCATTAATCAACGCAGTCATTTTTGAACATTTCAGTTCTTTTAAATCTGTAAAAAAAAACTCTCATTTGTATTTATTTTGTAAATTCCGGTGGCAAATTTTGTTTTTTTTTTGTTTCGGGACCCACGGCTACAATACCCTTCCGAAGGATATGAGTTCTTCCTGAAGTATGACGGGTGTGGAGCGGACCTGGTGCGATGGTAAGAACACTTGACTATCACGCCGAGGACCTGGGATCGAATCCCACTCCCATAAAACTCACAAAAGAAGTTGAGTTCTTCCTTCGGAAGGAAAGTAAAGCGTGGGTCCCGAGATGAACTAGCCAAGGGCTAAAAATCTCGTTAATACAGATAAAAAAAATCATGACTGGAGTAGGATTCGATATCGGGCTTTAAGAATTTCTTCGGCATTTCTATAAAAATCCTTTCTGTAGTTTATTTGTATTTCAATCACAAACTCCTTTAGGCTTTGGCAATTCTCGTGAGGATACCTTCGGCAATTCGTTTAGCAATTTATTTGAGAATTATAATGGCAAACCCTTTGCAAAAACCTTAGGTAATTCCTTATAAAATTTGTTCGAAAATTACTAAGACAACTTTTTAAGACCCTTTGAAATTGCTACGACCATTCTTTTGGAAATTTCTCGCACATTTTTTTTGTAATTTAGATTTTTACAATCAAAATTGCTGAAGACATTTTTGAATGCCCAAAAGGATTGCCGAAGGAATTTCAAAAAGGAATTGTCAACTAAATTTCAAAAAAAAAAATGCCTAAGGAGATCTCAAAGCAGTATTCTAGGAAAATTCCAAAAAAAATGTTCCAGAAATTTCCAAAGGATGTGCTGAAGTAAATTGCCTGAGAAATTCGCAGGGGAATTTCCAAAGGAGCTGTCAAAGAATCTACCAAACAAATGCCCAAGACAATTGCAAACGAAATTGCGAAAGTATTTTCAGATGGTTGGGCAAACCAAGTCCAAAAAATAAAACCAAAGATGCTTCTTCTAAAGAAGTTTTTGTAGAAATTTGAAAAAAAATATTGAAAGAATTGCTGCTGAAGACGCTATGAGGCCATCCATTAAGTACGCCACGGTCGTAGGAGGGAGGGGTGTTTGTAAAAGTGTGACAAGCAATGTATTAAGTATAGGAAAAACCCTTACGAAGGGGGGAGGGGGGTTGAAAATTCGCAATTTTAGCGTGACGTACTTAATGGATGCTCCCTATCGAGGAAATTTTCAAGGGATTTTGAAGAGAATCACTGAATTAATTTCCAACAAAATTATATTCCTAAAGAAATTGCATAAGAAATTTACGAAGGGATGACTGAAGGAATTGCTGGAGCAACTTCCAAGGAGATTGCTGAAAAAGTATGTTAAGTGTGATTGGGGTGGTTTGTATTACCTGTTGACTTTATCCAAATAATAAATAAATAAAAAAAAACAAAAAGGAATTGGCTAGAGAATTTTCTAAGAACTCATAAAAACATAAAAAGGATTCCTTCTAGAGCACAAAACAATCGAATCGAATAACAAAATGTTTGTACTAGGATAGTCGTTCCCTTCGTGGTGGTAGTACATATTGTTGCGGTTATGGCAATTGAACACTTTTTCGACTAAAATGAAGGCATTTTAATAGATGTATTATGCTTCAATTATGAAACTGCACCATTTGTGTGCTTAATATTTGTCCAAAAACTTATTTAAAAAAAATCCCTAATATTTTTGCTGCTTTGTACATATGGTTATGATAGTGTTCCTATTCTCCAAAATCTTGAATAACCACTTTGTTGAGATGGTTCAACCAACTCAAACCGGTCACTGGGTTTCAAAGCAGATCGAAGGGCGTTTTTTTGATGATCAGCTTGAACTGCAAAATTCTTTATTTTAAAACATATCTCATTTGACAAATTCAATCCTACTCACATTTATCAGTGCCGTTATACACTTTAATCTTGGTTTCAAACCGTGCAATAACAGAAAACAACTTTAACTTTATCAACTTTGCCGCTATTTATTCCTTTGTAATTTCACTCTTTTCCAATCTATTCAGTCAACGATTGCATTTAACTATTTAGGGTGACCAGTATTCACTGGCGCGTCAACACTCCCCCCCAGTAATGCTTCATGTTTAATTAAGTTTTACTACCTATACCTTCTAGCGCATTCTGGTTACCCTATCAATTCCTATCTTGGTGCAATAGTGGATGATGTATAAGTTTGCACCTATCTTTCCCACATTCATTCGCATTTCTGCAAACTCTAGTCGTGTGACGACCGAGGCCGCATCTACACAATTTCAACTCTCCTAGTAGTCTCCAACGCCGGCTCACATCATAGGATTTAAACGGTTCGCAGTCCTCAACGTGATGATTCTGTCTTCTGCATATCAAACAGCTTCTAGTATAGTTGGACGTCGTCGAATGTGGGTCTATTCCATCCTCAGAATACGAATCATCCACTGGTTTGTTGCCCTATTCCAGTGTGGGTGAGTTCACAGGCAGCTTCAACCCGTTTATTCATAAACTCGTGCAATGTTTGAAGTGACGACGGAGAGTTCTCTCGTTTGTACCGTGCCCATTCCAATTTCATTTCTCCTGGTAACTTCGACTCAAGCTCTGCCAATAAAGTCGGATTGCGCAAGTGCACTTTCTGATCCATCGCTATCAGATGATCGTACAGATTCTGAATCGCCATTCCGTAATCTATAATCGTCTCCAAATATTCCATCTTCGGCGGAGGGATTTCCCGCGCTTTATTTATTAGCGAATTGACCAAAATTGACGGTCTCCCATACAGCATTTCCAGTGTTTCCAAAACCTTTGGGACCAACTCGGGCACAAGCAAACGGCTACGTACATATTCTAGTGCTAAGTATTTTTTGTAGAACTGATAAGCATACAAATTTCGCCACAGGTCCACATTTCTAGGTATAATTGTCTCCCTAAATATGTTCTGGAAAAATCTCTACAAATTATTGTTGCAAAATATTCCTCGCGATTAAAAAGTAGGGAACTATACAACTTAATTGTAAAAAAAACCGCTTGTCATCTGCAATATGTATAGGGAGTATACAAAATGATTGGGATAGGCAAAGTTCTCATTTTTCAAAGAATGATAAACTACACACTCAGTTGAGCTCGGCTAATTTTCATTACTAGAATCTTTCTAACTTCATGTAGAATAGCTCGATGTTTCCCAAATTTGGACCAATTTGGACACAATTTAAAATGGTTACATCGAGTTCGCTGTAATAAATTGAGCTCCATCGCTTTCAACGCAGTTATCCATCGGATTGTAAAATTACGGGTTGTCTGCAGTATGGAGCTTGCTTACTACTTCGCGTGTAAAATCGAATGAAATAAAATGGAAATTTGAACGTTCCAATATGTACGTCACGTGTAGTTTTCAGAATTTCTTTCAATGTAGTCAACTAATTGATCATCTCACAATGAAAAAAGTAACCGTAAATATTGCATCAAAACCAAAAACCTAATCCAATCAGTTATGCAATTAGCAACATTGTAAATGCAATACACCCAGCTGCCTCTGGACCACTAAACCACAAACGGTTACCCGGTAATCACGTTAATGACACGTACGAGTACCGTCTCACATCGCAAACAAAATATAAAACAAACGCGTCAAGTGTCCGCATTAGCAGTGCGCCCTTACACTTCCGTGTATTTAATTTTATCACCCATCGCATCGCTGCGGAAGAAAAAAAAAACGCCCAAAGACGTTTTAATGCAGGGAAACATGTTCCCTCTCGACAAGATTACTTACCACAGCAAAGGAGTGTCTACACGGCGGTGCGAAATCGGCCAAGCTGCCACTTACGGTGAACGAACATTCACTTTCCCTTGCATCTGTGTGCGGGTTTATGATCTTTCATAATTTACTAGCCGAATAGTCGATCCGTCTATTTCATCTCAAGAGTCACTTGCCCATCCATCGATGATCATCAACCAAGGGGCCCTCCGGAGCTTCTTGGGCGTAATCTACGGTGCGCTTTTTGCTTCCTTCTTCCTTCCTTCCATTACTATGGACGGATACTTTAAAACCGGCTTTGATGAAGTAATCCGAAGTAGGTAGTACCTGACATTGCTATTTGCGCCGTGTGCTGGTTTTGATTAACAATTTCATAACATGTTCCAATAGTTGTACGTATCAGGTATCAGTAGGTCGGCTTCAGAGGTATGCTTAGGCTTAGACCGTTCGCAATGCTGTTTTATTTTGTATGGCGAGTTTTAAAATTTTTAAAACTCGCCATACAAAATAAAACAGCATTGCGAACGGCCTTAGTGTAGAAATATGTTTTTTATGGGCTATATTTTGGGGGTGTATGGATGGCTCCATATATAGAAAGAAGGAACCACCTATAGCCACAGCTGTGGAGATGTCTGTACAGTATGAGGCAGGGAAAAATGCGAAAGTGTTTTTCAACTTCAAACCTCATTTTCGTCCATTTGACATTAACCAATCTATGTTTCAACGTTCCATGATCTATAATAGGCTAGTTTTCTGAAAAGTTAATTAAAAAATTTCCCATTTTGGTCACTAACCTTTACAGGGCGGCGCCTGAAGATAAAGACAACCAGAATTTTCAAACCACAGAAAATCGCACAGGTCGCTAAATTTCGCACCTGATAAAACAAAATTTTTGATTTTCTCTATAATATCATCAAATATATGTACTTATTGCATCTGGTATGTGAAACTACATGGCTCTGGATCAGTGTGGTCTGGTTGTTCATCAAATTTGAGCTAATTTTGTTACTGTTATAGTCATTTTGTTTAATGACCATTGGGCGCGCAGTTTATTGATATCCGCTTATTAGCCCTACATTATCACATGTTAAACATCAAATGTGTTCATTTTTATTTTTCAGTGCTAGAATATAGACATTGACTGATACACTGTCATGAAAAAATAGTCATATATACTGCCGTAATTCTGCAAAGTGACGTAAGCGCCATTCAAAATGTCCATATTTGTTGGTATATTATATGTAACTAGCTGTCCCGGCAAACTTTGTCTTGCCAAGGTTTGACAACTGTAGGGCTCAAAACAGCACCGCACTCTAGATTGGTTTCATTTCAATCGGGTTGATTTTCTTCCCAGATCATGAAAATCAGGATTTTGTAAATTTTCTTCATTTTAGTTCATTTTTGTAATTTTTTTTTTACATATAAACACAGCCACCATGAATACGAATCTAACCATGCAAGAGTCATTCTGATCGGTTCAGCCGTTCGTAAGTTTTGTTGCCTCAAAGGGACTTCAAACTCATTTATATATATAGATATATATAGATATAGATATCTGGTGTAAAGATAACACTGTGGTATGCCTGTTGTATTAGCATGCAAGATCTAGTCGTAATCTCTCATCTATGGAAAGAAACTTAGAGGTTGAGCAAGAGTTTTATGCATAATAACCAAAAAATGGGCCAAAACTATCAATGTCGCTTACGTCACTTTGCAGAATTTGGGCAGTATATCCCATATTTAGCGTGTAATAGTGCCTTGAACTTTTCGCATTTTTTCCTGCCGCACCCTGTATTCAACATGATAATGCTGGGGATATCGAGTTCGACTCCCGGTCGGTCCAGGAGCTTTTCGTAATGGAAATTTCCTTGGCTTCCTTGGGCAATAGGGCACTTGCAGTAGGCTGCGGCTTATTTTTCAAAAGTTGTTGCAAGCTAAAAAAAATTGAAATTGGTCAAACGGTTGAAAAGTTATAGGACTCTAAAGTTATTTTTTTTTGTTGAAAGAAGAAAAAAAAATAAATTAAATCTTTAAAAACTCATACTTTGCGTGACTTGGGAAAAAATAATGTTCTACGCGTTTATTTGAAATTGAATTTGCGAGAGATTCATAAAGAAAGATTGAAAATCGGTTGAAAATTGAAATAGTTATGGCACTTGAAGTGAGAACACCTTTTTACACTCAGTTGCAAATAAAAAGCCGAGTTGAATTTTTCTTCCAAAATCCGTCATGTTTAATCTACTGCAACTTTGTCAATTAACAATATTTTTGGCTGAAAATTTCACCACTTCATCATCAATATATTGAAAATGTATGGACAAAATTTCAAATTGATACAAATTATATATTTTGAGTTATAACAACTTATATGAAAAAATCCACTTTTGGACATACCTTTTTCAAAAATCCGTGTTTCAGTGAAAAATTTAAGTAGCTTTATTAAAAATTTCACTGCAGCGTCAGTAGGTATAGGAAATGTTGTGGTCAAAATTTGAAATGTTTTCATCAAGCGGTTTAGGCCACAGAAATCGTGAAAGTTGAAGTACCACTGTGGGTGCCTACAGTTTTCACTCCATATTGACCACGCTGAAACACCGGTGCCGAAAAAAAGCCGAGGTCAATTCGTTCCATTAATGTTTAGATCAATGTTTCCCAAACTTTTAGGAGGTATCGCCCTCTTAGAGCTTCAAAAACATATTTTCGCCCCCCCTAGGTGAAATTTTATTTTTTCTATAGTAGAAGGCTGAAACTGTGCTTAGCATAACTACCGTGAATCGCAAGTCAGTCCCATCTGCATTTTAGGCAAAAGTGGATCAGTGGCAGTTTTCTTCAGATGATCTTCCAGCTGCGTAAATAAAAATATATAGTTTGTTCAGTAAAATCGAAAAACAACACCAAGTCAGATTGTCCCATAATGAAAAGTAACCGCAAGTCAGTCCCATCACGAACTTGTGTACCCTGTAGTACAAAACTCTGTTTTAGCCAGTTTTGTATTTTTCGTAGTAACATTTTCACGTTTGAAACAATTTGTGAAAGTTACATAATGATAGCAGAAGTGTTCAATTCATGGCGTTTTTTTATAAATTCCACATAGAAAAAGACTTGTAAAACATCACAGTCCATTTTCTCAATGCCTACTTTTTACAGATGGGAATGACTTGCGCTTCACGGCAGTAAAGCCTTTAACAGCGCTACTGTGACAAATCTAGCAGTGCCATTCAGTGAATGAATATAGTGAATTTAAATTGTACTTACAAAAATATTGAAATCATGTTTATGCCTACTTCTCAAACCGTTGTTAATTGAACCAACCAGATGTTTTATCATTGTTCTTAAAAGGACCTTTTCAATAACTGAGAGTCAATGTTTGGTCACAAGTAGTCAAATAAGACTGGTGGAGAATTTGAAAACAATTACAAACATATGTTATGTGAAAAAGTGCCGAGGGCTGAAAATCTTGATATGTAATAAAAAAAAATAATAATAAATGTAGTCAGCGAGCTTCGTAAATTTGATTGCTTTTTGAGTTTTAAATAAATTATCAAATAAGTTAATATGCAGCATTCATGACTAGATTTGAATAGAATTTTTGGAATGTTTTCAAATTAACTTCAGTAAAGTTTGGAATTCCTCCGAGAAGCTTCTCTGAAATATTTTCAAACACAGCTGTTTGAAAGCACTGTGATACGAATTTCATCAGAAAAGTGTTCTGAAATTCGTCTGATATTCATGTTTTTGCCAGATATTCATGTTTTTGCTGGAATTTCCACCATGAATAAGTCCACCTAAGAGTTGAAACGCAATTTTTCTCATCAATTCGCGAAAAAAAAATTTCATAATTTCATAAATTTTCATAATTTTGCCAAAAACTAATCACGATTCACGAATGTTCATTATAGGAGTTTTCAAATATATTTTTATTTAGATTTTCAGAATCACACAAACCGTTCAGAAATACGTGTAACAGTGTTGTCCAGCAATTTTGCCAAAGAGTCCACATAAATACCAATAATTCTGTAAAATTGAGTCGTTGTTTATGATTAATAGTCACAGCATTTTTTTATTTTTATGTAAGCTTGAATGCCAGGGAGTTTTTATGATTCAGTTCACATTCTCGACTGGTAATTCAATACTTTTGATGTTTTCCAATCATTGAAAAAACTCGCCCCCTTTTTAGTATTTTCGCCCCCCAATTTTAATTTCTAAAATTTTCGCCCCCCTGGGCCTGATTTTCGCCCCCAAGGGGGCGATTTCGCCCACTTTGGGAATCACTGGTTTAGATCTAAGTTTTAATAAACAATCCATATTATATGATATATTTTTATAAATTTCGTGTGGTTTGCTAGTTGTTTATGACATTCTACACGTAACACATAGTGCCTTACGCGTTACACGTAATGCGCTACAAAACTGCCAGGCTGCCACACGAAATACACATGCAAAATTATAATTGGCAGAGGTAGCACTCAGTTAAAAACTCAGCTCACAGAACACTAAGCTGAAAATCAGGATTTGTTTCAGTGGGGATGCTATTCCAAGAAGAATTTGAAGAAGAAGATAGTGGATACAGGGGATAGACAAAGTTATCGGGATGGCCAACATTTTCACGTTTCAAAAAATAGTCAACTATGTAGTTGTAACTTTTTGTGCATTAAAAACCCATTTTTTTTAAGGTCAACGTTTCGAAAATTTACAGTTTTACTTATAGTTTTTTGAAAAGTGAAAATTTTGTCTGTCCTGGTCATTTTATCCCCTTAGAAGTATCACTTGCCTTGACTGAAAAATCACAACTTCAAAAGAAACATTTCTCCACACATATGCATGTATTTTCTAGGAATTCCTTAATAAAAAATCGAACGTTTATACGAAAACAAAATCGCTATTGTGAAACTTATCACTGGATTTATGGGTTACTCTACTCAACACAGTTTTTTTTTTTATAATTCCGTAAACAGATTCAGAATGTTTTTTTTTCTTTCTTTCAGATAAAAATGATGCTTCTGGATCCGCTCTTTAACACCTGAAGGTAAGCAAATAAACCTTACAAAACATTTAAAACAAGTTTATTGCAATGAAGAATGAATAGTAAACACAACCAAAATTACCCAAGCAACACACATGTTATAATAGAGTTACGAAAGCGCAAGTTTTGGTTTTATAGAAGTTTATTTTACGTAACGTTAACATTGAAATAACGTAATATAAACTTCTATACAACCAAACCTTGCGCTGTCGTAACTTTTATATAACATGTGTGTTACTTGGGTAAGTAGATTCGACCAGAATCCCACAATGATTTTGAAACAAGTAAACAATGCTTTACTTCAACTAGCTATCGCTCGTTGGTTTATACAAACTGTAAATTAATAAATGACACAATTTTTGCTCAGGCTAGTAGGCTGATTCAACAAGCAAAAGTTGAATAATGTATCTCACAAACCAAATGTGTTGCACGGTGAAGATCTGACCCGTTGTCGAGCAGCCATCGACGAAGCCGGCCAATTAACTTCCCTAAAACCCTTTCACTTTGGGTGAAAAAGCTCGGATGTTCTCACACTTTAAGGTGAAACATCAAGAAATCCCATTGCAATTTTGCATACAAACTTTAGAGGCACAAATCTGAAAAACGAAGCATCGAACCAAGCCGCACTTGTTTATCCTGGCTTTGCTCACTAGCAAAAAGAGGCAGCTTTTCCAAATCGATTGGTGCTCTTGAAAACGTGATTTGGAGACCAAGTCGGCCATTATGGCAGCCATGTTTGTATTCTCTGAAGTTTCTCCTTAACTTGTGACCCCTTTCTCCCACTCCTCCGGTAGCTGTGTGTCCAACTTTTCCGGGCCCATCTTGATAAGTTCCGTTCCGATACCATCCTTACCAGCTGACTGGTGGGTAGCATCCTTAACTTCTCTCAACGTGGGAGTTGGCTCATCGCTGCTCCTTGCTGTACTGACGTAGTCATTTCTCCCGCTGCCTTGCTCCTCCATGCCTATGCCTGCGTTCCTCTCACCATTCAGGTGTTCGTCATAGTGCTGCTTCCATCTTTCGATCACCTCACGTCTGTCCGTCAAGATGCTTCCGTCCTCATCCTTGCACATTTCGGCTCGTGGCACGAAGCCTTTGCGGGATGCGTTGAGCTTCTGGTGTTTCTTGTGAACGGCGCAGCAGTTCCATATGTTCGTAGTCCGCTTCTTCCAACTACGGCATTGAGCAGCGGCAACGAAACGAAAATTTAACTAGTTTCGAATGTTCACAAGACTTCCCATAACAGATGGCATTTGGTACCGTTTTTCTAACAAATCTTTAAATTGCTCTGATGTTTCGTTACAACTGTAGGTATTACAACCGGCAGAGGGGGTATTTTCGGACTTGGCAGTCTTTTAACGGCAGCGAAAACGGCTATTGCAATGTAACAATGCAATAGCCGTTTTTGCTGCCATTAAAAGACTGCCAAGGTCAAAAATACCCCCTCTCCCTTCAAAATGCTATATAACGATCAGAATGCATAAATTTTGTGACTTTTTCCACTGTTGTATCAAGCAAATATTTCTCAGAAAAAGAAAAGATCGTTTGACATTAAAAACGAAAAAATAATTCTAAAAAATGGCATCTTTCCCCACCTTACTCTACGAGTACAACAACAAAATCGCCGCATTTGTGTGTATCATTCGTCAAACAGGGAAGTAGAGTAAATTACAGACAACATAGGGTATGTGTTCCATCATTAATCTCACGCTCCCATATTCATCCTATTCGAAAACAAGCGATTACGGCACCGATTGATTCCGTTCTTTTTGTTTTCATGGGTGCTCACTTCTAACAAAAACCCAGATTAATCCACCTAGTGGTGATAGTGCCTTTCTCGTCGAATATGTACTCAAGAGCCATAAACCGAAGTGTTCCTCCGCTTAACTCATCGGATTTGGTAAGAAAATTTCTGGAGGACTCTAATTTCACTTTAAAATTAAAAAACAAAAATATAACAGAGCAAAACTTAACATATTATCAGTTGGCTTACAATCCCAAGCAACACAAGTGGTCGTAATGAAATTCCATCAATTTATTTACAACCACGGTCAATGTTATCCTGTTTGAACTAATCATCTGTTTTACAACTGTTTTGTGACGAAAAAAGCGCAAGAGGTGGAGCCTATATAAAACTTTATCATGTTTTAAATGTTGTTTACTCGTAACTTATTTATAACTAAGAAAAAAAATATGTGAATATTGATGATAAACTTTACTTCTGACCAGCTGTCACTCACATGAGTTCAACTGCCTCCATTAGTATCTGCAGCGTTATTGACTTTGCAAAATAAACTTTGCATGAAACTTTAACATGGAATTACATGCGGTTCGAAATTTATCGTCTGAAATTGTATTCTGAAGCCAATTTTTTCATACGCTCTTCGGTGGTCGTCATATTGAGTCCAAAAAATATCAATTTTGTGGAGGATATTTGCGCCATATTGCTTTAAAGGTGTAAGTTTTACTGCACAGTGGACAAAAACGTGTTTATAAAACCCCGATATTTTAATGCACAAAAAATCATGCGCGCAATTAATCATCACAAATATTTACGTAGATAGATAGATTGATTATAGAGCAACAGCATGTTAATAATGAAAAAAAACATCGTTTTTCAATTTGCGTTCAAATTTGTTACCAGGGTTAACCCGCTTCACACATAATTTCCAAATTTCCCATTCATCAGTTGTTACGTGGAGGAGTGCGGAGGTCTGAAATTATCATATTTTCCTATACGCAACATTTGAATGAACCCTTAGAACCGATGCACACGGGCGGCGCGTCCACGCAGTGTGCACGCAAGTGCGTCCTGCTGAGCTACCGCGCCGAACCGTGTGCAGCACGCAATGTCAACGCATACCCCACAGGAACGCTGCGGTGACGCAGCGTGAATTAACGTTTAACGAATTAAATCAATTTATAAATCAACAAACGAAGCTGTTCCAAAAATAGCTCGTTTACCCTTTTTCATGCTGTATCAAAAATGTACACTCGGTTTCTCGGGCACTATTTTTAATACTTCAATATCCACGTGATATGCGCCAAGATACACGCTCTCCAAATAAAACTTTAATGCTAGTTCAATGGAATGTGTGTTATTCCAAAAAGTCAGCTTGAATTAATTTTATGAAAATATTTTCGATTCTGGACCCGATTTTGCCCACTGTGTAATGTTTGCATTCTTCCTGTCAAATTTTCACGTTAGGTTTTAAACTAGTTCAAGTACAACGTGTTTAAAACATTTATCTGTGAAAATTGGCATGTTTGTTTTGGTTGTTTGCTGCCAACATTTTTAATTATTAAGCTATGCTACACGGAGTGCGCGCGGAGTGTTTGGTGTTTACCGGGCTCAGATCCTCCGAAAAGGTTCATACAGGAACAGGACAGTGTTTGGCAGCAGCGGCGTCATGGTCCCAAGCGACTTTTTTCGGCAGTCCCATTACCTGATCCAGAAAGTGCCGCGGGGGAGGAAAATCAATCTAGTCTGACGGTGACGGTGACCACGAATTCTGACGATGCCAACAGCCAGTAACATCATACGGTTAATCCCATGCTGTCTAACACCCGAATGGGCTGTTTTCTGTGAATCCGATCCGAATTTTTACTTGGTGGAATCCTCTGCGGAAAGGAATACAAATGCATATTGGTGATGCTGGCCCCGTACGGAGTCTGAGATTTTCTTTGACGGGGAGAACGTTACAGGTTTTCTTCTGATTGCAGACGGTTCGTAAGACACAGTGAGTATATATGCACCATTTTTTTTAAATACTATTGCCTAATCCCGCTCTCAGCATTTGTTGTTTTGAAATTTGATAATGGATCATCAATGCATCAGTGCCCATACGCTCTTCAGCATTTGTTTTTGTTTCACACGCAATCATATACAAGTTATAACGAAGTTGTCTTTAATTTAATATTATTAATAAGTACTAAATTTGTTCCACATGTTTTTCTACTCTGACACAAAATATAAAACATTCGAAACAAAGTTATAACTTTTTACAAACTCATTGTTACGCAGAAACTTAGTTACAACTTTTTTTCAACGATGGAAATTTGTGTTTTGGTTGCAGGTGCTACTTGGGATTTTAGTTTGTTTCCTACGTATTTCAATCGTTTACAGCAGGTAGAATGTCTTTATTGTGAAGAAATAATGAATTGTAAGTCGTGTGTTTTTAGGGCTGGCAGCAGGGATGCCATATATACAGTTTTATCTGTATTTTACAGATTTTTGAGCATCCATACAGATTTACAGAATTTTGAGCTAAAGGGGCCATTTTTTTTTGTATAAGATACAGATTTTTCATCTAAATTTTGTATAGGATACAGATTTTTGAAAAATGCGATACAGATTTTTCAAAAAAACATCTGGCATCCCTGGCTGGCAGTGAAGGTACGGGGCGAAATGGACACCTATCGATCGGGGCATAGTGGACATTGGACACCCCTGTATATTTTATGCTAACTCTTTTATTACATCGATCAGTTAAGTAATTTGCTCACGGAGATCGATACCACAGATAAAATACTCCATCTTAGACAAGTTTACATAACATCAAAGTTAATTAAATATACTTTAGGCTAAAACAATCCAATTGATTTTTTTCCAAACACTCTTAAACGCCTAAGAGTATGCAACGCGCGTACATCCATTCGTAATTGCCAGTGTTCATTTCGCCCCAAATCGACTACAACATTGAAATTTCTATTTTGAGTAAATTCTAATCACAAATAAAATACTTTATCCATTGCTAAATCTACGTATACATGCAGATAAGGTAGCAATTCACTTGTTTTTATGGCGCACACACTCAAACACTCGTAATACCTTATTTGCTGCTGTGTTAAAATTATAAGAATTTCTCCATATGAAAGACATATTTCAATTTCAATGATTTTTTTTTTTTTTTTTTTTTTTTTTTTTTTTTTTTTTTCAATGATATTTAAGTTATTTTGGAGGCATATGAATGGAAATTTAAAAAAATAGAACGATGACTTGTTCCTTTACACTTATGCATTAAAAGTTTAGCATAAAAGTCAACGGTTTCGGCAAAAATAGGGGTGTCCATTTCGCCCCGGGTGTCCATTATGCCCCGATCTCCCCTTTTAATTTGTGCCCTTTCTCAAAATGATGAAATCCGAATAAAATTTCCAAGGGGGGCCCTCTTGACTTGAGAGAAAATCGAAATTTGTGTCAGCCTTATTTAGAAAAGCAACAATTATATCAAAGCCATAATCGAATTTGGAAACTTATTGATGGCTCATATTCCGAAGTTATGTATTATGTTAAACGTATAAGCAGAGCTGGAAAATATCAAAACTCTCAGTTGACTGCTTGACCACCTTCACTAGCATTGGATGCCGATCATTATAAAGATATTTTGGCAAATTTTTTTTGCACACTTTAGCTTTTATTTTATGATCATTGGTTATAAGATTTATGTATAATTTGACAAAAAAAAGTGCGAGCTAGTAAAATTTCTCATTAAAAAACCCATTCAAATTCCAACCGTGTGACAGAGAGCGAGGGCTCAACCAGTTGCATCAAAATTGTGTGTAGTAATTTCAACCGCAAAAGAGGATTGATGCTATAAAATTAAAATTTCCCCATACAACGTTGATATATCCTACTGTATAATAACGTTGCAGGAATCGAAAATGGTGTGATTTAACAAGATCGCTTTAACTTTTATTACGATTTTGTTCTTTTACGCATATTTATCGCTTGCATTGATTTTGTTCACCTTCGTAATTTCAGCGATGCATCCAATCCTGATTATACAACACTGCTGGTAATAATCTTAGGTGTGGTCGGAGACTATTTTCTTGCTGCCTGTTATCCAACATTTTTGATGATTTGATGTTTCATATGCATGGGTTTGGTTCACTTTTTTAACTAGCAACTTCCGGCCTGGAACCGGTTCTGGAACAAAACCGGTTTAGTTATGTAATTTGTGGATTGATTGGTAATAAACGGTGACAAATATCGGAAACAGCTTGTTAAGCGTTACGCGTTTCGACTTACTATTCTTCGGTCGTCGTCAGACGCATTCAGTTGGATTCACCCCTTCAACTTCGTCAGTTTAATATATAAGCGGTTCAGATATGGTCTGAAACTATTTTCCTGCTTACCGTTCACCTGGTTATCGATAAAGCTGCTATGTGGTGAGTCACATGCATAGGTTTTATTCAGTTTTTTAATTGGTCAATTCCGACGGGATACCTGGAACCGGTTCCGGAACACAACCGGTTCAAATACAGTATGAAACTTTTTCCTGCTAACCATTCATCTGGTTATTGAAAAAGCTGCTCTTTGATATATCGCTTCACTTTTTTAATTGGCTACTTCCGGCGGGACACCTGGAACCGGTTTCGGAACACAACCGGTTCAGATAAGGTGTTTTCATGTTTACCGTTCATCTGATTATCGAAAAAGCCGCTCTTTGATGCGTCGCAAGCATGGGTTTGGTTCACTTTTTTAATTGGCCATTTCCGGCGGGATACCTGGAACCGGTTGCAGAACACAACCGGTTCAGGTACGGTATGAAACTATTTTCCTGCTTACCGTTCATCTGGTTATCGAAAAAGCCGCTCTTTGATGCGTCGCATGCATGGGTTTGGTTCAATTTTTTAATTGACCACTTCCGGCAGGACACCCGGAACCGGTTCCGGAACACTACCGGTTCAAACTTGGTCTGAAACTACTTTCCTGTTTACCATTCAACTGGTTATCGAAAAAGCCACTCTTTGATGTGTCACATGCATGGGTTATGTTCACTTTTATATTTGGTCACTTCCTGCAGGCCCGGAACCGGTTCCGGAACACTACCGGTTCAGATATAGTCTGAGACTATTTTCCCACTTCCCGTTCATCAGATAATCGAAAATGCCGTGGTTTGATGGGTCGCATGCATGGGTTTGTTGCATTTTCATATCTGGCCCCTTCCTGGGGTACCGATCCGGAACACCTAAATGGCCATAACTCCGGAACGGCTGGACCGATCCGAGCCATTTTCAATAGGAAACAATGGGACCAGATTCCGCGTCGAATGAACCTTCGGTCGTTAAAATCGGTTGAGGTTTACTATCTAAAAGTTAGGTGACCTTTTTTGTACACACACACACACACACACACACACACACACACACACACACATACGCACACACATACATACACACACACACACACACACACACAGACATCATCTCAACTCGTCGAGCTGAGTCGATTGGTATATAACACTTGACCCCTCCGGAGGCTCTATCAAATTTTCGTTTTTGGAGTGAACATATAGCCTTTCGGTACACCTTGGTGTACGAGAAAGGCAAAAATACAAAAATAAGAAACAAAACAAACACCGCTTTAATCTTTTGTTTTTCGTAGGATGAAAATGGGAGCCACATGCTTAAGAAGGGAACCAATACCCTAATTAATTAACACGCGTGATGCGGATTTTGATTAATTTCCTTGAAATTATGGCACAATTTATAGCGACGGCGGCACGGCACGGCGCGGCGGTACCTCTGGCCGGTCACTTCTCTGAAGCGTGATGTGTGGTCGGGCGGCCACCGACCGTTTCGCTCCAGCACTGACTGTGTCAATGGGGCAAATGGGCTGAAAAAAAAACAAAATTCGATTGCTAACTGCAGCAGAAGGTGTGTTGTGATGAGTTGTTGTATTACTGCTTGAATCGCCCCGTTTCGCTGTTAATGACCGGTCGACCATGTGTTTTGAGGGACAATGACAATCAGATTTGAGGGTTGGTAACCTGATGAGTTAAGTACTTGGGTGCACTTTTGTTTTAAGTAAAAATATCAAGGGTCAATCAATTAAAGATACAAATGATTAAGTATTCAATTTTAAATGAAATTTTGATGGTGCCTGCAACGTATGACAACCCTTCAGTACCTCGAGATTTCAAATACGAATAATTTAAAAAAACGTTTGCAAATCGGTCAACTAGTATCTTAGATATCGTGATCACTGCAATGACACTTTTTTAAGAGATAATTTCGAAAAAATCGCGTATAAATTTCACGCTTTGCCTTGTCCTTATGGAGGGTACGCGCTACTATGGGCTCTAACTTTGGTTCTAGTGCTCCAATCTTTATGAAATTTAGAATGCCTGCTGTCTAGCTATGGAACTGGTTCCCTTATTAAGCATGTGGCTCCCATTTTCATCTTACGAAAAACAAAGGACCGAAGCGCGGTATGTTTTATTTCTTATTTTTGTATATTTTGTTACAATAAATGAGCACGCCATACGCAAAAAGAACGGAAACAATCGGTGCCGTAATCGCTTGTTTTCGAATAGGATGAATATGGGAGCGTGAGATTCCTGATGGCCCTCATACCCTAGTATACTTTCAGATTGTGCAACAGAAAAAAGTTCGATTTTTTTCATCCTCGCAAGGAATGTAAGGAATAGGGTGCCTGTACCAGTTATCGCACCACCTAAGAAAAACTATTTCTACAAAAATAAGAAGAAGACCGACGAATGTAAACAATAAGTCAAATGATTGATTAGTTTTCATACTTTACAGGAAAAATATAAAAACGGAGCCAAAACTACTTTTAGTATTTATTACGGCGTGTGCCAATGATAGGAACCCTGTACCAGTTATGGACACATTTGTTAATTTGGGTTCCACTTCGCACTATTTACATGCATTCCTTATGGGAGTTGCCATAACTGGTACACTATGGCGAAATAGGGTGCAAGGAGGCCGAAAAGTTAAGGAAAATGATTTATTTCTACCATCATTTGAGCAAATTGTGAAGTTTGAATGATTGCAATCATCTTTTGTGATCGTGATCTGTTGTTCACTATTTTTTTCTTGTTGATTTGTATCTTTAAAGGTTGAAAATCAACTATGGCGAATTTGAGGTACTATCCAGCTTTCCATTTTTGCCATAATGGCGGATGCCATAAAAAAATTGACAAGATCTGTGCCCCGTGCATTGAACTGAAATTTCAAGAAAACATTGTCAGCAAACCTTGAGTTTACCAAAAATGTGATTGTTGATTTTGATGTCACCTAACCAACCGCTAGTTTGTGAAAAAATTCAAATGGCGATACTGAAGACTTTTCAATTCATTAGCTATTTTGGAGTATTTATTTAATTTGCATTTTATTTTAGGTTTAGTGTAACTGAATATGAAACTGGATCCCGTGAAATAATTTTGGAGCATTGTCCGTTGAAACGATTTTGATGAGTTAGGCAAAGGAGCGCGCATTTTCGTCAGTTCCCTTAGGTGCATCGTTGAACTCCATAATTCAAAATCCTCAAAAATTCTCATTGAAATTGTCCCAAATACCTAATAATCAAGAATCTCTTAAACCCCATACCAATCATGAAGAATCACGTGAATTCTAACTAGCCCTCACAAACAGAAATCTTCATAGGAAAATTACAAAATTCTCTTCGCCCACTGACTGTCATCTAAGCGACCAAGAAGCCAATATCAAGCAACATTTTCTTTGATTGGAAAGCTGGGTTCGTTGTTGTCAACTCCGAATGTACCAAATATTTGAGCAGGTATAGATTGCCTATTATTTTCGCAGAGCGTATGGATAATTGCCGCCACTACCTTTTTGAGCTACTCATATTACAATTCTTTCCATATGAGGTATAAGCAAAGAGGAAATGTATTTCGATGGTTTTGATAGTTAACGATATTGACCACAACTGAGACGCCTGAACGTCAGGGAGGACGGAGGGATTTTTTTAAAATGCCCATTTTTGTCTTTAATTATTAGAAAAGGGGAGCCTCAAGCGCTTTGCTTATTAGACCAGACAGGGTCAAGCCCCGAAAAATCCACGTCTAGGTCCCAGACATATATTTCTATCTAACGAAATTATAGTTTTCCACTATGCCCTGCCATGGATCATGCGGCGTCGACCTGTCCCTGTCCGGGGAAATCTCTACTTCAATGTATTTGATACGCAAACGATATGTTCTGGGTTAAGTAGAACATAAGGTCAACTCAAGGTTCATCTGTAAGCGTTCCTAAGTTTGTAAACCATAACGTTCTCGAGAAGCAGCATTGGGCCACTATTTTATTCGTATTACAAGCCAAACGAATGCCAGGATACGGTGTGGATACGGAAGCTGATTTTATCTGAAAATAAAAAGTTCAGCAATAGAGAATGATACAAAAATGTGATCGCTGAAGGTGAGCGGTACGTTTGGTTTTGATGTAGGTTTAACTTCCGGTCACTATAAGGAATGCGATCACTGAAACTCGAGTACCATTTCCTAAAAAAAAAGAAAATCGTAAGTGATGGAATGAAAAAAGAAATTGAAGCGAAAAAATCTCGTCTGACAGCGAACAACAACACGGTTTTTTTAAGATATCGTAGCTTGCTAAGAATAATTTCGTCAATTTCAGTTCAGCGTAGGGCACAGTTCTTGTCAAACTTTTTTATGGCATCCGCCATTATGGCTAGCGTGGTACACTGAGCCTACTTCATCTCTCTAGTTATTGTCTGAGATGCACAGATAATACACTACCATCCCTGCCTACAGTTTGCGGAAAGTCTTTTGAAGTGCAGCATGCGATTACCTACTTGTTGAAAAGCGCACGTAAGGGATGGTTCGTTAATCATAGGTAAATAAACCGAACATTTACCGTATTTTCTGATGAAATTTACAACAGATATATAATTTGTGACAGAACATTCATCTCTGGTAGCACGTAAATTGACGATCAATTGAAATTTGCGGCAGAAAATTGTAAATCACCAGCATTTGACGTCAGCCGAGCAACCCGCTGCTGGTCAGACGGCTTGTTTACAGATTTTGAAGCATATTCGCATCTGCTATAAATCATGCCTGCCGCTCTCCGTCATCAGCAGAAGCCGAAGCAGGCCAACAAATTGGTGCATTTTGATAGAAGCAGTTTGACTTTGACTGTCTGCTATTCAAGAAGATGAGATAGCCGAGAGAGCTCGGGCGTGCTACTCACACCCCAAGGATCTCAATTCAATTCTCGCTTGGAGCTCAATATTACTTTATATTTTCTAACAGATATCTGCAATGTAATTTTAAGATCGCACAAAAATTTTCATTATATATGACGGGGTTCTTTTGTTACATTCGATCCGTCATAATTTTACAGGTTTTTTTTTTTTCGAACTGTGCACACATCAACATCGTCGTGCTCATCATTCTATCCATGGACAGGATAGAAAAGTGGCAGCTACTCAACGGCAACCAGTTCGATACAGTAGAATTCAAGCCTAACTTTACCAAACACCGTATGAAACATAGTAAACAAAAAAGAGATTTTCACATGAGGCGCTGAATTTTGTTAAGGACTATTTGTATCACTCATTTTTGGGGACGATTTGTAAAAAAATACCCGGATTTTTCACGTTTCTGAAATGCCCAATGTATGAGTTGCTATGGGAACAGCGAACTTCCCCTTCGATTTTCTCCGTTCGTGGGTTTTGTTAGATACGGTGTTTAGTTTGAATTAGAATAGAATACATTTAGGCGCTGTACAAAGTGTAAGTGCAGCCGCCAATTGGAATCGCTCACGCAGTGCCCCTGTAAGTTAGGTTAAGTGGTTGAAGAATAAAAAACAACCTTTTGCTTCCATACGCGTACACCGAGAAATATTTCTACTCAGTGGCTGAGTTGGTCTTACTCACAAACCGAAAAATCCTTTGTTATCATACTCAGTTTCAGCTAAAAGTGGGAAAACCCATTGCCAATGAGTTGTTCCACTTTTAACGGAAACTGAGTAAGAAAACGAAGGATTTTTAGACTCCTTTCAATTTTCCACCGAAATTCGTCCAGATATTTCCTCACAATTTTCTCCAGGGGCCCCGTTAAAAAATCCTCCAGGTATTCATTTGGAAATCTATCCATGGATTCATCAAGAAATAGTCCCAGTGCATACAAATTTGGTTTAGAAATTCCATCAGAAACTCCACTATGGATTCACCTAGAAATTTCTCTCATGATCATGCTGCGAGAATTGCTTAAGAAATTTCTTCATGAATTTCATCAGATACTTGAGATTTGAGAGTTCAATGTTATATATTGCCCTTTACTGGCATTTAATAGATTTGCTGGTATGTCTGAAACATACGGGAAAACTTGTAATTAATTAGACTTAGGCTTAGATGCACACACCACCTGCGTTTGAGCCCACTACACGATCAGAAAATTCACTCATTTTAGAGCTAAAGTGGGACAACTAAAAAATGAGTAAATTTTATTTCCAGCGCTAGCGCTGGCCCAAGTGCGAAAATCTCATCAGTTTAAGTCGTATAATATTCTTGCAGATGTGAAAAATATTATACGGCTTAGATTGTTTGGATTTTTGCACTTGGGTCAGTGCTATCGCTGGAAATGCAATTTACTAATTTTTGAGCTGTTCCAGTTTAGCTCGGTTTTGTGTGAATCTTACTTATTTTAGAGTAACTTTTTCTTAGCGTGTAACTACAAGTCAGAGCGAATTGTTTATATGAAGCCAAGACTTACTCTAGCAAAGGGCCCATATAGCCGAGGCGGTAAACGCACGGGTATTCAGCATGACCATGCTGAGGGTGACGGGTTCGATTCCCGGTCGGTCCAGGATCTTTTCGTAAAGGAAATTTCCTTGACTTCCTTGGGCATAGAGTATCTTCGTGCCTGCCACACGATATACACATGCAAAATGGTCATTGGCAGAGGAAGCTCTCAGTTAATAACTGTGGAAGTGCTCATAGAACACTAAGCTGAGAAGCAGGCTTTGTCCCAGTGAGGACGTTACGCCAAGAAGAGGAGAGGACTTACTCTAGCACTCCGCATACCTAGCCACCAAACAGTCTGTTTGCTGGTGTCTAATTTAGTATGAGTGAGAGCTCAACACGGTCGCACGCTCGACTACCAACTGCGCCGATGCGGCATTTACATTGAGTTGTCCAAAAAAAAGTCTCACTAAACCTACTGCAAGCCTATCCATATACGTGAGAACAAAAGATGTTTCAAAGTTCTTACAGACAGAATAACACGGGAAATCTGAACACAAACCACTACCACACAGGAATTTGGATTGGTCAATGATTCGCTGGTATGTCTTAAACATACGGAAAAAAACTTGTAATTAATTGAGGGGGTTAGAAGCAAAGGGGTACTTACCTTACCAATCAGGCTAAGGCCGGGGTGGCCTCTGCTGTACATAGTAGCCGCCTCCATTCCACTCGGTCCATGGCTGTTTGTCTACAGTTCCGCACTCTGCGTAGGGTCCGCAGATCGTCCTCCATTTGGTCGACCCACCTAGCTCGCTGCGCTCCACGTCTTCTTGTACCGGTCGGATGACTCTCGAGAACCATTTTAGTCGGGTTGCTATCCGACATCCTGATGACGTGACCCGCCCACCGTAGCCTCCCGATTTTCGCGGTATGGACGATGGTTGGTTCTCTTAGCAGCTGATGCAGCTCGTGGTTCATTCGCCTTCTCCAAGTCCCGTCTTCCATCTGTACTCCGCCGTAGATCGTACGCAACACCTTCCGTTCGAAAACTCCAAGGACGCGTTGATCCTCTGCACGTAGGGTCCATGTTTCGTGCCCATAGAGGACTACCGGTCTAATCAGCGTTTTGTAGATAGTCAACTTCGTGTTACGGCGAACTTTATTCGATCGTAGAGTTCTGCGAAGTCCAAAGTAAGCACGATTTCCTGCCACAATGCGCCTCTGAATTTCTCTGCTGGTGTCGTTGTCGGCGGTCACCAGTGAGCCCAAGTACACGAATTCGTCAACCGCCTCGATTTCATCACCGTCGATATAAATTCGGGGTGGCGGGCGCGGTGATTCCTCCCTGGGGCCCTTTGCCATCATGTACTTTGTCTTCGACACATTAATGACTAATCCGATTCGCCTGGCTTCACTCTTTAGTCGAATGTACGTTTCCGCCATCGTCTCAAATTTACGAGCAATAATATCAATATCATCAGCGAAACCAAGCAGCTGAATGGACTTCGTGAAAATCGTACTACTCGTGTTAATTCCCGCTCTCCTTATTACACCCTCTAACGCAATGTTGAACAGCAAGCACGACAGACCATCATCTTGCCGTAACCCTCTGCGAGATTCGAAGGGACTCGAGAGTGTCCCTGATACTCGAACTACGCACATCACTCGATCCATCGTCGCCTTGATCAATCGTATCAGTATATCCGGGAATCCGTATTCGTGCATAATCTGCCATAGCTGTTCTCGATCGATTGTATCATACGCCGATTTGAAATCGATGAACAAGTGATGTGTGGGCACGTTGTATTCGCGGCATTTCTGCAACACCTGGCGGATGGCGAACATCTGGTCCGTTGTAGCGTGTTCACCCATAAATCCAGCCTGATATTGCCCCACGAACTCTCTTGCAATCGGTGATAGACGGCGGCATAAAATTTGGGAGAGTACCTTGTAGGCAGCGCTCAGTAGCGTGATCGCGCAATAGTTCCCGCAATCCAACTTGTCGCCCTTTTTGTAGATGGGACACACGATACCTTCCATTCATTCCTCCGGTAATACTTCCTCCTCCCAAATCTTGGTAATGACCCAGTGTAGTGCTCTCACCAGTGCTTCTCCACCGTATTTTAGAAGCTCGCTTGGTAGTTGATCTAGTAGAAGCAAAGGGGTGTAAGTGACAAAAACCCACTTTCGAGTAAATAAGGTTTAAAGTTTTTGATCAATTTTTCATCCCATACAAAATGTATGGAGGTTCAAAATCAATCCCATTTTCTATGATTTATTGTAATTTTTCCAATCATCGTAGCAACAATCTTTAAAAACTTCCTGAAAGCATGAAGTTTGAAGAATTTTATGATATACTCAGCACAAATTCGACAAAATGGTCACTTACACCCCTTTGATTCTGGGACCCTCAATTAGAAGGGACAGAATTAGAGGGGTTCGTGCGGAAGTTTCTCGATCAATTCTTCTAGAAAATTCTCCATGGCAGGCCTTAAACGTTCTTTCAAGATTTTTATTTTCAGAGATACCTTTTTAGTTTAATTCAGAAATTTCTGTATCACCGAGGATTCTTTTAGACAAAACCTCCAAAGAAAGGGTAAATTAGCTTTGTACCTTTTAATTCCGCTCTATTTTGCTTATTCTTTGACAGATAGGGTTTTTGACCCCATTCCCGGCACAACATGTAAACAAAATTGTTCAATGCCTAAATTCTCAACAAAACGACCGTTTTCGTCCACTTCTTTCTTTTGAATCAGATACTTTATTGCGTAAACTTGTTGTTGACAGAGTGTAGAATTAGCATCCAAGTTAAAATAAACAAAAATAAAAACTAAAAAAAAATGTTGTTAACAGTGATTTTTATGAAGATTTTCTACCGTAAAGTTGATTTTGAACGAGTTTACTGCACATAGTCCAGCACCAATTCTCAGCACCAGTGCTGAACTTCCAGCAAAATCAAATGGGAAATCACTTCGGCATCCATCTTTGTGTTGACGAAGTGCACCCGTCTGCGTGTAAAAGTTGTTTCGAGCACTTGTGCGGCTTCAGAGTGAACGTGTAGCTTATTGACTGTGGGTCTCGTTGCGGAAATGATTACCTACGGAAGTGCGTTTGGAAAATATGCGGCAAATGATATTTTGATTTGTTTTGTTGTGAAGTGCCTGGAGTTGACGCGGGGCTCCAAGTAGTTCGAATCCGTACGCGTGGCATCATTTACACATAATAAACTGTTGCTGGTTGAAAAATAAGCCATTTTGATGCATGCAATCAAATGTTATACACTATTTACTGTGATGCAATTGATAGTGGACATCCTTTAATATATTTTTCAGGAGATTTCTGCACACTTTGAAAAACTCATGTAATTTTGTGTCATTTTACTCCGACACATAGCAGCGAGTTAAATGACACAAAATTAAGTTTGATCTTATTTTTACAAGAGGCGTTTTCGAGCTTGTTTGTAATTTTACTGCATGGGTCTTTTTGGCAGTAACATAACCTCAATTACCCCATTCGTTTATCAG
Source organism: Aedes albopictus (assembly GCF_035046485.1). NCBI lineage: Eukaryota > Metazoa > Arthropoda > Insecta > Diptera > Culicidae > Aedes > Aedes albopictus. Next base: position 278,281,785 of record NC_085138.1, read on the forward strand.
AAATCTAACCCCAGATTTGTCTTCTTATAAAACACAATAAAGACCAGGTATCTTATTTCAGTATATCTTATTAAATTATCGTAACTTTGGGCGCACGCTTAAAAATATGTCAAACAAATCCTAAACGAATTTGACGATGATAGTTTTTGTGTTCACGTGTTCAAAAACGTAAAAATAAACCATATGTTTGTTTGTGTCATGATCGATTACGTCAATTTCCTCCATTACTTCTCCATCAAAATTGAGAATTTTTAAGTGTGTGCCAAATGCAGGAATTGATAAAAAAAAATCTCATACGGATTCCTTTAGAAAATTCTCCAGTGATTTCTTCAAAAAATTTTCCAGGGATTCCTTGAGAAACTTCCCTTGTATTTTGATCAGGATTATTTTTTTGAAAGGTTTGAGAAATTCCTCAACAGCTCCCATAAGAACCCAATAGAAATTCTTTCCCACGAATTTCTCAATACAACCAACCGAGAATTCATGTCCGTACCCTCCGCATATTTCTTCAAGAAAATCTTCCATGAATTCCTTTCAAAAGTGCTCCACACATTCATAAATTATTTAATAAATTTCATAAATTTCTCCAGAGATTCTTTAAGAAAATCTACGGAGTGTTTCACAAATTCCTGTATAAATTTACTCAGTTATTTCTCAGAAGATTACTCAAACATCTTTAAAGAGTCCTTTATGAAACACTACATGACCCTCAGAAAATACTCCAGGAACACTTCCGGAAAATTTCCACGGATTTCTTCAGAAATTCCTTTAGCAATTCTGTTCGAAAACCTCTGAATTTTGTTTTTTTTTTTAGAAATTTCTCTAAAGTTTCCTCTTCCAGGTATTCCTTGAGAAAATCCTTTAGAGATTCAGCAAGAAATTCTTTTAAAAATTCCTTCATATATTCTTTAAGGGATTTATTTATAAATTGCTGAAATGGTTTCTTCACATATTCCTATAGAGATTCCTCTAAAAACTTCTCATTGTTTTTTTTTTCAAAACTGATTCATGGGTGAGTACACAAATTCGTCCAAAGATTCTTTCGTAAAAATCTAGTGATTTATTTAGAAAAATCATCAGCAATTTACTTATAAATTTCTCCAAGAACTCCTTACAGAAAGTCTTCATAAGGGTATATTTTTATGGGCAGATGTCTGGAGCCCAAAAATGACGATCAAAACACCCGAGATGGCAGCTCAAAATCCAAGATGGCGGCCTAATTCAAGATGGTGGCTATTTTGATAAGTTTTAGGTTTTAAAACCATGCAGTATGGGTATATTTGATATGGGAAAGATCACCGGTTTCCAAAAGTAACTACCAGAAAATCCAAGATTAGGTCTCAAAATTCAAGATGGTGACTGTTTCAAGGAGTTTATTTCTCTAAAACCATGAAATTGAATTCAGGTTAGTCACTACATCTTCGACTCTTCTCGTGGTGTAGTAGTCACACTCCTGTTCTAGTAAATAGGAGTCGTAAGTTCGAGTCTCACCGAGAGGACGAGTAACTTTTTCGCAAATTCCACTCCAATTTGTCGATTTCTCACTCACGTCTGTATTTGTAAAGTCTAGCTTTTGAATTTTCTGTTACTTTTGATGATAAGTCTCACTCTTCTTCGTCAAGCTGAATGTCCAAAACGCGTTTTGCCACGCTAAAGGTATTGAGAACGCGTGGAGATTTTCTACAATGTTCAAAATCATTTTCGAAAAGATAGATGTTAAAATCCGGACACTTTTATATTCGGAATGGTGAAGATTACAATAGCGAGGACCAGAAAGTCCAAGATGTTATTACAAAACTCAAAATAGCTGCTGTTTTATGTTGTTCAAAGTCTAAATCATGTACTGTTCTTATGCTTATCGACGGCGAATGTGAACAGTTGAAAAACGAGAAGAATGTAGCATGGGCGAGAATGCTGCAACACCGTACGAGAGCGAATGAGGCACGTTACAAACAGGCGCGGAACAGGCAGAACTCAGTCTTCCGGATGAAGAAGCGCCAGCAGGAAGAACGAGATCGCGAAGCGATTGAAGAGCTGTACCGCGCTAAGAACACACGAAAGTTCTACGAGAAGCTGAACCGCTCGCGCAGAGGCTTTGTGCCACAAGCCGACATGTGCCGAGATAATCACGGGAATATTCTCACGAGCGAGCGTGAGGTGGTCGAGAGGTGGCGGCAGCATTACGATGAGCACCTCAATGGCGACGTTGCAAGTACCGAAGGTGGCGTGGTAACAGATCTAGGAGTATGTGCACATGACGAAAGACTTCCGGCCCCTGACCTTCAAGAGATTGAGGAGGAGGTTGGCCGGTTGAAAAACAACAAAGCCGCTGGAGCAGATCAACTACCAAGCGAGCTTCTAAAATACGGTGGAGAAGCACTGGTGAGAGCACTACACTGGGTCATTACCAAGATTTGGGAGGAGGAAGTATTACCGGAGGAATAAATGGAAGGTATCGTGTGTCCCATCTACAAAAAGGGCGACAAGTTGGATTGCGGGAACTACCGCGCGATCACACTACTGAGCGCTGCCTACAAGATACTCTCTCAAATTTTATGCCGCCGTCTATCACCGATTGCAAGAGAGTTCGTGGGGCAATATCAGGCTGGAGTAATGGGTGAACGCTCTACAACGGACCAGATGTTCGTCATCCGCCAGGTGTTGCAGAAATGCCGCGAATACAACGTGCCCACACATCACTTGTTCGTCGATTTTAAATCGGCGTATGATACAATCGATACAGCTATGGCAGATTATGCACGAATACGGATTCCCGGATATACTGATACGGTTGATCAAGGCGACGATGGATCGAGTGATGTGCGTAGTTCGAGTATCAGGGACACTCTCGAGTCCCTTCGAATCTCGCAGAGGGCTACGGCAAGGTGATGGTCTTTCGTGCTTGCTGTTCAACATTGCTTTGGAGGGTGTAATAAGAAGAGCGGGGATAAACACGAGTGGGACGATTTTCACGAAATCCGTTCAGCTGCTTGGTTTCGCCGATGATATTGATATTATTGCTCGTAAATTTGAGACGATGGCGGAAATGTACATACGACTAAAGAGTGAAGCCAGGCGAATCGGATTAGTCATTAATGTGCCGGAGACAAAGTACATGATGGCAAAGGGCTCCAGGGAGGAATCACCGCGCCCGCCACCCCGAATTCATATCGACGGTGATGAAATCGAGGCGGTTGAAGAATTCGTGTACTTGGGCTCACTGGTGACCGCCGACAGCGACACCAGCAGAGAAATTCAGAGGCGCATTGTGGCAGGAAATCGTTCTTACTTTGGACTCCGCAGAACTCTACGATCGAATAAAGTTCGCCGTAACACAAAGTTAACCATCTACAAAACGCTGATTAGACCGGTCGTCCTCTATGGGCACGAAACATGGACCCTACGTGCAGAGGACCAACGCGCCCTTGGAGTTTTCGAACGGAAGGTGTTGCGTACCATCTACGGCGGAGTGCAGATGGAAGACGGGACTTGGAGAAGGCGAATGAACCACGAGCTGCATCAGCTGTTAAGAGAACCAACCATCGTCCATACCGCGAAAATCGGGAGGCTACGGTGGGCGGGTCACGTCATCAGGATGTCGGATAGCAACCCGACTAAAATGGTTCTCGAGAGTCATCCGACCGGTACAAGAAGACGTGGAGCGCAGCGAGCTAGGTGGGTCGACCAAATGGAGGACGATCTGCGGACCCTACGCAGAGTGCGGAACTGTAGACAAACAGCCATGGACCGAGTGGAATGGAGGCGGCTACTATGTACAGCAGAGGCCACCCCGGCCTTAGCCTGACCGGTAAGGTAAGTAAGATTTCCGTTAGAAAATCCATCATTGTTTTTTTTTTCCAAAACTGATTCATGGATGAGTACACAAATTCGTCCAAAGATTATTTCGAAAAAAGTTCTAGTGATTTATTTTGGAAAAAATATCAGAAATTCATTCATAAATTTCTCCACGAATTCCTTACAGAAAGTCTTCCTATGGGTATGTTTTTATGGGAAGATGTCCGGGGCCCAAAAGTGACGATCAAAACACCCGAGATGGCTGCTCAAAATCCAAGATGGTGGCCTAATTCAAGATGGTGGCTATTTTAATAAATTTTAGGTTCTAAACCATGCAGTATGGGTATATTTGATATGGGAAAGATGTCCGGTTTCCAAAAGTGGCAATCAGAAATTCCAAGATTACGGCACAAAATTCAAGATAGCGACTGTTTCAAGGAGTCTATTTCTCTAAAACCTTGAAATTGAATTCAGGTTAATCACTACATCTTCAACTTTCTCGTGGTGTAGTGGTAACGCTCCTGTTCTAGTAAGTAGGAGTCGTGAGTTCGAGTCTTATCGCAAATTCCACTCCAATTTGCCGATTTCTCACTCACGTCTGTATTTGTAAAGTCTAGCTTTTGAGTTATATGTTACTTTTGATGATAAGTCTCACTCTTCTTCGTCAAGCTGAATGTCCAAAACGCGTTTTGTCATGCTTAAGGTATTGAAATCACGTGGAGATTTTCTACAATGTTTAAAATCATTTTCGAAAAGATGGATGTTAAAATCCGGACACTTTAATATTTGAAATGGTGAAGGTGTCCAAACTCCAAAAGCGATGACTAGAAAGTCCAAGATGTTAACCCAAAACTCAAGATAGCTGCTGTTTTATGAAGTTCAAAGTCTAAATCATGTAATATGGCTCTTATGCTTATCGGATTGGGACTGTTATGATATAGAACTTTGGGAAATGGCTTAGCAGTCTTGGTGGAAATTAAAAACGTTATGGCAAACCAATATTGACAAAAAACAGTAACAAGTCGCACCCTTGAAAAAGACCCCAAACGGGCCGAAACGTTGGGAAAGATTTAAACAACACGTTTTTTATTTCCACTAAGACTGCTAAACCATTTCCCATAGTGCAATAATGTATCTTCAAGTTTAAAATACTTCAACGTCAACAGGACAAAAAAAAACATTCAATTGAAACACCGATCAAAGTCCGGTGGTACCTATGCGTTTGGTAATCTAACTGAGCAATGTACAATGCTCCGATCAGATTGTAACACGTAAATAATGTACACTGTTTAATGCACTAAGCAAGTAGCTTAGCAGCCACATTAGCTTACTGTAATCAATCGACAAATCGAAAAAAAAAACCATATTGTTCTGCTCATCGTTTTATACGGACAATTTCAGGTGCGTTAGGTGATGTTATTAAATATCTAACAATGTAGAAGTCAGTTAATGGCTTGTGCCGTGAAAATGATTTTTGTTAAATGGAAATAAATTACAACGTTTGAGTGCTCTGACATTCATGCACACAACAGAAACACGTGTTTGATGAACAAATTGAGATTTGAATAATGAGAAGAAATCCACGTAGTCCGATGAAAATCGAACCCAGCATTCCCAATTCGCTATACGGGTGGTTCGAGCTCAGTTATGTGCCTCCAGGGGACAGAGATGGTCAAGTGGCTCCATAGCTTGGAGGAAAAAAAACGAGAACTTACAATATTGCAGCCCTAGAGAAAGGCACAAATTTCCCAAATGGACAAACATTCTTTAATATTCTACTAAAACATCGTTGTATCTATATTCAGCAGTCCTTTTTCGAAGCACAATACTTACTTCATAAATGACCAAATTTGAAACAGTTGCATGCTCACAAAATTTGAATCAACTACAAACTCAAGCTATAAACGATGGCTAGCATCAAAGTTTGCTCAATGGGTTCAATCCATACTGCCGTTATCGTTACGTGTATGTATCCTAAAAAATCCCTTCAAGGATTACTGCCCCGATGAGAGCTTGTTCATTTCTACATGGCCTCCCGTAATAGACAATCATTCTAAACGGTCACCGACAACTCGTTCCTCTAAAGGCGCCACACAGTCATTAGGAAGATGCTTCATCATCCCGCTCCCAGAACAAGTGTTCCACATAATTAAGCCCATAAAAGACAATGACGTCGAAATTGCTCTTCGGTAAGACTTCAAAATGCGACCGTTTAGTGCGCTCGAATTGTCGCGGTTCTGCCGGCTCCCGCGCTCGCTGCCGCTTCTTCCTCAAATGGCGCAATAGAGCCCACATGAACCGCTCAAATGAATGAGTTGGAAAATAATCGCAATAATTATTTCCCTCGCTAATTATAATTATTATTTTAATGCTAACGACCGCGAGCATCTTGTTTTGTCCGGCAATGATGGTACTCGGAACTGCATGTCTCTCCGTCGTGTTTTTTTTTTGTATTCTCCATCTGTCATTGTGGTCGACTCGTGGCTCAAATCAAAGCACATCCCCTCTAGAGAGAGATCCAACCGAGAATTGTACAAAAAGCGATAATAAGCAATCGCACACAGAAGATTCTTCAGCGAATAATAGGATCCCGATGCGGCGCGCGCGGCGAACCATTTCTGCAGGCGTATTAACGAGCCATTCCTTGTAATTTGCAATTGGGTATGCTTCTGTTTCCCATTTTCGCATTCTCAACTCCCTGATCTGTGGTGCTGAGCATTAAGAAGAGTATACTGGGGTAAGTTGAAGTGCGGAGACTTAGACAGTCTTACGTGTGCATGTATATTACATAACTTCAAACTATAATTTTAAGTCCTCTTACTGTATATGTTGTCTTGATAAACTTAAATAAAGCCAAGTGGTGCAATTTGCCATTTCTTATTTCTATTTTTTAATGGGTCGATAACATTATCCTGCTTGACAAATCAGACCAAACATTTCAATAGATCCTATCTGCATTTGAGAGGCTCTCTTCGTTTACTTTGTCTTTAAATTATTGCAATGTAATGGTACTTTTTTCAACTATTTTTGCAGTACAACTCAAAACGATTGCTTTGACCATCGTTCTTTGCAAGGAGACAATAAAAATTCTTAAAAACAGCTGATATATTAACGAAAGAGAGAGAAACTTTAGAGAGCCTATCTTCTGCAGATAGGACCTTTAGATATGTTTGGCCTGAAATTCAAATTTGAAAGAAAGATGTAATTTTCTATGAGATTCTCATAAACCAAAGTATGACGCATAAACATAGTTTTTTTTAAGTGTGTAGAACGACTCACTCAAAGTGCAAATTTTCGGTAATACCAATCCGTGTGGTCAATTATGAATTTCAAATAACTCAACGTACATATGTACAGATGGGTAAATTATTGGTTAAATTGGGAAAAAATCCACAGTTCAGGTGAGATTTGAACTCAGGGTCGTGAGTTCAAATCTCACCTGAGCTGTGGATTTTTTCCCAATTTAACCAATAATTTACCCATCTGTACATATGTACGTTGAGTTATTTGAAATTCATAAGTGTGTAGAAGGTAGAGAATAAGTTGTGGAAGATTACCTCTATATACCCTAAATACCCTAATAGGAAAAGTGCTTTGATGATAGTTTCTCACAAAAACTAGGGTTTCTTTCGCCAGTCTTCCCGTCATTCCATCAATTCATTCCCAGTTTCATGATGGTATCGTTAGCATAACTCTTCCTGCCAGAATTCCTTTTCTGCTTCTCCCACCCACTTCGGTACCGGAGGAGCACAGCTACTCCAACCATCCGCCTCTGCTCAAGAAAATGCGTCGAAAAATGGGTGTGGAATGGACGAAAGATATTCAATTGCAACGATTCTGCTTCAAATACTAGCTGGAAGCTACTCCTGCCTTATTATTTTCTGTTCGGTTGAGACCAGAGCACCAGAATGCGCTACAGGCGCCTTGCTCTTCTCTAATGGATTACAATCATTTTTCTGGTTGGATGGTTCATTATCGCTATGAAAAGCGTACGCTAATGCATCATGATAAATAAGGCTCTGAATAATACTTATTCGCACAAAATGGAATAAGCTTACGATTGTGCTTATATTAAGTATAATTAGAAGGATTTTGGTTGGGTTCCGGGTCATTTTGTACGACTTTGGTGGGATATAGCACTAGATTGAAGCCTTGATAGGAAGGTGCGATCTTCGGTAAAGTTGTTCAGGACTACGAGTACTTCCAGGTCAATAAGTTCCGAATTTCATCACCACATGGCACAAGTGTACATAGTGACTTCCGGTATGACTTTTTATTAGATGTATCACAAGATTGAAGCCAGATAGAAAGGTACAAACCTAGCATCCAAGTTCAAGGATCAAGGATCATTTCAGGAACACTTTGAGAGTATTCCTCAAGACTATCTACAGAAATATTTACCGCGAATGTCCAAGGGGTTGCTCTAAGAGATTGAATTCCAGTAGAATGAATATTTTAGCGTGGTTATTGTTGAAGTTTCGTTGATCTCATAGCAGATTTTTGTTTTCGTGAAAAATGTGAAGGTCAGAAAGATATTCTCATAATGAGGATGCACACTAGTTTTAGCAAAGATATTCAAAGAAATTTCTGGCTCCAATTTCATATGTATTATGTGAAATTAAAAATCAGGGGCAGGCAATAACCCATGACCATCCGCTAATTAAGCGAAAGTGGAATCAACTGCGCCACGGGCACCGGCGCTCTAGAGAGGAATTTCCGAATGAATCTATATATATAATGAGAAAAGTAAAATATCGCTATCATATAAAGGCCTGTCGAAAAATTGCAGGTCTGACTGCTACACTAATTTTCACTAGTTTTCAATTCTTCTCTAAACAAACGTCATGCTAAGGGCAAAATACCTGGGATTTCTTAATGAATTATTTCAAGGACACCTTCAAAAATTCCTTTAACCATTCATTCAGGAACTTCTCTAGAGATTGTTTCAAAAATTTCTTAAAGGACTTCTCCAGAAGTTTCTCCTTCGTGAATTTTTCCATGGGCACGTTGCAGTGTTCCGAAATTGATTGTTTCAGGGCTTGTTCCAAGAAGTGCTTTAAGAATACCTCCCACGATTCCTTCAGAATTTTTCACAGATACTTCTGCAAGAAAGCATCAAGGGATTCCTGCTAGGATTCTTGAAGAGATTGCTCCAGGATTTTTTTCAGCGATTCCTCCAGGAATTTCTTTAGAGACTCCTTCGGAAATTCCTACAGGAATTCCTCAGGAGTTCGTCCAGGAGTTTCTCCTAGGATTGCTTCAGGAATTCTTTCTGGGATTCCTCCAGATTTCATCCAGGAATTTCTCCAGGGTCTCCTCGAGAAATTCCTCCATAAATTACTCCAGGAATTTCTTCAGGGACTCCTCCAGGAAAATTACAAGGAATTAAGCAATGAATTCCATCATAAATGATGTCAGCAATTCATCCAGGAATTTCTCCAGGAATTCCTTCAGGGATTTCTTCAGAAGTTTACCTAGGATTTTCTGTAGGAATACCTTTTGGATTTTTTCAGGAATACCTCTAAGAATTATTCCAGATTTTCCTCCAGGATTTCCGCTAAAAATTCATCCAGGAAATTCTTCAGGGATTTTCCACGGATTTCTCCACGAATTTCTCCAAGGATTCCCTCAGGGATTCCTTCAGAAGTTCCTTCGAAGATTTCTCCAGGAATTCCTTCAGAAATTTCTCTAAAATTTCGTCCAGGAATTTCTGAGGGGTTTTCTACCATGGTGTCTCTTGAGATTCCCCCACAAATTCATCCAGTATTTTTCATTAGAATTCATCCAGAGATTGTTTCCGAAATTCCTTCAAGAATTCCCTCAGCAATTTCCTAGGCATTCCTCCAGGGTTTTATCCAGGATTTTTTTCCAGAAACTTCTCTAGGAAATTCTCCAGGAATTTTTCAGGAATTCCTCCAAGGATTTCTCCAGAAATTTCGCCACGAATTTTTCTGGGGTTTTTTCCAGTGATTTTTCCAGGAAATCTTTCGAAGATTCCTGCAGGAAATCCTCCAGAAGTTCCTCTAAGGATTCTTCCAGGAATTCAGGGATTGCTACGTGAATTCCTCTAGAGATTCCAACAGGATTTTTTTCGCAAATTTCTTCAAGGATTCACCCAGGAATTCTTTCAGGAATTCCGTCGAGGATTTCTTCAAGAATTTCTTCATAAATTCCATAAGAAATTCCTCCAGGATTTCCTCAAGGGTTTTTTTAGAAATAGAAAAATAATAGAAATAGGAATCCCCCAGAACTCCTCTGGAGATTTCTCTTAAGGTCATCCAGTAACTCTTTCAAGATTTCCTCTACCAGGAATTCCATCATGGATTACTCCAGCAATTCCCACAGAAATGCCTCTAAAAATTTCTCCAGGAACTCCTCCAAGAATTCCTCCAGAAATTACCCCAGGAGTTTCTTCAGGAATTCCTCCAGGAATTGGTCCTGGATATCCTTCAGAAATTATGTCAGTAGCTCCTCCAGGATTTTTTCCTAAGATTCCATCAAAAATTGCTTCAGTGATTGATCCAGAGATTTCTCCATGAATTTCTCCAGGGATTTCTCCAGGAAAACCTTCGAAGGTTCCTTCAGGATATCCCCCAGAAGTTCCTCCAAGGATTCCTCCAGGAAATTATTTAGAGTTTCTTCAGAAATTCTTCCAGGAAATTCTTCAGGAATATCTTCATGAACTTCCCAGGTATTCCTTCAGAAGTTCCTTCAGGTATTTCTCCTCAAATTTCTTTCAGAAAGTCCTTCGAGGATTTCTCCAGGAATTCCTCCAGAACTCCAGGAATTTTTCAAGCATTTTTTTCTAGAAATAGAAAAATAACAGCAATAGAAATCTCCCAGAATTCCTCTGCAGATTCCTCTAGAGATTCCTCTAGAAATTCATCCAATAATGTTTTCAAGAATTTCTCTTGAGTTTCCTCCTGCAATTCCCACAGAAACACCTCTAGAAATTCCTTCAGTCTTACATCCAGAAATCCAGAAATTTCTCCAGAAATCCATCCCTCTCAGGAAATACTTCAGGAATTTCTTCAGGAATTCCTCCGGTTATTGCTCCTGGACATCCTTGAGAAATTATGGCAGCAATTTCTCCAGGAATGTTTCCTGGAAATGCTCTAGGGATTTCTTTAGATTTTTCCAGTCAATTCTCAAGAAGTACTTAAGGCGAAACTGGAAGCATTTTATCATTTTTTCGGTTTTTGATTTTTTATTAAATAACGAAGCAATATTTTCAAAATCGGTTTTCGTGTACATGTAGAGTATGGATCAGGGAATCTTCTGAATTTTTTTGAGGTGGAAAATGTTTTCCATTTTTGCAAAAAACATTTTTTCGTGAAGTTTTGTTCAAAAATGGTTTCTGCAAAAACGAAAAACCATTTTCCACTACATAAAAAAATCAGCAGATACCTTGATCCATACTCTACATGTGCACGAAAACCGATTTTGAAAATATTGCTTCGTTATTTGATGAAAAATCAAAAACCAAAAAGTGAGGAAATGCTTCCAGTTTCGCCTTAAAGGAATTTTACAGTTATTCCTCCAGGAATTGATTCGGGGATTCTTCCAGGGATTTCTCCGTGAATTTCTCCGGGGATATTCCCAGAGATTCCACCAGGGAATAATTCAGAAATTCCTCAAAGGGTTCTTCCAGGAAATCCTCCTGGAATTTCTCTAGGGTTTTTTTTTAGAAATTTCTCCAGCAATTCCTCCCTGAATTCCTCTGGAAATTTCACAATGTATTCCTTCAGGAATTCTTCCAGGGATTGCTCCAAGAATTCATCTAAGAATTTCTTCAGGAATTACGCCAGGAATTTGTTCAGAAGTCTTTCCAGGCATTCCTCCTGGATTCTCTGTAGAGGTTTTGCCGGGAATTGCTTCAGGGCTTTCTTCAAGAATTTCACCTCCAGAAATTTCTCTAAAATTCTTCAAGAAATTCTACAAGAGGTGTTTTCTGACTTTTTTTCTAGGGAATCCTCCCAGAATTCCTCCAGGAATTTCTTCGGAATATCCTCCAAAGAATCCTCCAGAAATTTATCTTGGATTTCTTCTAGGATTTCCTTATGAGATCTCTTCCAAAATTTTTCTATGTATTTCTACAATAATTTATTAAGGAATTCCTCCAGGTATACTTTCAGAATTATTCCAGGGATTCCTTCGGGAATTCCTTCTGAAGTTCTACAGGGCTTTCTCCAGGCATTCCTGTAGAAATTGCTCCAGGGATTAATCCAGATGTTTTTTCAGGGATTTATCCAGGAAGTCTTCCAGGAATTGCTCCGTGAATTCCTCCGGAAAGTCTTGCAGAGTTTGATCCAGAAATTTCTCAAGTGATTTCTTCAGAAATTCCTCTCAGGTGCTCTTCGAAAATTCATTCAGGAGTTCCTTCGGAAATTTCAGAAATCCTTAGATCATCTTAATAGAAGAAGACCAAGAACTTCTTCAGGATTACATGATGATTTTTTAAAATTATTTCAAGAAATCCAGGAGGAATTGCTCCAGCGAATAGTATTGGAGGATACTTTAAAAAGGACTGCATACTGGAACCAGGAAATTTTAGGGTAGTCCTCATAAAAGCTCGTTATTCCCAAAAGAGTTCAGCTAAAAATTCTTATGAATGTTTTGTATACATTAAGAAAAAAAATCATAGCAAAATAATGCACAAGTAAATAAAAATTCTTAATCTTTCATAAAATTGATCACCGCTACGTTAATTTGTGTAGATCAGGCCGATCAGAACGATGCCTAGGAAACGGACCAGAAAATTATTCAAAAGGCAAATCTCAAGTTGGGGTTCCCAACCGTTCATTGACTTTAAGTCAGCTTATGACTTTCTCGACCTTTTGGCGATATGTAGAAACACAGCAAAATAATGGCAGATTTTCCGGAAGCTCCACTAGAATTATTTAACCATAAATTGGTAGTACACAACGAGCATTTCGATCGAAAACGGCATCTGGATTAACGAGGTGGAACGGGATCTATGATGCGTGGGCCGCAATCGTGGGTTAAAAAGACGACCATAAACCTGGTGAATTGGCACTGCATAGTTGGTCTGGCGAAGTTTTATTTAGATAGTTGATGTGGAATCTGATATGATCTAAGGTGTCCCGATTTATTTATGTCGAGAGGCCAGTATGTGTGTTAGTTCGACTTGTGTCGCTATTCATCAAAAATAATTCGTTGGAATAATATATGGTAGTAACTACCCAACCAGATGGGAAAAAAAAACAAAATTATTAGAGATTGTGTTATTTTGTTACAATAAGGGGATTCACTAAACAGTGTAAACTGATTAAACTGATTAAACGTCGCAATCACCATAGCAATCTTCGATTATTCCATCCGCAAAATCATGAAACATTTCAAATAAGCAGAAAATCATGGCTTACGCAGCAAATCAATCTGTTTAGTGAGTCCCCCTAATGATTTTTGTAACAAGGGTAGCTATAAAACATGTACCGTAAATCGATTGCTGATATTAACAACACCCGGTTTACGCAATATTTTTTACAGATGTTTGGCAACCATTTTATACCGACTTTGGAAATAAATCGGCACAAATACATATTTGCAGCCTTACCTATCTTAAAACAAATTCCGTAAACCGGGGTCAAATTGATCAGCGGGGTGAAATTGATCACTTGGGTACTACATTGTAATTACATACCAGGAACTTCTAAGCGTCGCAATGATTTCAAACTTCTTACTTTACTCTTTCATAGATGTCTAAGGATGAGTTTAATCTATTATTTTTTTTAGAAAAAAGTTAGTTTTGCCTTATTTTTTTTAAAGAATTTGCAATGTATTTCTCACTTAGCTGAAATTATTGCTTCTAAACAATCGATTGCCACTAGGACTTCCCGTAAATTTTTTGTTCTAACATTTTTGTGGAGCCTTGGTTGGAAAGTTATGAAGCTATTCTGAATATGAATAAGTTTAAAAAAAGTTCTTTTTTGACAAAAAAGTCATTTATTGTAACATAAATCACTAATTTCTAAGGAAATTGCCTACCTTTAGGCGTTAAGGGGGAAATTTCAAAATTTAATTTGACATTTTAAGTGTCAAATCCAGTAGTTGTAAGAGCTTTGACGCGTTATTCGGGTGTAGAAGAGCAAAATTAAGTGGATAAGAATTTTTTTCTGTTTAACCGATGCTTAATTGTACACTGATCAATTTCACCCCAAAGTGGCATCTTCAATTTTTTTTTTATTTTTGAAGTAATTTAACCAAAAGTTGAAATTTGTTGAACAAAATTCTTTTACATGGTTTCATGGAGATCCACTGGGTACTGATTTTACAGAAATTCTTTTGGCAATATTTTGATTGCCACTAATGTTATCCGCAAAAGTTGTTTTAAAGTGATCAATTTGACCCCGGATTACGGTAACACTAGTTTACAGCATTTTTGAACTCAGTAAGCTGATGATCATTTTTGGTGTAGAATCATGTCCTGAGTTCGAAAACGTGATGGAAAAAAAATACAGTATAGCGGAATTTTTTTCGACTTTCCATACAAGGTTGATGATTTGAAATTGATTTTTGTTCTATTTTTAAGCAAAGTCGCTCACTTCACACATCTCATTCTCGGTAATCAATGCTCCGATTGAGCTGAATTTTTTACTGTAACTCGCCTACATATGATTGACATAAACGTTGAGAAAGAATGTTTAGATTGTTTTTTTTTCTTATTGAAAAGAATACATTTCTTCAAATATTTTTGGAAATTTTGCTAAAATTTAAGGAGTTTGTCCCAAAAACTCGGCAATACCTTGAATATCATCAATCTGACGCAAAACCTGCATTCAGATGATCGAATGGTATTGTATTCAGCTTTTAATTTATGGAAAAAGATTTGAAAATGGTTGAACAAAACGCAAGATATTTGAATTTTAGTAAATTCCATATTTTAAAAATTGTGAAACTCGATATTGAGCTTAAACTCAAAAACTGCTCTACTTAAAAATTTTCGAAGCGCGGTTTCGAAATCAGCAGCAAATTGTACTTCAAAAATTTTGGTCGTTGACAGAAGTTCACGACTTTCGTATTATTTTGTAAACTAGTGTAATTAGGTTTTCGAAATTAATCCAAAAAATGATGTAGTTTATCAATATGAACTAAGGGGAACGTTTTTTTTTTAATATAACAAGCTTACATCAAACTTTGTTAGATTAGGCGCAACGCAAAATGCTTATCAATTATGGAATCATTTTGTCACAATAAAAATACTAATATTACAGAATAGTTATTTATGTAACGAGTTGTAAAAAGTTGATTATTTCAGTACGAGTCGTACATTACATATGTACATAAATACGAAGAGTGCTGAAAAAATCGAGTTTTGCAACGAATTCCACACAAAATTTTATGCAATGATTTATTTCATAATGCAACCCATTTGAGTTGCATAATGTTCATAATGCAACTCAAATGAGTTGCATTATGAACATTACACAACTATTTTTCATTATGCAACTCATTTCAGTTGAATAATGAACCAGTTCGAAAAAAATGGTCATTATGATACCAAAACGAGTTATATAAAATGTAAATTATGATACTGAATTGCATAAAAATATGTTACTAAATATGCGGAAAAGTATATAATTACAATACTGATATGGATTATGATATTACATTTTATACTGAATAATTAAAAAAAAAATGTTTCATACACTTGTAGATTCAGACCAGTTTGGTAATCACACACTTGTACAAAGGTCACAAAAAATGCAATGGTTCAATCAGCATTAGAAATAATTTCCCTTCTGTCTTGAGGCCTGTTAATAACATATGCTCGTCTGCCTACAATTTATCAATTCAACACTCTATTAGCCACGAGCCACGATGCTCTCCTTTTAGATAGATGTTTCTTGTATTCTCTTGCACTTCGCGTTTGCCACATAGCCAGCACCTAATGCTGTGCCAAACCTACACCCATGCTCAACCGAATGAGTCAGCACTGCAGCTACCAAGCCCCATGCTAAACTTGACTTCGATCATCGAAGAAAATCGAAACTGAAGCATCATCAACGAGTGACGCACCTATTTAATGCCAGCCATGTGGTCACAATGATGAATAGAAGCCCCACTAGGTCTGGCACTGGTGGCTTCTGTTGCGATTCGCAGATTACTTAACGCTTCATCTGACTGATGTATTCCAGCAGCAACAGCAGCACCAGCCGTGCTTGCCTGGGGGATAACTGTAAAACACATTCCGGAGAAGTGTGCAATTCGCGACTACGAAGGTAAAAGAGATTCCAACTCTTTGTCGCTCTAATGAAAAACCTCGTAAGGAACTGTCAGAATGTGCGTGAAAAAAAAGCAAAAAATATTTGCCTCTCGTTTTTTCTCACGTAAACCTTCACGCACATTCGACAACTTCGTAGTCGCGAATGGGCTCGCTGGCTGTTGTATTGACACAGCGTGAACACTTCTCCCGCACGCCCAGCAACTGCTAGTTCGTGGTGGCAGCTCTAATCACTGCTGGCTCTGGCACAGACGTTGTCCAAAAGGATGGGAGACTGTGCAAAACGAATTACTCTACACTCAACACCTTGGGGATTTAAATACAATGTTTCAGCCTATCCCGCAATGAAAAATGATTCTTAAATTTTCTGCTTTTAGATTAGCCAGTTGCGATTTTCGACGGAGCTGGGGATGAGTCTCCGTTAGGATTTTGCCATGCGTTTCTGATTTATGATCACGAAGCGTACAATCACCCACCATGCCATTAATTACGGTTGGCGTGCATGGTCCTACTGAGCTATTTATAGTTGAAAAATCAGTTTATTATTCAACAGTTGTTTTATATAAATCCTCTTTATTTATTATTCCTAAACTTTTTTCTAAAATGCGACTCTTTTCTAAAATGCGTAATCTAATACTTCCATGTTTCCATTCATTCACACATACTTGGTAGTAAACGATAAATCAAATTCGAGTAAATTTTGAAATCTTGTATGATGTTCTCCACTAATAAAAATACGTTGCAACTAGATGTGTCCCGAGCAGTAGAGGATATCTACAGCATAACAAAATATGTTATTTTGGCAAAATAACTGAGAAACGGAAAGAGTTATTTTTGTGTTATTAACATAACATATCATGTTATAAACTTGTCTGTCATAAGCGGCAAAATAACAAAAATCATAACAAAAAATGTTCCTGGCAGACCAGTTGAATAATACGTTTTGTTTGTTTCAATAACAACCTAATAATAGTGAATTTGTAAAATATTTCAATAACAAATTTTGAAATTAACAAGTTATTGATAACAATTTTAAAGCGTTATAAGATCTTAAAAGGTCTGAGGAGGAAGAGGGGTTTGTGATAATATGACAAGCAATGTGTTAAGCATAGGAAAATCCCGTACGAAGTGGGGAGGGGGCGAAAATCCCCAATTTTGGTGTGACGTACTCAATGGATGCTACCTATTGACACAGTTAGAATGTAATGAATTTATTACAAAACTTGTTATTGATGTATTATTGATGATCAAATATTTGCAAAGTCCCAATAATTCAACAATAACTGAACTTGTTCTACAACAAAACATGTTATTGAAATGTTATTCGAAGAAAATATATTAATACATAGCACGATCATAACAAAATAAGTTTGTCCAACAAAACATGTTATGGAGAGGTAATGCCTCAATAAGATAATAATAACAAACCAAGATATAAACACAAATTTTGTGATTCCGTTGTTATGATTTTGATATTCTCCTCTGCTCGGGTGCGCGAAGCATATTTCACCGGCGGCGGCGTATATAGTAATTTAAAGCAGCGGCGGCGGCGACGCCGGCGTCATGCCATTTGCTTTATTCAGCGGCGGCATAATCGGCGTGATTTATTTTTATTCTGCTACTGCTAGTCCTTAAAAAAAGTCTACACAAGAATTTTGCTATAGATTTTTGAGAGATATTTTAAGGACTTTCACTAGGAAATTTATAAAGAATTCCTATTTACGCCATTTTTACGGTATTTTTACATTTTTGGCCAGCGCTGCCGTGGTACAATCAGAGCTAGTTATTCAAAATTTTCAAATTCTAGCACCCCATATACTGGTACGCTCCTAGAGAAATTACTTCAATTTGAACCTTCCACATTACTTAGATGATTTGTCCTAATCTGGTCAATAACTTTTTAGAATAAACGCACACTGAAGAATTTCACCAGTTGACCAGTATTCACCAGTATTCAACCAGTTGAATAGGATTATCCGGTGAGTTCGTTCTTTTTTATTTTCTTTTATGTGCATTTTGTTTTCATTATCGTATAACTTTAATATTATAGCGCAGGTGGTAACTTGCATCTAGTTAGTTTAATGAGTGTATGTTTACTTTTGAAACAGTTTTCATAGAATTTATATAGTTCGTCACGCGTAGGTTTTTTTTGTTGTTTTTGATGAGTAAACATATGGCATTCACCCGACGAGGGTGATCGATTGTTTGCTTCCCGTGTGAAGCGATCAAGAGTTATTCAGTTTTTTATGTTGTGTCGCGTCTTTTGTAGCAACACTGAACGATCAGCTGACGTGGGTGATCAGTTGTTTGCTTCTCATATGAAGTGAACAATAGTGCGTCAGCTTGCATGTTGGGTCGTGTCATTTGCAGTTAAATATTTGGCGTCTAGCTTCCGCGGTTCGATCGTAATAAATATTAAGCGACCACCTGATGCGGGTAGTCGATTGTTTGCTTTCCGCGTAAAGCGAACAATAGCGCGGCAAGGTCATATTACTTATCAAAGTGAATCCAGACCCAACGTTACCTTTCCTACTAACAAACATTCCTTCCTGCAGCCTCTGGTGGAGTCGCAGCGGTAAACGCGGTCCTTCACTTAACAAAGGTTGTTACTAATATTCCTTCCCTCTTCCAACCTGACTGCAAGGACGTGGCCGGCGCCGTTATTGTACCGCTAAAGAGAGTCTCTGAAGCGTGCACAGTGAGAATGTTGACCACCCCCAGTCAATTATTCAGTTGATTCATTGTGCAACTGTCATTGGTTCGGGTCAATCACGGAATAGCAACCATAGATGTGTGCAGTCAGTTTAAGCTAAGCTAAGCTAAGCTAAACGCACACTGAAGCATTTCATTTCTCTTTTGTGCATATATCGGCGTGCAATCGGCCTTAGTTTTTCTTGTCATAAGAAAAGAAAACGGAGTCTTATGAAACGCTGGAGATAACTTTGCAGGATTTCTGAACTGATTATATGAGAAATTATTGGGCGAGTTTCCGAAGAAATGCTAAAAGAATTTTCTTATGATTTTTTTAGTTTTTCCCAAGAATTCATCTTAAAATTTATCAAGAAACTTCTCTAGGCGTATTGCCCTAGCTATTCCTTCATAAATTAATTTTTTTGCAGATATTACTAAATAAATTGGAAACAAGTTCTTCCAGCAATTCCTTCACAAGTTTTATCAGAGTTTCCACCAGTATTTTTTCAGCAATTATTCAAAAGATTCTTGCAAGAAGTTCTGCAGAGGTTTCTCCGGGTGAATCCTCGAAAAAAATTTCTGTACATTCCTCCGGGGCTCTTTTCAGAACTCCCCCCCGCGAATTCTCTCAGGCTTTTTTTAATAAATTTCTCTAGAAATTCTCGAGTTCCTCCAGAAGATCATCAGATATTCCTCCACGTGTTGCATCATAAACTTCTCTTGGGATTTATTGAGACCTTTCTTCAGGGATTCTCTCGGAAAATTTTTAGGAGATTATTTCAAGAATTTCTTCAAAATCTATATCAGGATTTATTTCTTGGCGTTTCTGCCGGAATATCTCAAGAAATTCTACTTGGAATTACTGCAAAATATTATCCAGTTTTCCAGTCAGTCAGCGATTCAATTTTTTGTTTTAATTTCTACAGCTAAGTTTTTCTCCGAATTACCTCTAGATATTACTTCGGAAATTTCTCCAGGGGCATTTGTCCTCTTGTATCTTTCATATAATTCGAAAAAAAAAATCATTCAAGAATTTCTCCAGAAGTATCATGGAGATACTTCCAGCATTTGCTTTAGAATATCCTTCAGGAATCCTTTCAGATTTTTTTACAGATTTTTTCAATAATTCCTCCAGTACCTTCGCCTGCAATGTCTACAAGGATTCCTGATTTTTTTTCACGAGAGAACGAAATTGCTTAATAGTTCAATTCAGAAATTCCACAAGGGTGTTCTTTGGAAATCCCTTCAGGAATTTTCTTAGAAACTTCTCCAGGAAGTTTTCCTTCACCCAAGGAGTTCTTCCAGGAACGTTCCAACGGTTACTTCCGAAATTGTTTAAGAGAATTTTGTTCAGGAATCCTTTCAAGAAATTTTCAAAAATTTGTTCTTGGAATCTCCAGAGGTATCTTCAGGGATTCCTTTAGAAATTCCTTCAGGTTACCCTTGTAGAATTACGCAAGTATTTGTATGTACTTATGTAAAAATCCGTGGAGGAAAGAGTTCTTGGAGGAATCCCTGAAGGAATCCCCGTAAGATATTTCTGAAGGAACCGCAGGAGATATTAAAAATAGAAACCTTTTAGAAATTACGCCAGTAACCCCTGACGATTTTTTAAATGACTCTTGCAGGAACCCTTGGAATTTACGAACCCAGGATTTTCGAAAGAATACCTGATATTTTTTTTTAAATTCTGGAAAAAAAATCCATGGAGAATTGTTTGAGGATATTCCTTGCTGACATTCATGAAGAAGTCCTTAAAGAATCTCAGGGAAATTCTCACATTAAGGAACACTTAGTGGAACTTCTATAAGAATCCTTCAAAGAAAGTCTGGAGATTCTAAATTCCTAGAAAAATCTCTTGAGAAATTTACAAAGAAATTTTGGTATAAATTTTAAGGAATTATTTATAAAGAAAAGCCTAGTCCTAAGCTTTATAAAGAAACTTAGTGAAATATCCTTAGAAAATCCTTGGGTTCTGGAGGAATTTTTGATGAAACTCATGGAGGAATACCTGAATAAATCTATGTATGAATTTCTGTGAAAATCTCTGAAACCACAAGAATTCCTGGGAGAGTTATTGAAGTAACCGCTGGAGGACCTCCTGAAAGAATGCTTGGATAATTTTATGAAAGGAATTCCTGGAGTTATTAATGAGGGGGATCTTCTATAAATTACTTCAGGGTTAAGAATGAAATATTTTTGTGTGATCTTATTTACAGACTTTCTAAGGCATCAATGGATTCATTTATGAAGGTTCTCCATAGAAATTCTTTGGAAAAAAAATATGGAGAAACTTAAGGCATCCCAGAAAAAAACAAATTTCTGAAGGAATCTTTGGAAAACTTTTTGAAGAAATCCCTGGAAAAATTTCTAAAAGAAATCTGATTTCTTGATTTCTGAAAGAAAAAAAAACGCTTTCTGAATATCTGGAATCCGTGGATGGTTTTCTGAAAAAAAAACCTCGGAGAGATTTCTGAAACAATTCATGAAGGAACTTCTTAAAACGAAACTGGACGCATTTTCTCATTTTTTTGGTTTTCGATTTTTTTTTAAACAACGAAGCAATATTTTCAAAATTGGTTTTCATACCCAGTTAGAGGAAGGATCGAGCTATCTCCTTTTTTTTTCAGGTGTAAAACTTTTACCAATTTTTCGAAAACCTTTTTTTAAATTTTATTCAAAAATGATTACCGTAAAATGGGGTAACTTTGATAGTTTTGCAGCGAATTTTCTCAATATTTTTACATGTAACAGTATTTCCCCGAGTTTTATATTTTTAAAACAAGTACTGGGGTATCAGTTATCAATTGCAATTAAAAGATTCGACAATCCAAATATTTTGGATAACTTTTAGTTTTTCAAAGAACCGAAAATCAGATTTTCATTTTGGGGTAACTTTGATAATGCCCTAAAAACACATCAAATCTCAAAAAGTAATCATAGATTCAAATCTTAGGAGTATGAACATGATGAGAGAAGGCTTGAGGAATATATTAGATAGAATTTTTATGTCAAAACATTGAATTTTACTAAATTCTACATATAAAAATGAGTTTGTGGAGTATTGAGTGCAAAACATAATAAATTTAGCTACCAAAAATCATTATCTTTGTAATAATAAATGCGTAACGGTACATCAACATATGATTACTTGCTATCCATGGTTAGTTTTCTCTTTTTGGGTAGTTTTTCAATGTTTTATTAACAAATTTTGAACAACACAGATTTATCTACATGAAATTACAAGGGCATTGCATACTTTTAAGCGTTTATCAATGTATGGAGATAATTATCCCAATTTACAAAAATGCTTCCAATTCGTAAAAACACACTTCGTTAAGAGATTCCAGGCCAGCTTTGGAATCTTCTATGATGCATCTATCGAGAATAAGAGTCTATTTATTGAAAAAATAGTTGTAACGAAGTCGTATAGCAGATTGTTTGAAGGGGTTGGTAAATGACAAAAATATCAACAATTTTTATTTTTTGTCCAATAAGTTGTATATGAACTAGATTTTAATGAAAATACGTCTAAGATGAACTTTCATATGTATAGAATTGATTTACATTTACCTTTTTCTTAACTGGTTGAAGGAATCATAGTTATAAGATAAATTACACAATGCCAGCCGAACTATCAAAGTTACCCGCATTATCAAAGATACCCCGTTTTACGGTACCTTAAAACTGAAAAACATTTTCCACCTGAAAAAATTCAGGAGCGACCTTGATCCTTCCTCTAACTGTGTACGAAAACCGATTTTGAAAATATTGCTCCATTATTTAATAAAAAATCAAAACTAAAAAGTGAGGAAATGCTTCCAGTTTCGCCTTAAGCATGAAATCTTTCAAATATTCCTTAAGTTATTTTTACATCGAAAAATCCTTCCAAAGTATCATTCCAGGAATTTCTTCAAGGATTCCACTAACAATTCCTGAAATTATATCTTCAGGTATTATTTCATTGACTCCTTATGGATTTATCTTTAGATACCTCCAAGAGTTTCTTTATTTTTTTTTCAGTAATCCTACAAAGAAGCTCTTTTGTAATGCTCGCGAAGACACCCACGGAAATTTGTCTAAAAAATTCTTCAAAATTTCTGGAAAAGGCTCATCTGGGTATTTTATAAGGTTTCGTTCAGAAAGTATTCCAAGCAATCCCCCAGAGAATCTTCAAAGAATTCCTCCGATGATTTTTATTTAATTAAGGAATTTATTATTTTTTTCCAGAAATTCATTTTTTATGTTTTTTCCAGGATTTCTTCCAAAAATTACTCATAGAAATCATGTGCGATTTCTTTGAAGGAATCATTCGGGTATTCTCTATAGAGTTCCTCCTGATTTTTTTCAAGAATTCCTTTATTGAGTAATTAAGGATTCCTGCAGTAGTTTCTCCAAGGATTCTTTCAATGATTACTGAAATTGATCCCTTTAGAATTCTACCAAGGGTTGCTTCATGGGAGATGTTACATAGAAATGGCCTGATGCCATGATGAAAGGAGCAACTTCTAGTGCATCACGTATAAGGTCAATATTCACTAAATTTTCCAAAATCTATCCTCACTTTTCAGATGCCGTAAGAAACAAAACCACATAGCGTCCCGGACCTGACCGGTTGCCATGCGTTTGTTCAAAGCCAAGAAGCTGCCGGAAATTCAGATTGTACCGTCAGAACCATCAGCAGCGGAAGCACCATTCAATAGCGGCAGTACCCCAGTGGCCACCGCCGGTGCCAACCGTAATGACATTATCATTTCAAGCAGCAACCAATCTGGTTCGGCATCGGCCAACGCTGGGTCGCCTTTATCGACAGGAGTTGCCACAGTGGTCACCACATTATCGAGCAATGGTCTGCATCAGCAGCAGCAGCAGCACCACCCATCAACGTCAACCTCAACGGCAGTGACAGCACTCTCGGCCGGAACGAATGCAACCGTTGAAGCTAATGGTGCCAGTGCCATCAGTCTACCGCCGAAACCGATGGACCCAGTAGCGGGCAATGCCACAGCACCACTTGCGAATGATAAAATTTGCACAATTAATAACAAAACCGAGAATATTAGATTATCGGAGAAGGCACGCAATCAAGTCGCTGCGGGTACTGCTGCCAGTGGCATTGGTGGCGGTCTGCTGTCATCGGGACAGCCACAACAGATGCATCAACAGCAGCAACACCAACAACATCAGCGGCAGTCTCAGCAGTTGTCAAGTTTCCAACAGCAACAACCGCAGCAGCAACAGCAGCATTCACAATCCAATAAAATAAACGCAATCGGACCGCTGATTGGCAGGAACGGAATTGGTAAGTTTGAACGAGATGAGTATCTGTTGGTGTGGTGTCCACTGTGTAGAATACAGGCCCGGTTTGCCCCGATGCTATCGTGTGTAGGAATAGGGCAAGATGAGAATCTTTAATTTGTAAAGTACTATTCGAATGATTTATTCACATTATCAGCAAATTCTGGCTCCATGGTTTCAGATTCATTAGACAGCTTTCTAGCAACTTAGCAACTTCTTTTCAAAATATTAGTGAAATGAATTGATTGCTTAACCCTTTGGAGCCGGAGGGGTCATATATGACCCCGGCGATGAAACCGAGCATGACAAACGTGTTCGACACCAGCGAGGTTGCGTCGACAGCGGCGAAACAAATAGGCTCCAAAAGGTTAAAATAAGAATATAGATGTAGGTTTTAAGAGCTTGTCTTTGACGTGCCTAACTTGCCCCGTATACCCCACCAACATTCATTGTAGCTCGATTTGGGCGTGTAGACTGCGTGTGTACCAGTCACAAAAAGCCGGCAAAGTCATAAATCAGTTTTTGGTTGGTGCATTCCATCAAACGGATGCAGTGAATCCAATTGGTGACCGGTGTATGTCGTGAATGTGGGTAGAGGTATGATGAGTCTGTCGAGATCCGATCGACAGTTTTCGGAAAAGTTTGCTAGATGATTGGAAAATGTTTGCAGAATCAATTATTGAGGGAACGCCTAGGAGAACGGATAAAAACAGCGATATTTCCCGAAGAGGCGTATGTGCACGGCAATAGGCTGAAACTCTTTTTCATTGTGTCTTCCATACTGTTTAAGAATTTTCACAATTGTTAACTAACGACAGCTGTAAATGTTTGTGTGGGTATTCAGCACGACCATTGCTGAGGGCGCAGGTTTCGATTCTAGGTCGATCCAGGAACTTTTTTTAAAGCAAATTTCTCTGACTTTCTTGGGTTGGGTATAGAGTATTTTCGTGTCTGCCACACGACGACGCATGCAAAATGGTCATTGGCAGATAGAGCTCTCAGTTAGTAACTGTGAATGCGCTGATAAAACACTAAGCTGATGAATAGGCTTTGTCCCAGTTGGGAAGTAACACCAAGAAAAATGAGAAGAAGAAAACTAACGAAAGAAATGCCTATTTTTTCCAAGATGCAACAAAAACTTAAGAAAATTTTAAGAAATTTCATAATATCAAGCGGAATTTCAACCCTTTCGGGACGACTTTTTCTACATATATTTCGGAAAGTTTTCCCAATGATACTCATAATAAGTAAGAAAACACTGATACAACCTGTAAAAAATATTCTATGCAGGTCCTCAGCAAA
Organism: Aedes albopictus; assembly: GCF_035046485.1. Taxonomy (NCBI): domain Eukaryota; kingdom Metazoa; phylum Arthropoda; class Insecta; order Diptera; family Culicidae; genus Aedes; species Aedes albopictus. The sequence goes on from NC_085138.1 coordinate 278,307,115, forward strand.
AGTACGTAAATTTAGACCATTCAATGTATGAAATCTTGATAGACAGAATTGTGTCTATTCTGTTCAGGGGCTGTTCATAAACCACGTAGTCAAAATTTTGGTCATTTCAGACCCCCCTCTCCTCTCCCCTTGTAGACTTTCATCCATACAAAAATGTTAAAACTTGTATGGAGCGTAGACTCGGCATCACACCTTCCAGAGCGATGTTGAAGAGTCAAGAGTGTCCATCACCTTGTCGCAGTCCCTGGCGAGATTCGAATGAGCTGGAACCCTTACGCAGTTTTGCACACCGTCCATCGTTGCTTTAATCAGTCTAGCCAGCTTCCCAGGAAAACCGTTTTCGTCCATGATTTTCCATAGCTCTGCGCGGTCGATACTGTCGCGGCATACGAAGTCGATGAATAGGTGATGCGTTGGGACCTGGTTTCACGGCATTTCTGGAGGATTTGCTGTACGGTGAAGATCTGGTCCGTTGTCGACCGGCCGTCGATGAAGCCGGCTTTATAACTTCCCACGAACCCATTCGTTTTAGGTGACAGACTACGGAAGATGATCTGGGATAGCACTTTGTAGGCAGCATTCAAAATAGTGATCGCCCTGAAGTTCTCACATTCCTAATGGTCGCCTTTCTTGTGAATGAGGCAGATTACCCCTTCCTTCCACTCCTCCGGTAGCTATATTCACCGTGAATTTCATTGGCATTTTTCAAGAGTAGCCCGTGACATTTACCTTAAATCGGCACCAACATTTCAAAAGGGCGTAACTGCTTTTGCAACCAATGCCTTCTCACAGAGCTGTGGGTCGTATTTCATTCATCTCACGCAATTCCCATCCATCAATCGAAAGAGGAGGATTTTATCTTTCTATTTGTGCTAGTTGATTGCTCCACAGCTTTGTGAGAATGCATTGGTTGTAAATGCAGTTACGCCCTTTTGAAATGTTGGTGCCGAAATATTCGAAAAAATAGAGATTTTTCCGTGACTATCTTGCAGAACTAGTCTAGCCGCACAAGTTTTTCGTATACCATATTATCAAGTTCAGCTTCTAAAATGAGCTGTAGGTGATTGAATCTAGATATGACAAAATGAATTTTTTCAGCACTGCTCCCTACCGCTCCTTTCCAAGCTCTGTTGTACATTGAGTTCGGAAAAGCATCGCCCTGCTTCAGTCCGTCTAAGGTTACGAATACTGACGACATTTCATCCGCAACCCGTACACTTGATTTCGATCTGTCAAGCGTCGCAATCATTATTTGCCATAACTCGTTTTTTTTTACTTAATCGTGCGCCGATTTGAAATCAGTAAACAAATGATGGGCGCAGTGCCGAATTTAGGGGGGGGGGCAGGTGAGGGGGCAGAGCCCCGGGCCCCCACATTGTAAGGGCCCCCACAAAATTCAACTTCACGAAAAAAATGTGAAGCAAGAAAAAAAGAGTAGTGCAAGAAATATCTCTTGATTTGATTTTTTTTTCATAAAAACTTCAAATTACTGTCTACTGGCAAGATGTATGTGATATGTTGTGATTCTTTCGAGTAAGACTGCAAATATTTGTCCATCTACTTATAAAATTTAAATTTTGCCTCCAAAATATATTAACATTTATTTTTGTTGTGCATTTGCTTAAGAAAAATCACCGGATATCCTGAAAAAAAATTTCAACTAAATTCTAGAGGAACTCCAAACCTGTATAAATTACAGCTACAGAACAATAAAGTTCCTGCTAAATTTGTTTGTTTGTTTTTCTGTATACAGTTTTTGAAAACATTTTGAAGAATATTCTACAAAGTTCTTGAAAGAATCAAAGGATTTTTTTATTCGAAATTTGGAATTGTTTTTGGAACTCTTGTGTTTGATTGACCTTGGACAGCTTACGACTTACTAAATCGGAGAACACCAAATCTGTTGAATTTTTTTTAGAGGAAATCTAGCATGAATTTAAGGCAGATTATTGTGAAGAGTTCCAGTCCAAACTTTTTGAGTACCTACAGAGATTTGCTCACAGAAATGAGGATGAATCCATGGCGAACTCCGGACGAAATGGATTAAGAAAATTTCACTAGAAATTTGTAGAGAAAATGGCTAAAAACTTGTATAGGTTTTCTGCTTAAATTTTTCAAGAAATTTATTAGAAAATTTTATTGAAAATTGAGTGAAAAATTCCTTCAGGAACTTATCATAAACTTCCTCCAAAATTTCTTTAGCATTTTTACTAAGAATATTCTCTGTGATACCAGAGTAATGTGGAAAATTCCTTTGAAAGGCCGCCAAAACCATCCCTAACAGTCGCGTTAGAACAAGTTTTTGCTAAGTGTTCTATATTTTTGGTGATCGACCAGCAAGTTCTCCAGAGATAGCAGCAGAAATCCAATATAAATTTTCTTTGGATTTCACAAAAACGACACCAACCGACAAATTGTTCTAGAAATTTCTTGAACATTTCAGCTATAAATTCTTATAGTTTCTCTATAAACTCTGGCTTGAATTTCGACTAAATCTGGGATCCAATGCGGCGAATGAACTCTTGAAAAGAATTGTTTACTTTATATAATTATCATTACTTTCACGCTAGAATTTTAGGTCTGTTCTAAATTATTCAATGGATACCTATCGAGATTTTTCATAGTTCTGCTTATTATTATAGATTCACAATCGTCCACAACTACATTAATACCTTCATTAACATATTTACAAGAAAGATTAATATTTTTTAGTTTTATCCTTGTTATATGGGCAAAACTTATCTTCATTATAAAGGACCCCCACAACGCTGTGGCCCCGGGCCCCCACATTTTTAAATCCGGCCCTGGATGAGCGCCAGCAGGAAGAACGAGATCGCGAAGCGATGGTAGAGCTGTACTGCACTAAAGACACACGGAAGTTCTACGAGAAGCTGAACCGCTCCCGCAAAGGCTTTGTGCGACAAGCCGACATGTTCCGAGACTATCACGGCAATCTTCTCACGAGCGAGCGAGAGGTGGCGACAGCATTACGATGAGCACTTCAATGGCGACGTTGCATGAACGGCGGCGTGGTAACAGATCTAGGAGTACGTACGCAGGACGAAAGATTTCCAGCCACAAACCTCCGAGAGATTGAGGATTAGGTTATCCAATTGAAAAACAACAAAGCCGCCAGATTAACTACCAAGCGAGTTACTAAAATACGGTGGAGAAGCACTGATGAGAGCACTACACTGGGTCATTACCAAGATTTGGGAGGAGGAAGTATAACCGGAGGAATGGAGGGAAGGTACCGTATGTCCCTTCTACAAAAAGGGCGACAAGTTGGATTGCGGGAACTATCGCGCGATCACACTATTGAGCGCTGCCTACAAGATACTCTCTCGGCGTATGATACAATCGATCAAGACCAGCTATGGCAGATTATGCACGAGTACGGATTCCCGGATAAATCGATACGATTGATCAAGGCGACGATGGATCGAGTGATGTGCGTAGTTCGAGTATCAGAGACACTCTCGAGTCCCTTCGAATCTCGCAGAAGTTTACGGCAAGGTGATGGTCTTTTGTGCTTTCTGTTCAACATTGCTTTAGAGGGTGTAATTAGGAGAGCGGGGATAAACACGAGTGGAACGATTTTCACGAAGTCCGTTCAGCTGCTTGATTTCGCTAATGATATTGATATCTCGTAAATTTGATACAATGGCGGAAAGGCACATCCGAACTAGTCATTAATGTGTCGAAGACAAAGTACATGATGGCAAAAGGCTTCAGGGAGGAATCACCGCGCCCGATACCCCGAATTTCTACCGACGGTGATGAAATCGAGGCGGTTGAAGAATTCGTGTACTTGGGCTCACTGGTGACCGCCGATAATGACACCAGCAGAGAAATTAAGAGACGCATTGTGGCAGGAAACCGAGCTCACTTTGGACTTCGCAGAACTCTACGATCGAATAAAGTTCGCCGTCACACGAAGTTACCTATCTACAAAACGCTGATTAGATCGGTAGTCCTCTATGGGCGCGAAGCGGGGACCCTACGTGCAGAGGACCTACGCGCCCTTGGAGTTTTCGAACGGAATGTACCATCTACGGTGGAGTGCAGATGGAAGACGGGACTTAGAGAAGGCGAATGAACCACGAGCTGCATCAGCTACTAAGAGAACCAACCATCGTTCATACCGCAAGAATCGGGAGGCTACGGTGGGCGGGTCACGTGATCAGGATGTCGGATAGCAACCCGACCAAAATGGTTCTCGTGAGTCATCCGACCGGTACAAGACGATGTGGAGCGCAGCGAGCTAGGTGGGTCGACCAAGTGGAGGACGATCTGCGGACTTTTCGCAGAGTGCGGAACTGGAGACAAACAGCCATGGACCGTGTAGAATGGAGACGACTACTATGTACAGCAGAGGCCACTCAGGCCTTATAGTCTGACCGATAAGTAAACAAATGATGGGTCTGCAAGTTGTACTCCCGAAATTTATCGAGAATCTGTCCATGGTAAACATCAGCTGATACGTCGTTGATCGACTATGACAGCTCACGAAAAGCCGCCTGATATTCGCCAACGAAGGCCTCTTCAATTGTACTCAGTCTGTTGAATATGATGCCCTTTCTTGTACAGAGGGCATGTGAGACCATACAAACATCTAGCAGGTAGTTTCTCTTCTTTCCATAGAATACGGTGTAAGAGTTGATGCAGCTGCTTACTACCATGCTTATGAAGCTCGGTCGGGAGTTCACCCTTCTCAGCAGCCTTGTTGTTCTTCAGTCCTGTAGTGCCTCTCCACCGTCGGCGATTTGACTACTATCTGTCACTCTTTCATTCCCACCGTTCATCAATTTCTCCAAGTGCTCTCTCCTCCTGACAGCCACCATTGTTTCTGTCAGTAAGTTTCCATCACGGTATTTTCACATGACGGAAGAAGTTGAGAGTTTCGTTTCTATCATCTCTCGCGCTGCCGTACACATGAATATGTGGCTAGACTTCCACAGAGTGTTGAGATTAACGCTTCTGATGATAATCAGCTACCGTACCGTCTTAATAACGGGACCCACTCGCATCCTACCAACTACGAGATGATCTGAGTCGATGTTGGGACTTCTAAAAGTTCTAACATTGATAACTTCCAAGAAGCTTGGTAGCAAGTTTCGCACTTTGGGTGTCTACAAATGTACTTCTCGATATCCTCACGTGCAAAGTAGGTGCTACAGTTACCAAGCTTCCAATCATCATCCTTGTTTCGTTCCGGGTCGATTTCCAACAGTATCATTCGCACTTACTGCTTCAGTCTTTATATCTCGTAGTGGTGAAACTCTTCGGCAGCCTACCTAACTGGAGTTGCGCTGCCTACATTGCGTTGGGGGGACTACTACCTCAAGTATAATTGACACAATACACCGTATCTTATTCAGTCTCTGGATGCCAAGGCAGACGCTGCTTGAGCCGCACCTTCTTGTTGGGTGAACGCTCGGCCGGCACGCACCTCCTCTATCTAGCTGAAGTCAGAAGGACAACAGTTCCCAGGCTGCACTACCAGTTAAGCACAGAACTCTTAGCTGGCGGTCTTTGCCATATGTGGACCCGTGGAAACATGAGGTAGGAATTTGTGTGAGCAAAGCTATGTTGGACGCTTCATATTGTCGAGTCACCATTTTATAGCCCAAATGCAACTTAAACTTTGTTAAAAATGCTGAATCACTTCCGTATGACACTTTTTGGGAAATTATGTTTCCGCAAGGATATTTCTGACTTATTTCTAATGGATTCTCTAGGAGAAACACAATTAAGCTTTTATTGTTTTTTTTATTTGTATGTACCTGTAAGGAACTATGACACTATTCTTGGAAGATCGATAAAGAATTATTCTTTAGAACTGTGGTACCTTACTGGTAATATATGTTGTAAATTCCTTTCAAGTTTCCAGGTGAGTTCAAAACCTGGTGACCTCTGATTTAATCTGTTGGAAGATAATGGCTGGATTCTCTCAAAGATTTTAGTTTAACATTCTGTAAAGATAGACCTATCAGGTGACCCTTCCTCTACCAGCTATTCTTCTTGCATTCTTACGTCACTACGCTTGACCTTCTGGCATCGTATGTCTGTGAGAAAAAGTAACCATAAGAGCAGAAGTGAGAGTAAAAAGGCAATTTCTTAAGATTTCATCCGATGCTCCCCGACTAACGGAGCAGAAGTCAACCGTGGCTGCAGGGGATTTAATTCTTACAATGTAGTTACAATGTCATCCGAGTCAAGAGTTTTCACTGCCCGTATCTGACCAACCAGCCAGCCAGCCAGCCAGCCGGCAAACAGACGGGTGAGCACGAGCCAAAATGCACGCGCTCGCCGTTCACAGACTCCGAGAACAAAGGGAAGACGATATCTATACTGCTGCAAGCGCGGATTGCAGCGAAAACAATACCGTGAAGTTGGGCTAATTTGTGAATTAAGTTCAATTGAATGTAAATGCTTTAGATGGGAAAATTGCATAGATTTGTTCAAATTGCCAAAATTTGTAGAGCACAACAAAATCATAAGTGAGTTAATTAAAATGCACTTTCCTCTCTTCTTTCATTACAAATTGGCAATGTTCGCCAGAAGTTCTCCCGAACAGTGTAGGCAGGGTAGCGGTCTCCTTGTTAAGCATGGTGTTCTCAGTTTCATTCTACTCATTTCTTCTTCTTCTTTTTTTTATGGCTCAACGTCCCCACTGGGACTTTGCCTGCTTCTCTTCAACGTAGTGTACTTTGAGCACTTCCACAGTTACTTTGCCTGCCATTGCAAGTAGTTGTATATTGTGAGGCAAGTACACTGATACACTATGTCCAGGAAGTCGAAAAAACGGAACGGGAATCGAACCCGCCGTCACTGGATTGGCGATCAATAGCCTTAACTACTAGGCTAACTGGAGACCCCATTCTACTCACAGAATTTATTATTTTGTATTATTTTGTAAACTTTTGTAGGGAAGTATCAATCATACCCAAAGCTTTAATTTAAAAAAAAATGATGAATGTTATGACTAAAGTTCATAAGCTCAATTTGTGATGAAAAATTAACAAATTGAGTAGAAAAAATGCGAAAAAAAACCAAATAGCTCTGGGGGCCTGTCCATAAACTACGTAGACTCTTAGGGGGGAATAGGGGGGTCCGGCCAAAATGTACGCTACATACAAATTTCTAAAATTTTGTATGAACAAAAGTCTACGAGGGGGAGGGGTGTCTGAGATGACCAAAAATGAGTCTACGTATTTTATGGACAGCGCCTGGTGGGATTTGAAGCCACGACTCCATAAGTTCCGCAGGAGATGGTTAATTACGGTGGACGTGGGATTCAAATTCACATAATCGTTACCTATTCTGTGGCGGAGTTGGTTAACGCGACCTGTCTAGCGAGCCTAGGAAGACGTGGGTTCAAACCCCACCAGAACCACATGTATTTTTTCGCATTTTCCACTAAATTTGTCAATTTTTGAACGCAAATTGTGCTTTTAAACTTCTGAAAAACAACAACATTCATGTTTAAACAAGTATGCGCTGATTTAGATCACAACAGGCTGAATAATGAGCTAAGGGCAAAACACTTGGCTAACAATGAGTTTAATTTTAAACAGATAGAAAATCTCCATCACACCCTCTCTAGATATGCTCAATCAAGCTTCATTTCACTGTTCCCATAGTGCAAATGGCTAAAAGGCACTGAAAATGAAAATTTATTGGCACTCTGGAGAGGCAGGGATTTGCTTCGGACCCGAGGACTTTGGGTGCAAACTGACCGCCGCAGGCAGGCACTCTGCACTCTGATACGATTCACAACTCTGTGTGAATGCAACGGTGCGGTGCGGTAGCAGCAGCAGCAACGTGCATCTAGATGACCATAGAGGGACTTTGGCACGTGCAAAAATCGGGACAATTTATGAGCCACTTTTACCATCTCTTGCCGGCGGCTTTGCGCAGACTGGGCACTACTTAGTGGACTCATAAATCAACGATTGCTTAAGGTGTATTTTTTGTCCACGGTGTTTGCTTAGCGCAGATTTTTTTTTATTTCTGTTGATTTATAAGTTAATTTCGGGATACATTCAGATTTATGGTTAAATTAGTCGACATTATTTCGAATAGGCGAATTCGTTAGTCCTCACATATGGTAAATCCAAAACAGTATTTAGTTACTTTTGCAATCTAACTGGGTTTGGATTTTATCAAGAATTCGTAAGTCGTAATTTTCACCATATGATAGATTGCAAATAATATCCAGGTAATATTTATAATATAAAGGGGAAAAATGTAAAACAAAATTAAAAAATTTAAAATGTCGCGCCACAAAACGAGATAACTTCGATAGTGAGCCCACGAAACAGTTAACCAAAATACATACACCGTGGGCAAATCTACTAAGTATAAAAATAAGTATAAATATAAGGATAGTTATTTCGTGATAGACCATAACTCAAATTAAGCAAATGTTTTTTTTTTTTTTTTCAAAGTATGTAAATTGTTGTTCACACACAACTCATTGTGGAATGTTCAATGGGATTCCAATATTATGTTTGCAGATTTGATTCCCATATTTTACTAACTACTAACTACTAGTGACATTGTCGACAGGCTTCAAGCATCCGAATGAACAAATTCCACTTTTTTGTGCTTGACAATTCACCCATACATTCCGTTGACGACTTTATCGATATGGACTGCACAAACTAATGAATGAATGACATTCCACCGTATCCGTTCACAATGCAATGCCAACAGTACTAATCCGAACCTGTCGACAAAGCTTTTTTTTTTTCGCTGCATTAATTAGCCTTACGCAGCTCGATTCACGCTTGCAGCCAGCCAGCAGTGTGATTCGCTCTACGGGTTTTACAAATCCTCCAACACGTATTGACAGCTGCACTGCATAATAGACCCTAGCACTATTTAGCAGCCTACAGGGAAATGAACTTGGACTTGAACGGAGTCAGCAGAGCACGATTTTATAGTTTTTATCTATTGAGTGGTTTTCTTTGCTTGGCGTGTGTAACTGTGAGTTACATAAGAAAGCTGTCCCAGCTGTCACAATAGGCTAGCTTTCCCCATGCAGTTGGCTCGTACATTCATCGGTGAGAACTCGTAAGCTACCAATATTTTTAATTATTATCTGTACAACATCAATCAAGTGATGAACAATTATGCAATTATTTTGAAAATATCATTGTTAAATATCACTTTTCATTTTCTTTTTCTTCCTGCCGTTACATTTTCACTGAAACAGATTCTGCTTTTTGACGCAGTATGTAAGAGAGCATTCTTAACCTTCATCCAGCCAACGTGCATTTTCCACCTTCGGAAAAGCACAAAAATGGTCATAACTTTTTTGTTTTTTGATGGATTTTGACAAAATTTTCACAACTTCCCGAAAAACTCTTCTAGTTTATGATGCCGGGACATGGGTGCCTGGTCCACATGGTTCCGGAGTTATTCCGGATTGTCTTGGGGTACCAAAATTGGCCACATACTTTACGCAACGTATATCTCAAGATCCCGATGAGGTAGAAGTATAGTGTCTTCGGCGAATTTGTTCAGCAGGTTAAGAACTTACTGGCAACGGCAAACTTTGTTGAAGACGGCATCATTCTATCTTATCAGGATTTTGAGATATAGAAGTTTGAAGATTTTTGACCCTGGCGCCCCTTGCGGACGATTCTCGAACCAAAGACGCCATTGCCAGATAGTTCTTAGCCTGCTGAACAACTTTGCTGAAAACGGCATGCTTGTACCTTATTAGGGTATCGAGATATACGTGTTTGAATTTTTCAGACACAATGCGCCACCTAGCGGATAAATCCCAAACCAAAGACTTTACTATCTGATAGTTCTAAGCTTGCTGAAGAATTTTGCCGAAGACAGTATCATTGTATCTTATCAGGTTTCTGAGATATGAGGGTTTGAACATTTTTGACACTGGCGCCGCCTAGCGACCGAATCGCGAACCAAAGTCGCCGTTGCCAGTTAGTTCTTAATCTGCTGAACAAATTCGCCGAAGACACTATACTTCTACCTCATCGGGATCTTGAGATATACGTTGCGCAAAGTATGTGGCCAATTTTGGTACCCCAAGACAATCTGGAATAACTCCGAAACCATGTGGACCAGGCACCCATGTCCCCGGCATCATAAACTAGAAGAGTTTTTCGGGAAGTTGTGAAAATTTCATCAAAATCCATCGAAAAACAAAAAAAACTGACCATTTTTGTGCTTTTCCGATGGTGGAAAATGTACGTTGGCTGGATGAAGGTTAAGCGTTGTTTCCTGTTGCCAAGCAGAGCGCTCAAGTAAGATTTCATCTTTTTCCGTATGTAATTTTGACATTTGTTTAACTGACAGCATTTTAACGAAACGATGCAGTACGAAGGATGTGAAGAAAAGGGCACCAGGTTGTTAACGATTTGGACTTATTTGGAAAATAATGATGAGAGACATTGTGCTGGGATTCTGGGGGAACTTTTAATCGTATAACAGCGAGAACTATGGATAGATACTAATTATAAATTCTGCAATTTAGGGGTTCGGACTACAGTGGAAGGAATTCTGCTAGGACTCTGGCGGGTTTTCTCCAGAGGTGTTTTCTAAGATTCCACCAGGAGTTTTTCTGAACCATCCTCCAATAATTTCAACCGGGATTTCTCTAGTATTTTTCTTCTAGTATTATTTTTTTAGATTACACCAGGAGTGGCATCATGGGGATTTCTCCAAAGATTCCTCCATGAATTCCTCCGGAGATTCCTCCAGGAATTCCTCCGGAGATTTCTCCAGAAATTCCTCCTGAGATTTCTCCAATAGTTCTTCACAAAATTCCTCCGGAGATTCCTGCAGTATTTGTTCGGAAATTCCTTAGGGAAAACCTTCCGGAGATTTATTCAGAAATGCCTCCAGGGATACCTCCGGATAATCTTTCAGGTATTCCTATAGAAGTTTCTTCGGAGATTCCTACAGAAATTCTTCCTGGAATTCCTCCGGAAATTCCTCCTGAGATTCCTCCAGAAATTCCTCCGAGGATTCCTCCAGAAATTCCTCTGAGGATTCTTCCAGAAATTCATCCGATGATTAATCCAGGAATTCATCCGAGGATTCCTCCAGAAATTCCTCCGAGGATTCCTCGGAGGAATCTCTGGGAGAATTCCTGAAGGAATCTACGAATGAATTCCTGGAGGAATCTCCGAAGAAATTACTGCAGGAATCTTTGGGGGGAATCCTGGAGGAATCTCTGGAGGAATTTCCGGAGGAACCGCCGGAAGAATTCCGAAGCAGTTCCTGGAGGAATCTCCTGAGAAATTCCTGGAGGAATTTCCGGAAGAATTGCTCGAGGAATCTCTGTAGGAATTCCTGAAGGAATCTTTGAAGGAATGCCTGGGGGAATCTCCGTAGGAATACCTGAAGGAATATTCAAAGGAATGCCTGGAAGAATCTCCAAAGAAGTTACTGCAGGAATCTCCGGAAGAATTCTTGGAGGAATCTCCGGGCGAATTCTCAGAGGAATCTCCAGAAGAATGCCCGGATGAATCTCTGGAAGAATTGCACGGGAATTTCAGAGGTAAATTTAGATGAGTTCCTGGGAAACACCTGCAGGAATGTCTTGGAATCTCATTGGGAAATTCCAAAAGAATTTCTGAAGCAATTGCCAGGAAACTCCTACAATAATTCACGGGAACTCCTGGATATACTCCCGGCGAACTCCTGAAGGAATTAACTGGGAACTTCTGAAGGTTCTGCAGACATTCCCGGGGAACTCTCGGAACTTTTATCAGGGATTTCCTGGAGGAAGCACTCGAGAATTTCTGGGTGATTTCCTGGGGAATCTCTGGAGGGATTTCCGGAATACTCCTTGATTAATTTCCGGGAAACTCTTACGGGAATATCCGGGAAACTCCGGAGGAATTCCTAATAATCTCCTGAAGGAAGAACTTGAGGAGAACTTCTGGATGTATTCCCTAGAACATCTGGGGACATTTTCGAGGAATTAACGAGTAACTCCTGAAAGAACTCTTTTACGAATTTTCGAGTACTAGGAAACTTCATATTCCTAGAGCAAGACAGATCAAGAGCAATGCTGCAGATTCTCACATAATTCCCCTCCTCCAGGAAACAAACAAATTTACCAAACAGAAGTTGTTCTAAAAACAACCGCAGGAAATCCGCGCTCATTGTGTTTTGCCGCAGTGGCATACTTGCGGATTTTTTTTTAAGCCCGAGCAGAAGAGAATAACAACAGCATAACAAAATGCGTTATTTTGGCAAAATAACTGCATAATGGAATTAGTTATTTTTATATTATTAACATAACATATTGAGTTATAAACTTGTCTGTCATAAGCGGCAAAAATTTGTTCCTGGAAAATCAATTTAATAACATGTTTTGTTAGTGTCAATAACAACCTAATAACAGTGAATCTGGGAAATATACAAATAATGGGAAATATATAATAACAAATTTTGATATTAAAGAGTTATTGATAACATCCCGAAAGCAAAATTTGTTATGATATCAAACAATCGCACATGCTGTTGAATAGGATGCTAAAGTGGCGGCGATATGCGTACACTTTACCCGTGGTTAAATGAAAGCATGTACGCATATGGCCTCCACATTAGCATCCTTTTCTACATCATACAGGGGATACTCAAAATAACTGGGACAGGTAAAATTTTCACTTTTCTAAAAATGTTCAACTCGCTGTAACTTTTCGAAAAGGGCATCAAATGTTCTCAAATTTTTACCGTAAATTCATCAATTAGTTGTGTATCAGTGGTAAAAATTTGGAAAAGATCGGCCATTTTACAAAAAGTTATAAAGGTTCTAGAAAAAGGTATAATTATCCGATAGCCAACTTTGAGCTGTTATATCTCCGGATTCAATGAACCGAATGCAATGATATTTTGATCATTTATGACTTATATAATGAGCTATTAAAAACATTTGACTAAACTTAAAATTCTTCACACGAAAGAAAATTATTTCGATTAGTTTATTTTTCTAATATATCAACAATTTATTCAAAACTTCATCATCGTTTCAAAATTCGAGATAGTAATTATAGTTCGTTTAAATTCCCTCTAATTGAATTGAATATATTTATGTTTCAAAGGAAAGCAACCAAATAGCCGGCATTAAATTGAAAAAGTAATGGGATGCATATGAAAAATAGATTAATTTACTTATAAAACATGGAATAAATGAAATCGCCATAACTTTTTTTTATTAATAATTTCAAATTAGGTCAACTGTTTTTTAAAGTTTATTATATAAGTCATAAATGATCAAAATTTCATTGCCTTCGGTTCATTGAAGCCGGAGATAAAACAGCTCAAAGTTGGCTATCGAATAATTATACCTTTTTCTAGAATATTTAAAGCTTCGTGTAGAATGGCCCGGTCTTTTCAAAATTTGAACCACTGATACCCAACTAGTTTATGAACTTACAGTGAAAATTTGAGAATATTTGATGCCCTTTTCGTAAAGTTACAGCGAGTTGAATATTTTTAGAAAAGTGAAAATTTTACCTGTCCCAGTTATTTTGAGTATCCCCTGTATATGACTTCGTGTTGACTGAGAATGCTATACATATTTAGACCAGCATGTGAGAATGACGGAACAATCATTGCGAACTTCAGGTTTTCTCTTCCCTCATAGGCGTATTTTCAACTATTCATGTAATCTTTAACCACAAATAGATAGATCCGACATCCTCTGGAACGACAGGGAAAAGATGTGAAAATACAAAATATTTCTGAGAAATCCGATTCAAACCCATCTACAATTTTGGATTCAGCTGTCTGTATTAGCTTCGTTCAAACAAGTTTACTAAATAAGTTTGACATATTTTTCATTGATATTCTTATGTCAAAGGCGGAATCTAGAACGTCCCTTTCAAACTCCACCTTCAATATCGACTGCTATGTTCTCGTTTTGATGTATGTAGGGTGCTGCGCCACTTGGGCAGTGGCTAAAAATTTTGGGAAATTTTTAAGCTACAACTCAGTCAATTTCAAACCTCGCGGCGCCCAGCAGGGACTTGGTTTTGTACACATTACAGCACCTCCATGTCACGTAATATACCACACCTCTTATAAAATGTGATACCGTAAGCATAACTCGCGAAATACTGTAAATAACGTTGTTGAATGACGTAGTTTATTTCAAAACTTGTTTTAGTTTTGATAGCAATTGCTTAAAGTATTTGTACACTCTTAATAATACAATAATAATCAAACTTATTCCACAACAAAATGTCTTAATATTGAAATGTTATTTAATGGCTGTATACCAATAGCTTGATCATAAAAAAATAAGATTGTCCAACAAAACATGTTATGGAACCGTAATGCCTTGATAATGCAATAATAACAAAACGAGATATAAAAACAGGTTTTGTAATTCCGTAGTTATTAATTTGATATTCCCCTCTGCTCGGGAGTACGTACCGCAGTGCTTCCGCATTCCTTTGCCGGCCCCATTGCGTTTCCCGCTTCAAACTGATGTTGTTTCTTGAGTTCTTTCCTTGTCAAATAGTTCACCCTGTGTACTACAGGCCTAAGGACCCTGTGTACTTACAGCTTAACCTTCCGTAACTCGCGCGGTTGACTACCTGCGTCAGCACCACGCTAATGCTGAGTACAAAAAGCGAGATTTTTTCAACGTGTTGCACAAAATACAACAGCGCGATCGCTCGAGGGTTAATGCACAATGGTGCGAAAGAAGAAACAAAAAAGAAAGAGAAATGCCACTTTTACTAAGGGTGCTATTACACTCTTTGCCCAGATGCCAAATATTTGACCACTTTGACAGATAAATTTTGGCAGGTTGTTTGGCTCTGTTTGTCCCTGTTCGTTTTACGAGAATGACAAATATTTTTGTTTGCCAGGTACACCTTGGTCAAAATTTAACTCTCAAAAGTGGTCAAATATTTTGCATTGGTCAAACAGTGTCATACTAGCTTAAGGAAAATAACATCGACATATTATTCCATAGTGGTTTCGCAGCGCGGTGTCACGAACACTAATGCAAATCTACTGGTTGAAAATATGCCCATTTGATTTTGCCGGGAACAGCTGATTATTATTTACTATTTTCAACCAGTAACTCAGGTAGTGGTTGTGTAATGCAACGAGTACGTACACGCAACACCATTAAAAGCAGAAACCACTATACGGAAAATTAACAACGTGACTGACAGCATCGCATGATAGTGCCATCTGTTGGCAAATCTTTCTGGCTGCTAATTAATTGTCAACTGCGAACGCTTAAGTAATTTTGATTGTAAAAGTTTTACATGACCATTACTTGTCCTATCTTTTTACACAGTACTTACCAGGTGGAAACCAGCCATTAAGAAGGACACTATGCTATGGCGCTGGCGTATTTCCAGCTTCATAAGTGGCCTCAGTACCCTACGTCCTTCATCCTTCGTTAAATTGTCCTTCATCCCTTGTTAACTTCATCCTAAGGGGTGATACACAAGTTATGTCACGCAAAAATCAACCTTTTTATTGTAATGTAATGTAACATTTTCTCACTACGAATAAAGTTTTACCCGTTTGACGTTTTCATCCATATAAAGTAAAATGAGTCAAATGTAAAATACCACACAAAAGTTAAGTGTTTTTCCTTCAATCCAAACAGGATCTAATATATCTTATAATCCAAAAAGTGTCCATCCATCATAACTTTTTTAACGTCATAAAGTAACTATGTTTTAAGGACTTGTGAAGCATTAATATATTGTTGATAAACGTTTGAAATTTCATTCAATTCGGTTCACTGGTTTCCGAGATATGACAGTTCAAAAATTAGTTGTCTAAAAAATAGTTTTTTACCAGAACGGTTCTAGCTTCGCGAAAGATTAACCAATCGTGCTCAAATGTGTACAAATGATAAACATGTCAATATTTAAGAATTTTCGATGCACTCTATGAAAAGTTACAGCATGTTAAACTTTTACTGTGAGAAAAAAAATTTGCCTATCCCAAACACCCCCTGTACATCGCAGAAGAACTTGCCGACATGGGGCCTCCGATTACCCCGAATCTTTCGGGACCTATTTCCATTCCCTGGGCTCGGTTCCAACCTTGTAGGCTTCCGCCACGACAAAGACATGCCAGAGAGTCTTCCGCACGGCAAACAGTAACTCAATAATAAATAATTTAATCATTGAGTAACTCTCGCTGCGACCGGCCCACTATTTACAACTTGTCTTCAAAAATACCTAAGGTGGCGATTTTCTGAAAGTCCTCGCTAAAAAAAGTAAGGAAAATGCAATTGGTTACTTAAATTGATAAATCCCTCGTTAGTTAGAGCCACAACAATTTTGGGGGACCCCCTAGGGGACCCCTCGATTTTGGTCAAATGGTGGCACATTATTGGTGCATTACAATTGAACAATATGGATCCAAGCTATTTGTAACATTAACCTTCCATAACTCGCGCGGTTGACTACCTGCGTCAGCACCACGCTAATGCTGAGTACAAAAAGCGAGATTTTTTCAACGTGTTGTACAAAATACAACAGCGCGATCGCTCGAGGGTTAAAAACAGCACGAGCAACCTAAAGCAAATTGTAACAATATATTATAGTGTTCGAATAACGTGACGTATTGTGAGACTGAAAACTTGAGACGATCTGTTGGAATATACCGTTACATTCTGCCAAACGGTTTGCTTGGATATTTCGGCTTCACATTTACACACCCATATTTCACTATAAATTAATATTATCTAACTGTTTGGCATACAGTTGTACGCTTTGGTATTAGTTTGCTTTCAGAAAGCCCGATCGGGTTGAGTCCACAAAATCAAGTGTCATTTAGTGTTTTGATTTTGGGTGTGTTTTCCCGAAAAAGTCCGGATGCGGACCCCATTTATCAACAGGATAACGTTTGTGACCGCATTTATACCCAACCGATGACTGCTCCCACATGGCCTCCTAGCCATGGAAATAATGCTGGTAATAGAAGCGCTGCGGAAAATGCCGTAATCTGACGAACCAGAGGATGATGTTCCATGGTCGAGAGTGGCTCGAATTTTTAAGATGCTGTGCAGAGGAAAGTCGGTATCCACACGGGTTTATTGGGGAAAGTCCCACAGAATTCAAGTCAGCAGAAGTTCCAGTACAACGCGAGGACAACGTTAAGGTCAGCAAGTACTTTTCGAGACGTAAGTGTTGGGAGCAAATTTGGAAGTCAGCAGATCGCCGTTTTTATGCCAATAATGCGTTGCTGTTCTCTACTAGGTGGTACGCGGTGTTAAATCGACCTCGTACTCCATGCAAGAAATCGATTGTTGATGAGCAGGTCAAGGAGAACATCAGATAGGCGACCTAGCGCAGGACTATGATGTGGCTTTTGATTCCGGTGCTTCTGACGCTCCGTAATGGGAACAGCCCCTAATGAGACAGAGAGTAGTACAAACTGTGAAGGATGTGAACTATGAGGTGTAATTGGTCCCAGTGAGAGTTCATTTGCATAATAGATCATAAATAATTTAATGGTTTTTCGACGCTTACATGTTGGTTGCTTTTTTCATAACCCATTGAATTTACTACTGGACTGCGTAGTCAACTTAAGTGCGAAAATTTTAATAAAAAAGCAGGATTGACTCAAATTAAGTTGGCGCCTTCACTTCTTCGCTTTAGGAAGAATAAAAGCTCTGAAGACACCGGATTGACTTGATGCAATCGCGCAGTTTTAATAAAGTTTTCGTACTTTTGTAGTTCTGCGATTGTCCAGCAGTGAATTCAATGCTCAATATTTATTTTATTCCCCCCTACAATAGTACAAATGTAACAGAACCGTAATATGTACGTATTGTTATTACAACTGTATGGAACTATAAAGCAATAGTTACACATACATTGCATATTTTATTCCGATTTTATGGTTCGACTGTTCTCGAACAGTTTGCATAACAGTGAACGAAGCAAAAAATGGATAGTATATTGACCTTCTGACAAACTGTAAGCGGAAAATGTTGTTCGAGAAAATTGGCATTTTTTATTGTAACATAACTTAACCGCCTATCCCACATTTTGTATTTTGCTCAAAAATCATTTGAAAAACTGTTGAAACCGTTCATGGCACTGTTTGTTTATTGTTACTTTGGGTGTTATATGATACTGTTGAACAATTGAAGACAATAGTTGGGAACAGTCTAGCAAACAGTATTAGTATAGTTCGGGGTTATGCGGGCCCTTCCTTAAATGCTATCTAATGCTCCTGAAACATCTAGGAACTCTTTAAAACGTTCCTGAAACTCTCTGAAATCACTCTGAAATGCCATGAAACGCCCCTGAAACCACAAAGGCTCTTGAGACCCCTGAATTATCCTCAAAGCTCCTTGAAGCGTCCCTGATACGCCCCTGAGGCCCCTTCGGAATCCTCTTTTTGGGCTCTCTACGTGCTATCTGGAAACTGCCTTGGCTCAATTTCAAATGCCTTTCCTAATTTATGCACAAATTTCCCTCTTATAAGGCCTTTTTAATTTATGCACATTTAAATCCTTGCTCAAAGCAGGACCTGATGGTGTACCATCGGAATTCCACAAAGCGAACGCTGTTCGTCTATAATTAATCGCTGTTTCAATGCTGTCTGAGCTGGTGGTTATGGACTCCTTAAATGTCCTTTGCCAACAGTACTTGAGTGCTGATCAACACGGATTCACTGTTGTTCACACGTTCTACAAATATGAACCTGCTATATCTTACATCAATGGGAATTTCCTAGTGAATCAACTATCGAAGGAGTTCAGAAGCAATTCTAAAGAGTTGAATGTTGTTGTTTTTTCGCCATTAATTAGCATTCTCTAGCATATGTACAGAGTCGTGATTTCAAATTACACCTAAGCTGAGGTTTTTTTTTTTCATTTCGTAATGCACTTTGAAATAATTGGTAAACTGACTGCACGGATTGGTATTCCAAAACATTCCATTTTGAGACAGAAAATGATGACTTGGAATTTATTTTCCAAACTGTTTTTTTTTTGCATTTAAAAGTGGCATGAATATGTTCTATTCTCGAGACAGTTAAAAACCAAATTGGTGTTTAAGCTCATGTTTCCATGGCACGATATGATAACACAGCTGTTTTTTTTACACCTCCAGTTGTTTCTGAGAATGTTTTTTCACATTTAATTTTCCACATTCGCACCTCACTCTGGCAATCAGAGTTCAATTCCTTTACATAACAGCACAAACCTCAAGCTGAAATTGCGTTGATTGGACATTACAAAATTCATGTTTTTGCTAGCCGTTTCATTTCTCACAATCATTTCTGTTTTTTCTTCTACCTTTCCAGGTCCCTTACCCGGCTACAAGGTGGTTACAGCGATTCCGGTCATGGTGCTAGACGACGATCCACCCACAATCGCGGTGGCTACCGCTGTGGTGTCGTCAGCCACCAAGGAGAGCAAAAATGGTAAGTGAAAGGGTGTCCCCACATTAGCAATCACGTTTTCAGCTCGACATGCGAATTTCTGTCTTGTGTGAAGATAAAAAAAAACAATACTTGCTTTCAAATGCGACCACATGGGATGAGGTCAAACTTCGATTCCGGCATAAAACGGTTCACTGTGATCTAAAACGTTAATTGTCGAAATCAATGATTTAACACTTGTCTCGTTCCGAAAGACGAACAGAATTTCGATCGAGATTTTAGCCAGTAATTATCTTCCATAGACCAATGAACACAAAGATGTTTGAATGAAATGAGCAGGTATGATAGTTTCAGGATATAAAAACTAAAATAATTAGCTCTACGGTAAAATTGAGAACTCAATACAAAAGCGAAAAAAATAAACCCTACACCAAGTATCAGCAGTGCTCGTAACATCGAAAGCTGACATAGAAATATAAACCCATTAACCATACTCTCAGGCGCTTTTGTATTGCAATATCATTCTCTTACTTTATCGAACTGCAAAGCAAAGAGCAGCGACTTTGCCGCAAGCCCTCCGTGGTAGGAATGTCTGACTAATTTATGGCTTATTTATAGCCGCCAGTGCACTTGTCCAATCCGAGCAGAGATCAAGAATGCCAATCTAGGGAGGATTTAACACCCCATTCGCATACCGGTCGGTGACTGGCTGGCTGGCAGGCGGGCGACCTAGCACCGCTCGCAGCCGCAGTCGGTATAGAAATCCACCATAACGAATGCTAGCCGCACAGTTCAAGGTGGTACAGAATTTGTAGCCAGATTGCCAACAGCAGTGCTGATACTCCTCGCGGTTCATTGTTTTCATACGATTAACAGCTGTAGGGATGATAGGATGATTCCCTTGGAAACACGTAACAGGTTTCTACGGGCAAAATCAAAGAAAGAAAAAGTGAAAGGATAATTCACTTCTTGTTACTTAATGATACTAGTTTACTGACTTTATGCTGAGATTTAGCAAAACATACACATAATTATATAAAGCACACCACTTTCGATTTCAATTTCGTCTATCTGTGCTTACCGTGCACGGTTCATGCCGTACAAAATCCACCTTCCCTACATGCAACGAAGGAAAAAAAAATACCCTTCGGATCTCATTCCATCCCATTGCATCACGTTGTGAGATTTCACTTTCAATGCTGGCTGGGCTTCCAATGCTTCAATGCTTGTCCAAGCCGTGCATTAGACGATCGGTAACTAGCTGGTTGGTAGTAGAACGTCTCTCTAGGCAGCTGCGGGAAGTGAAGTAGCTTGCGCCACTAATCAGGAAACGGTCGAAAGCGAAAACTATCAATTTGCTCTGTCTGTACCGAAGAGTTGACTTTTTCTTTGAACTTGATGGTTGTAGTAGGCTATAAATTATGTACCCTTGAATAAATGTCACTTGTTATTTGTACACCACTGAAAACACATCTGTTTTGGAGTCTCTACATTGGCGACATTGGATGGGATCACTTAGAAGAGAATTGTTTCTGCTGTTAGCTGGAAATCGTTGGACACACAAATGCAGAACCTTTAGTGACCGGAGGAGTTTTTCTCTGCAAATAAACCACTGGCGATATTGGATTCAACGCTGAAGGAAGGACCGAGGATTGAGTGCTAAAGGAACGAATATGCAAGATAACTAGCAAATGGAACACAGAGGTCATCAAGTGATAGACCGATATGGTTAGTGAATTAGTTCCGGCAAACAGGTAGTATTTTTATTGAATATTTCAATGGGATAGGCGTTAATTTATTCAGATGGATGTGTGTCGCTGAACGTTACTCCACCCAAGTCATGCCCGAATTCCGAGTCAGCCATTGCGTGATTTTGCATGACATTGTTTTACACTGCTGTTGCTTAGCAACAGAACCCGATAACTGGATAGTTTCGTTAATTTGCTCGAAAAGGCGTTTAAAGTGAAATTATTGGGTACAGATTGGTAAATGGACAAATTTTGATATGCAACTCCATTCCCAGGATTGGAAGAGTGAATAAATAAATCTATGCTTGTTTACAAAAAGGCATTACATAGACTTGCTAATATTCCAATATATTGTAATTTCATACACATCTAAGCTTGACTGTGCCATCATATCCTGTTTTAGAGTAGTCACTATTGTCTCATTGTTACTCAACTAAAAGAGGTATATTGATAATGACTGAGGAAAACCTGTTTTTTTAAAGCTCGGTTTTTACGTGCTCAACTACTAAAAAAATAATCGCTAGAGCTGTGTACTAATAAGCAAGCTATTTTCAACGTGTTGTTCAATACGCATCAGTGCGATAAATGTAGGGAAAACTTCTTGAAAACATTGACAAAGCTCTACCAAGTAATTTGTGGATATTACATAAATGAATAATATGCATTTTAATTTATTATCCAGTGCTACGCGGATTAATTGTTTGATTTATTATCTTTCGATGAATACTTTTTCAAATCAAATAAATTAGTTTGAGTTGTATTGATTCAGAAGAAGTTTTAGAACGTAAGACCATTTCCATTTGAAGCTATCAGTCATAAATATTTGAGTAACGTTGACGCTATCATTATCGTTACGGATTATATTCGTTATTGTTCATAATAATGTATTTAAAAAACGCAAATCTCAATAACAATTTTTGGAACACAGTTTTCTGTGACCTTCCTGTTGGAGCATATTACGAGTATTTAGAATTTCAATTTCATGATGAAACAGAACTACTAATCTATCTATATCTATATATATATAAAAATGCAGTGGCATACGTGGGACCGCGCATAACTTGCGAACGAATGGTCCGATTTGGGTCGTTTAAGTTTTGTTCTGTTAGTTTTCACCCAAGGAAGGTTTATGAAAAAAAAAAAAAACATTGAGAACTATAGCGTTTTTGGAAGTCGATTTTTATACGTTTTGCACGGGAGGACTTGGACTTGAAACGTCAAAAAAAAAAACGCAGTAGGCAAGACAAAGTTTGCCGGGTACAGCTAGTTATGCATATTTTAACAAACATTTTGA